>NC_051057.1:8034395-8343979 GCF_904848185.1 Acanthopagrus latus | reverse complement strand
CAGCCTCGGTGTGCGCGCTGATAAGAAAGCCAGATCCAGCAGCTGGTTCGTTATGTTAGCATAAAGGCGTGTTAATTAGTTAGCTTTTGAGGTGATGTTAGGAGGGTTAAATGTGTTACCTGTTACCAGGCTCTGTGCTACGATAGCTCTGCTGGTGATAGCAAAAACCAACCTAATAAGAACAAATTTCTCTAATTCTGGTATATGAGATGTCATATATTAACAATGACCTAGTTCAATCTGATTCTGAAGTTGCACACTGAGCTGCAGGCAATGTGTGTTTTACTGCATATCTCCATGATCGTACAATGAAAGTTTAATTCAAGCGAGCACGTTTGAAAATAAGGTAAAAATGCCAAACTAATGCTGTTTTGGGGGGTAAGTTCAGTGTCACTGTCCAACATCACATGAGGAAGATCAATGGAAGAGCGCACATTTCAATCAGAGTGACCAGGACGACTGTAAATTCTCACTGCAGGCCGGTAGTGTTCATTTATTTACTGTACAGAGAGCAGAGATGGCTGTGGGGGGGGAGAGGCAGATGGCATATTGAGGGTTATTACATCCTGTGTTCAAAAATGGTAGATGCGAAGAAAAGACGACATATGCGCCATCAAACGAGGAGACGGGATGACGAGCTTACAGCTTCAGGGAAAGTTGAATTAGTAACTGCGTGCTGGAGGTGCTAGTTTGTGTCTGTGCCTTGTCATCAGCTCTAAAAAAAAAATTTAAAAAATGCTTTCAGCAACTGCTCACCACATTGGACCCCTGCTGTTCCTTTACCTTATGTTTTTTTTTTTTTAAAAGAAGGCAGCCCGGAGATATTTTCTGAAGACTCACAACCTAAATATATTGTAAAGCGGACCCTTTCTTTGTACAGTCTTCTGGTGCACATGAGATGACGTGTAAAGACTTCGAGTCAGGGATCCGGGGGGGTTAGATGAGGTAGGATTTAGAGCAGATATGTAAAAACAGGGTTGCCCAAAGACAGAAAGCATTGTGTTTGCGTTGGGGAGAGTGGTGCCAAAGTGTGAAGAAGACATACTACATCTCCTTTGCACTGCACTGTTAAAAACTTGCCTTTGTTTGCCACAAAACAAAACCGAGCAAAGCATCTGCTCGACCGTATTTGCTCGGATATGTATGCAACCATAAGAGGCCCGCGCTCGCCAACAGCTCCAGCGTATCGCTCGCTGCAAGTGAACCCTACTCGCTGCATTAATCAGTAACATTAAGTCACTTGGGGGGGCAGGAAACCCCTGGTAACAGAGGTCAAGTGTCAGTACGAATGTCATCCAACAGCGAGGGTTTTCCAGCAACAATATGCTGACGCTCAGAGAGAACGGGAGTGTTCTCTCTGTCGCACATGCGTTCAAAGATGTCGCCATTAAAGTGTCAGTGCAGATTACGCAACCCTGCCATTTTTTTTTTTTTAGTCTTCCATCTTTAATTCAGTATCAAAAGTTAGGATAAGGGGAGAGGGAACAGACTTTTTTTCTTTCATAATGTTCAATCCCGCTGGCGGCTGCACTTTTCTCTGGTTTGCTTGTGACTCCTAATAATCCGGGGTGAAACTCTTGAGGGCAAAACATGCAGCGATTTCAGCGCAGCAAACCTCACTGAGCAATAATCATCATCTGCTATGGGATGGGTTAGCATGTGGCTGATGTTTCAGTGGTGATACAATGATCGAGGATGAAGGTACTGAAGCTGCGGCGCCGGTTTAAATGTTTTTTTGTTTTTTTTTTTCAAACTCAAATTGATTCCCATCTAACAAATGAGGCCCATTAAGCGGCACAATAAAACAGGGATTAAAACAGGAAATCACATCCATTAGTCGCTTGTCTGTGTTATTGGCCCAAACATCAAGTAACAGAAATCACTCCTCTGCTTAAAAATCCTCTGGCTGAGCCAAACTAGGAACTTTTTTTTTTTTTTCTCTAGAGATAGCTCATTCGGTAAACAATATCAATATTTCTGTCAGTTAATTCAGTCTTTAAAAAAAATACTGGTGTTTAATCTATTGAAAATAAACAGAGGCAGAAAATGAACATGAACACAGTTGGAAAAACAATTTCACACTAATTTCATGTCAGTTAGCAGAATCAATAGGCCTACCTGACACTTCTCTCTTTCATAGCACAGCGGGAGGAGCGGTTTTCACCTTTTCTTCACCTTAAAAACAACAACAACAAAAAAAATCCCAAGCCTACAAACATTTGATAATCAAAAATTCAACATTTGTTTTCGTATATTAAAAATGATGTATTTGATGATGTAATGTCCAGTCTGCCATTTTTGCACGGTGGACATTCCGCAGCATGTTTTCTTGTAGGTCAGACATTTTTGAGCTCCCCAGTTGTCTGGGAAACGGTAAAAAAAAATCCAAGTGGTAACAAAGTCAAAATGCTTTCTTGTAGTAGTTGAGAACAAAACCCACTGTCATACAATCTGAATTCACGCAAAGTTGACCTGGAATCCAAAAGGAATCTCGATTAAAACTGCAATATTTCTCAGCATCATCTCTGGTGCACAAAAGAATCTTAAGCTCTTTGTGCATTCTTAGTGCACCATGGGAGTCGTAGTTCACTTCTACCCAACGTTTTTACATATATGCAGGCTTGAGAATCACATATATGCTCTTATGCAGCTGTTTACTAATGAGGGTGCCATGTGTGGGTTTGTTAAGGAGGGAACAGTTCTTCCAGTGGATCCCTTGTTGCTGCTCAGGCTCTTTGAGAGCTCCCGCGGAACTGAACCTTCTCGCACTGAATCTAACTGAATAACCAATTGGTCAATCCCCCGATGTGAAGTGTTCCTGACTGAAGCCCGGGTCTCCAATGTGACAAACCGATGCTTTGCCAACACGGTTGAAACCCAGAGCCACAGAGCAAACAGGCTCACAGTCAATCACTGTGTCTGCAGCGGCATGGGGAATGGACTGAGTGACTGATGGGCAGAGTGATTTATACTAACTCGTGGCTGCATTAAAATTCAGCTTCAGTGGGAACAGAAGCTTGCATTGCACCAGGCCCGACAAAACCCTGACGGGAGCCCACAGGTGAGTTCAGACTTCGGCGTCCTCAGCGGTGGTGTCTGGAGATACCTTATAGCCTGGGGCATGTCAGTGCTGAGTGTTCCTGCTATTTTCTTTAAAAGTTTTCTTTTTAAAAAAAAAAGACTATGAGTACATATTGGACTCAATTTGTGCAAATAATAGAGAAACATTCTGTTCACACAGAAAAACGAGATGCACCTGCTTACGGGCATCCAACCTACAGCTTACAACACTTAGGTCCAACACACGTGCCCAGCAATTCCTGGGCTCATCCATGCTGCAAACAAGACCGCACACCTGGCTGAACTAAAAAAAAAAAAAAAGACAAACAAATAAATAAAAAACAACATATTAACACAGTAATACTTCTGGGTAGCTGCGGCATTAAGCAGAGATCGAGCCTGTGCAGGGGGGAGAGGCAGAACATACATCTTTATCTGTGTCCACTTACAAAAGGTTATCGTTCATATTGCTCAAATGTTGCCTGATAAATGTCCTGGTAACTCTCAATATTTCCACTGCGGGTGGCACATTTGTCATCGTTGAGATGGCGGGCAGAGTAGGGCACAGATGGGAACTCCTCCCTCACACTGGCGTTGACATATGAGCTGCAGGTTGAACCAGATGAGCGCGCGTGATTGATACACCGGCGCGCCTGGATCTTAACCAGAGGAGAGGCTGAACTCACTGGCGGGACGGGCGCCTAATGAACTACAGCAGGTTCTGATGGAAAAGTTGCACCAAAGTAAAATCCGAGGGGACGCCGTGGGTTTACTCACAGACGCCGCGATCTCAAACCGCTTACTGAACCTAAACTCTGTCTGCCTCGTTTCAGGAAACCATGACAGTAAATCAACGGAGAAAGTGACGTCTGCACGGGTTTTAAAAATTCAGTTACATGGCAATTAAAGGAGGCACAGATAACTGTTTAATTATGGTGATTTCCCCGCTGGAGGATATCACAATCACACCCCATTAACCCACCATTGTTGCATGTGCAGATTATAGACTTGTTAAATCAACTAGCATCTTCGGCGTCCCCATGCTCTCACATAGAGGGGTGAATTCATCATCGCGGATTATATTCGATTCGTGATTGGTAGGCGTGCTTAATGAGCTCCGCACTCGATAGGAAACAATATGAATATTTAGGACAACTGAAGTTGGGGAGCAGTCGGCGGTTAAACGACATGGATTAAATGGAAGTTTTTTTACACTTCAGCGTGCCTTATTCAAAATGAAAGCGCCTCTGGTTTTAACCACTTTTCCCCTGATGCCTGCACAGGAACACGTGTACCAGCCAAGGCTACATGACAAGAGCTGCAGGGATGTTGCTGGTTAGGTCTTCTGACTCCTCAGTTCATTATAATGGACTCTAGTATCACGGCTGCCTTTTTAAGTTTATTTCAGGGCAGATACCATCCACATATTCTGGAAGGGGTTTCAAAGTGGGACAGATGGGAAACAAAGACACACATTTGTGAAATTGGGAGTTTTGCGATTGTCCTAAAATCTTCATCTTGTAGTAGCAAAATGACTCTGAAGACTTAGCATTTGCATTTTAAATGACACAATATCCCATTGGGAGATGCATTGTTACCAATATAAATAGTATTTTGCCTGTAATTGTAAAAACAATGGGTTAGTGTCAAACTGAAATCAAGCCAGACCAACACTTGGCAAGCTGTACACCAGAGCGATTTCACGTTTTCCCATATTGGATGTCTTAAAGATCAGACGCCATAAACTTTAACTGAGCTGTGATGGACATGCACTCAGTCTCCTCCCAATATCGCTTCCACCAAAAGGAGAAGACAAAGACCAATTTGATTTCCAAATCTCCAGTTTATGATGGCTGTCCAGGGGAGAAGTTCACCCTCCAACGTTTACTCTCTATAATCACACAGATGGGGCCAGCCAGGGATTGTAAAGGTAAGCTAACCCAGTGCCCGCAATTTCCCCACACACTGCAGTCTGTGTGGTTTGTTTGCTGTCTCTTCAGGACTGTGGTTTTTCTGCTGTGTTGACAGCCCACCATCTGCTGCAGAGCCAATCTAGATCTCATATACCTTCCCCTGTCTGTATTTACTCGGTTGTCAGGACTTAAAGTTTTGGACTAAAGAGAATCAGTTAGGATAGTTTGACTGAAGTGTACCCACAAATGGTGACATATGTTTGATGCTGTAAGTGGAAGAAATAATGACAGAAGTTGTTTTAATAAAATATTTATTTTTATTTTTGTTCAGTAATAAAAGAAGAAGATGACATCTGACGACCATCACCTGAAATTTAAAGAACATTGTAAAGAGAAGCTGAAGAGACACAGAAACAGTACAGGTTTACAGAGTCTCCATAAAAAAAAAAAAAAAAAAGGGATTTGTAAGATACAATAAGCTGCAGAAACAAAGCACGGTGCTCTGCACTACACGGCTGAGTTGTTTCAAATTACAGTTCTGCCACAAAAAAACTACAAACACACTGCCCACATTTTCTTTTGCTCTTCTCAAAGGATATGCCAGAATAAGGATACAAATGGTTCTGCTGGGCCACAATATCAAGCCTTGGCATCTTGAATAAATAAAGTGTAAACACAAGTGTAAAAGGAAAACACCATTTCAAAGATAAATAGGCTTGTTCTATACATAAGAGCACTGATTTAATTTTAAATATTCTCCTTCTGCAGAGCCCCAAATGATTTAGTGTCTTGACTCACCTGTCAAGTTTACCGTTGTTTCTGTCCTCTCTTGGTATCTGCAGCGTCTTGTTTTGGTCTTGCGGATCTGGCAAATTGCTGTGAATTTAAGGTTAAGGTCTGTCGGCAGCAAATGGTTTCATTAAAACAGGTTAAAAGGTTTACTCTCACTTGATGGAGCATTTTCTTTCGCGAGCGCCGTTAGCCTCTTAAGTAAGGGAAGTTGATCCACACACTCAGCTTAAGTGTGATCCTACGCACCCAACAACTCTACTCCCTCTTCTGGCATCATTACATTTTCTACTCTTGTTACCGTATATTTGACATAAAACAAATGCATACCGTTCTCTCTACCAATACTCTGATGGTACCACAGAAAACATGCAACAACATGACATCCCTGAAAAGCCAATTTCAGCTCTGGGCAGAGGGTCATAGATGGGTCATCACAGACTGGTAATTTATATCACACTCATATATTGTCATGTTTTACTCATATGCAGCCACTATAAACCACAGGGGCCCTCTTCCTTGTGGCACTTGCTGCTTCATATGAATTTCATTCAAGAAAAGGCCGCAGATGTTTGCTCATAAATGCCAAAAGACTACCGGCCAAAAAATGGACCTTATAAAAACCGAGGGGTCTCGCTTCTCTGGCGTTTGCCTCACATAGTCAGTGACTGTGGCTGCCATTCACATAGACTGATAAACTGTTGTCTGATGTGACAGGTTGAATAAACAGGGAGGAGCCACACGTGTGAAAGGCTGCCGCTGCAGTGCTGTCTGCATATGAAGACGTACACTTTTAACTATTAACATTTCGTGCAGGTTTTTTTTTTTCCAGGTAACTAATTTTAGTAGCAGGTTGGTTTGAGGATTTCCTGGCAAGCGACATACTGCAGTCTCAGGCTAGCACTGAAAAAATCATTATAGGGAATCTAAACTGGGACCGGCTGTCCTCCCCACTATGACTGCTTAAAAAGGCATCTGTACCAGACTGAACCTTACTCGATGTTTTTGATGCTCCAGATAGAAGGAAGCCCTAAAATCAAGTCCACCTTATCGTGTATGTGTGTGCGCTTCTGGTCAGAGGAACATTTTTCACATGAGATATATATATATATATATATATATATATATATATTTTAACACCTCATCACCTGCATTTTTTATGCACTCTAACACACTGATACTGTTTATGGTTGATGTTTTTTTCTGCAATAGCGTGTGTTCTATTTGCATCAGTAATTACCTCTCCATACAGTGCTTTTTGTAATTAGTGGCAGAGTCAGCCATTACTTGATTCAGGTTGCCTGAGCCATGAGGCTAACCATACAAAACCTTAACAAATTAAAGGCAATATGCTCCAGTCGGCAGAAGAGTCCAATTTTTAGCTTTCAAGCCACCTCTTAATTAGCTCAATTGTGACTAAATGACAACTCTGTATTGGTTTTTGTATTATTTGTGGCTCCAGCACTGTCACCTTACCTGGAGTACAGCTGCATGCAGGATAACTTCTTCAAGTAAATTACAGTGCCGACATCGCCGTTCATTCTTTTAACTCAGAGGCTAATATGCTGTCACCGGGCTAATTGGTTATGGGGTGCACATTAAAACACCATCAAAATCAGTAGCCTTGTTCCATTAGACAAGTTCAAATGTTGATGTTCAATTATCAGTGTTTAACTGAGGAAGAGCAGGTGGTGGTACAGGGCTGCCAGAAATTAGTCCTCATCCTCCTGCAAGCGCGGAGGACCAAAGCCAACAACACATCTGCGATGGGAGGGGTCCACTTAATAATCACCCCACCTCTTAACGGCCTGTTCATGTATGTTCAGTGACATTTGATCCTGTGCGGTAGTTTATACCAAATGTTCCCTTTTTTCCCTAATGGTTACTTGTGGGATGAATCTTACATATACGATGTTGCACAAAACCAAGTATAGTTAGCTAGTTTGCTAATGAACAGCCCTCTAATTTATATAGCTTATTCTCAGTAACTTTTAATTAAAAATACTGTACCACTACATGTGTCCTCCTCTACACACCAAGTAATTGAACCCAAGCAAATAGACATATAACCTGGAGCGCCACACCTTATAAAATCCTTGTCCTTGTTTCTGCTTGCGAAAAAGGGGATAAAAGGATACAACGACGAGGGGTTTGTCATAGAAAACGTAGCCGTTGGTTTCCCGCAGGGCTTTCTCTGCACTCTGCTCACTGGGGAGTCCTACGAAGGCCTGCCCTTTCATCCGCCCCTCCTTCATTAACACAATGTCAAACCTGAGGGAAAGAAAAAGCGGAGCGGGGACACATCATTATCACTCAAGGCTTGTGGCCGGGCAGAGTCAACATCATAGTGCGTGGCTGTTACATACGAAGGTCATCTGCTCCTGTAACCACATAAAACGGTGCTTGTTAATCATGTGTCACTGCGCACCAAGAATCTGCAGGCTTCTATTTCAACCATTTCATTTACTGATTAGCGACTTAAGCCTAAGAGAAACAACTATAAGCTCTAATACATCTACTGTTCGGTACAACCAATGAACGAAGTAACAGTGGTTAACATTGCATTGTGGATATCTTAGGCAGTGTGTAGGCTGTTGCCAGTTCGACCGCAACAAGCCTAATTTTTTTAAAACTCAGATTGCGCTTGAAAAATATTTGTTTCCACACCTCTGCTCCCAGTGAACTACAGAAAAAGACATCTTCTTTTTCGTCCATGTTTCATTTGGCAACCAAAAACCTGCATCATAGTCAACATTAGCTAAGGAGTGGGATGAACAGCTGGGCTGATCCAATTACCAATTTATGATCGCAACATAACAAAGTCGGTATAAATGCAGGTTAATGACAACAGCTGTGAATTGGTGATTCACTCTCACAATTAAGTTTAGATATGACAGAAAGTCTTTCTCTTTACTGTCACACAGCACATTAACCTCACCGGGTAGCTCGTCATCAGTTTGAAAAAGCTCAGCTTTCTCAGTCAACACAGGCGTTTTAAGTTTTAACGTTTTGGAAAATCACCTTTCATAGACCTGTTCAAAAGTTGAACTCAAGCACTTCATCACCGCATCTAAATTGTAACTATAAATGTACTGGGAAAAATAAAGTTTACAGAATTCCTTTATGCCTACAGAAATCAATGTATATTGTCACCGTTTATTTTTCAGGCCCTTCAGATTAACTGCAATTGTATGTTTCGATCAAGATCATTCAATGCTTGCTAATTTTGACGCCAAGAGACAGCAAACTAGTATGCCAACAACGATCATTTCATTTCAAATAATGTTTACATGAGAACAGTGTCCATGGCACATCAGACAATGTTGAAAACAGCATTTTCAAACTGGCAATGTACAACTTTTTTGCTTTAACTAATAGTTCTGAAGTATACGGTGTGTGCAGTGTAATGTCTTTAGAAAAATTAAACCATCCATCACATCTTTCAGAAGACCTATAATAAATTCACTATTGAACCAAACTTCATGAATAATTTTTTTGTGAAAAAGTAGTTTGTGTTCTGCTCATGCCGCCACATCAAAATGCCATGATATTAATGTTCTCTGTATATTGTGTTATGTTTTTTGAACGTGTATGTAAACTTTTGACCACAACTGTAGATTGATTTTTTGATGTGATTTTAAATGTAATTATCTGAATACAAGCATACTGGTAAAATAAACCCTGGCCGCAATATCTACGAAGTGCATCTCTACAAGGAACTGCTCAGTGGGGTGTGCTGTTGTGTTTGATGAAAATGAAACCTTGACCCAAAGGTCTGTAGGTTAAGACATAAAAACTAGTATATACATATTTGCATTGCATGTAACATTTGAATTCTCTCAAATAAACTGTAGTTACACTCTAATAGGAAAAAAAAAAAAAAACCTCCAGAATTCAGAAACAGGTTATCAGAGGACAATCTGTTTCTCTGGCAGAGCTGCATCTTCCCGTTTATCACCTACATCTGTGCTCAGAGTCTGGCCTCTCTACTCAACATAAGCTCGGTTTGATGACTCAGGTGGAATATTCATTTGAAGTACTGCTGATGCACGAACATAAAAATGTCCCTCATGATCCCCTACGTCAGGTTAGATACTTATTAATAACACAACACACAGTCAGCATGAATTACTAAAACTCTCAAGGGAGAGTGACAAATTGCCAGAGTCAAAAATAGCTCATGGAGATAGGAGGGGGATGAAGAGACACGCAAGCCTATGTCAATAAGAAGTTCCGTCAAGATTATGTGGATTACAGTTTACTTACATGTTTCTCTCCGTTTCTGACGAAGGGTTGATGTATCTCCCATAGATGTACTTCAGGTCCTGCAGCACAAACGGTGATTTTCAGGAAACAATGACAATGAAATGAATTGTTTACGCAGAAATGATGTAGGATTGGAGGATTTCCAACTCGTTCATTAATATTAATCAGTATCACAAAATTCTGACAACATTAGAACAGAATAAGAATCACATCCAGTGAAACAAACACACAGAAGTGGGTCAAGTGCTATAAATGCACTTACTTTCTCTTCCACTTGCTTTGCGATATTCTTCACGTACAGTCTGCAGGTTGGCTCGCCCGGTTCATAATTTTTAAACACAGACATCCTTTTTATCTCTGTTTTAAAAAGACGGGAAGAAGAGAAAATCATGATGCAAGGTTCATTTCAAAAACAAGCGCAAGGCATCACAGAGCTGCCTATACCTACAAAAAGGTAGATTCAAAGTCATTGCAACTCAATATCATCCACTCCATGTTTTATTTAAGACGGAGTGGACTGAAGGACTAGACTAGGAGATGTGAGCAGACATTAAAGCAATGAACTTGTGTTTGATCCCAACACCTACCAGCCGGTTCATTTTAGATACGACCTGGACGTATCGTATCTTGTTTGTGCTGCATTCGAATGGAAATCAAAAGACTATTTTCATATTAATACACACTTCCAGCTCAGCGCTTCTCCTCGATTTTTTGATTACATTCATATTAAAAAAATACAGTTAGAAATGTAACTGCCCACTGATGTGGATTCAGGGGTTGGAGGATGATGAAATTCAAGAGCAAAATCACCATTCAGGGCAGCTGCAATCACCCATTTACACTTATCTAACAGAGTGTACCTATGAATGTAAATGGATCTGTAGTTGTTAACATCAACTGTAGATGTGCACCCAGGTGGTCAATGTCTGTACAGGAGCTCTTGTATCAATTTACATGATTCATTTTTGTTGAATCAGACCTTCTCTGTCTCTCTCAAGTGCCAACACTAAACATTTGTTTAGGTTGTTTAATGTTGCTGGACTGTGGATTTCCCTGTGATGGAACAGTTGCCTATTTAGATCTGCAACAGATATGGAACAATATATTAATTGGGGATGAAATATATCTTGTTGATAGCGAGGCTGCCTTAACAATGGATTTCTGGTTAAGCATTGATAATATATCAAATACGTTGGATGTAATATAAAATGTAAATAACATTAAAAAACATGAAATACAAAACAATGACTTCACTGTAACTGCGTAGCTCTGACATGTCTCTTTTCAAAAGCTTCCCGACAAAATCCAATCAACATTGAGGCTACTAAAATTCTAAAATGTCGTAATATCTGTTTGTATAGAATGTCTTTTCATATCCTCCAAATTGTACATCACTTGAATTTCAAATACACTGAATTAAACACAATTATTTTGTATTTCCTTTGATATATTTGATGAGCAAGTATTTGTATTTTGTGACCAGATACTTTGTGATCTCCATCTATGAATGTTTATTAACTAATTTTTAAATTGGTCGCAATTCTTGATTGCGATTAATGTTTTAATGATTTGTCATTAACATCCCCAATTTGTATTCAAGTGGAGTCATGTTTCTGGTCATCTAACAAATGTAGGTACAATATTAACTCTCCTTTAAGCCTTGTTTTGGTCTTTAATGGGTCCCGAGGAATGAATTTTGCTATTTAGCCATTAAATTCTATACTATGTTTGACAGCTCGTCACTAACTTTGTATGTGGTTCGGTGCTGGGTGGGTTAAATACAGAAAACAGCTGCTTGTGTCTGGAAATGGCACTGATGAGAAAGGAGAAACTAACAAGATGCTGAAACTCTGAGTAAGGCTGAGGGGAACTGACAGGTTGGGCAACATTTCTCTGTGGGGTTCCTTCACGTATCACACACAGTCTTTTGTTCCATTTCAATAATAAAAAAAAAATATTGATTATAACACTGTATGTGTGTTTTTCTACTGACAATCAGAGGGAAATGGCTTGAAATAATAATCCACAATAGTCACTCCGCTGATGTTTTGCACTCAATATTGGACACCCTCCTAAAGACAGACAGCAGCTAATTACCAACAGCAGAATTTACCATTCAAAAAGAAAAACAACTATTTTACATCTCCCCTCGGTCCTGATCATCCTGTAGAGATTTTAATCTTAGAAAGGTAACAGTGGTGCGAAACTTTCTGGCACAAGCTCCTCATCCCCTCAGGGATCTATCAGATTCTTTTGTTAAGTTAGATTTTCTGCAGTTGGCACTTTTCTTTTTTGTTCAGCCACAATGGCTCTCACTGCTCACATTAACTGCCAAATTTTTCTAATATGCATTTCAAACAAACCACTCTTGCTGCTTCCAATCTTCTTGCAGCACAGAACAGGATTTGTGCAAGGGAGGAAGACAGTTATTGCTGTTTAAAACGTGAAATGCAAAAGTGTTTTTTTTTTTTTCCAGCTTGTTATCGTCACTGCTGTTCAGTCTCAAAGTGCAATGCACAGAACCAAAACAAAACACTTTCTTACAGGAAAAAATGGCTGGATGATTGTTTGTGATTGTTAACACTTCTCTAACCTGACCACACGGTCACTTTCCTGATACCAATATTCATTTCTTTAGATAAGGAGAGAAAAGGCGCTGGTAGTTTATAACCTCTTCGTTGACTGTGCGGTTGAGAAAGGTGTTTGTTTGTTTACCGTCTCTTGACAGCCGTCCTTTCTCCAGCTCCTTCCTGGAGATGACGTCTGAGGGGAGATCCTGCTCGTCGTCGCTGTGTTGGTCTTGTTGTTGGGACGGCTGGGTGCTGGGGTAAAGCTTCCCAAAGCCCTCAGCCTCCTCCTGACTGCTGCTGAGGTTGAGCTCTTCTAAAGGGACATGGAGCGTGTTAAGGAAACTATATTTAACACGTTCATATCAACTTGTCAAGTTGTTACTGTTCATTTTGGCAATATTGCTGGCAGCACCTTACATTACGTGCCACCAAGCTGGATCTACTAAATTGCTTTATGATAGAAAACAGGACGACAACTCTCTCCCTCTAGCACAAATACAGATGGAAGTTTTCAAAGTGTCTAACAATGGCAGATGGTGAAATAATCACTTCCACCATGTTTATCCTTTTCAGTAAACCAAACAAGCACAGGATGGGGGAGTAGAGGCAAATCCTCTTGGTCACAATCAGTTCAATATATTGATGTTTAGAATTTCTTTCCGTTTTACACTGGTTGAGATGAGAATAATACAAGAAGTCTTATTACAAACTGCAACAATTAGTTGAGTAATTGCTTAGTTGGTCGAAATAAAATGAATGACATCATTATAAAGATTGTTAGGTTGTCTTTTTTAAAAGCAAAAGTGTCATCCATTTGCCCGTTCCAGCTTTTTTAGTGTAGGATTTGCTGCTTTTCTTCAATTACAATTACAACTACAATTTATGACAGTAAATGAAGAATCTTTGGTGATTTGATGGCGTCACTTTGGAATTGTGATTTTCAAAGTTTTTTTTGTTTGTTTGTTCACATTTTTCAATTTTTTCAGACTAAACAGTTAATAGTGAAAATAATCTATCTGAATTAATCGTTGCGGACAAACATGCTATCCACTGGCAAAAATAATGTCAAAGTGTGAAGTGTTTCCGCTGATAATTGACAGAAGACAGTCTCCAGAGTGAGCTGTATGCACGAATGTACGATCAAATAAAGAGCTGTAATCAAATCAAAATCCATCCCTGCTTTACAAACATGAGTTTGAAAGATGCCGGGAAGGATAAATCTGGCAGACTTTTGAGGAGCGCATGCATGTGCACACACACGTTGTAGATGGAATTACAAAGAGCAGTGAGCCTGTACAAATCCGAGGAGGAAAAAAAAAGAAAGAAGAAGCTTGTCATCCACGTAAGGGGTATGTGTGTGTGTGTGTGTGTGTGTGTGTGTATGTGTGCACTGGAGCAAGAAGTGTTGGGGAGCTTTTCTGATACACTCTCGGCAGAGAACTAGATCACTGCTTTCAAAATTATCCTCCTCCTTATCTGTCCCCCACCTCCCCTTTTCATTTAAATAGCTTGTTTATCGGATCCAACACCACCCTCCTTTCCCAAAACAAGACTAATCCAAAAAGCCACCTGTCATAGTTTATCTTTCCCCTGCCTTTAGGAAATCTTTTGTGTTTGACTTTGAGATCTATTTTACTTCTCAGGGGCTTGCCAGGGAGTGAAGTTGTAGCTAGAGAGAAGGGAGATAAGGCAAACAGGGACCTGCACAGCTGACAAGTAACACAGACTGTGCCCCCAATGACATTTCCTCGTACAGATAATGGTAAAACCTTTTTGGTGTGAGTCGCTTCTGTGATATACTGCTGTGTAACACTTGGCTCTGACTTCACCCATGGCTTTAACTTATGTCAATAGAAGTATCAAAAACCGCCTCCTGCTTCAATGTGATAATAAACATGATGTATAGTAATCATCAAATCCCTACAGGGCCTTTCTTCCTCAAAAAGAGCAGTCAGTGCACTTTTTATAGTGAATCCCCCATATGTATGTGCACACTATAGTATTAGTCTGATCTACTTTTACTACACTTTTTTTTGTGTTCCTTAAGACAACTTAGCTCAATTTCCCTGATCTGAATTTGCATTGGCACCAAGTTCCATCCCAAGATACAAATAATCACTAACAGAGAAGTGTGGGGAAAGCATGGATATTAATCTCAATTCAAGCTAATAAGATTAGAGGATTAATCGACGGATATTTAAGCTATTTTGATCACTGCATAAACAATTAAGTAATTTTTCAATCAGAAATTCTAAATATTTGTTGGATCCAGCCTCTTTACTGTGTGTAGATGTGTTACTTTTCGGTGTCTGATATTTCCAGGTTACTGACTGCTGCTTGGACAAACTTAGACATTTACAGGCACTACTTTGGGCATTTTTAAGACATCTAATGGGCCCGGAGATTAATCAGTTCATTGAGACAAAAATCTTGCAGTCAGGTGAATCTTATAATTGTGTGCTGAGCTTCAATATATTTTATAAACTCATTCGTTAATTAGAGCTGCAACCATGAGTCAATTAATCGATTAGTCGTTTGAAAGACAATTATTTGCCATTTGTAGGTAATCGTTTCAGTCCTTTTTCAAGCCAAAAAGGACAGCTTTTTTCACTTTTGATACATATTTAAATGATTAATCACCGTTTGTTGCAGTCCTATTTGATATTACCTGTGATTGACTTTTTGTGAAGTAATGTCACACAACTTTGTGGAAATCCTCAGTCGATTAGTGGATCAATTAATCAATAAAAATGTATCTTCAAACGTTTGGACACCAGTGCCTCAACTCAAATCTGAGGAGCTACTCTGCTATCAATTATTTGAAATCTAATAATTCTGGTTTTGACATAAAAATAATCAGAAGTTGCAGAAAGTGACTATCGAGCGGAGCCCTTACCTCTGCCTTCATCATCATGCTGACCTGGCCCGCTACCTTCCACTATGGCTGCCACCTCTGGACCCGAAATATGGAATTCAATTTTCTTCTGGCCGGCGGGGAGGGGCTGCTCAAACACATCGGAGGGCTGCAGCACTGGGGCACTGAGGATGGCAGAGACAATCACAACCGGCCTAAACAGCAGCCTCTAAAAAAGTATCCCACAATAAACCCGGCTCCTGAGCGGCTTAACGGCAGGGATATTTTGGTCTGGTCAACCACAGATATTTCCCAGTCCGCACACATGCAGCCAGGAGACACCGAGGCGTGTATGTTTTTATAGTTTTGAAACAGAGTCTGTCATTAAGGGAGTTTGTGTGTGCATGTGTGGTGCTGAAACAATAAGTCTCGGAGCCGCACAAGGCTGTCTTTATGAGGACGAGTTATTGTCTGGAGGTTTTTGTACTCCTTTTTAGCTGCCTGTGAATACTGTCTCGAGATGAGCTGTGCGTAAGGACCGTGACATGCATGAGTGCCTTTGGTGTACCTCTGAGAGTCTGGTTTGGGAGCATAGAGTAGATCCTTGATCTTGGGCTTCTTTCTTTTTGAAGCTGTTTTTGGTCTCAGGGGTCTTTTGCATGCTTGGTTGACCAGGCCCATCAGACGAACAATCCTGAAATAAAGCAAGCATAGGGAATAAGGGCAAGAAAAAAAAAAAAGTATAAACCGTCGGACCCACCCGCTGGAATTTAAAGACATTTCCCTTCAAGCCAATTGTGTTTCTAGAAACATTATTACTTCTGAATGACACATTAGCACGCTGGCACTACTGGCGGCTGCAATATGATGCAAAACGAAATGAAATTCCTTTGTCTCAAGAAGGCATTTACGTGAGAGACGAGTCCTCTTGAATTCGATGAGTTACGTGCACCTCACCTCTCCTTGTCTTCGTCGTCCCCGCTCTCATACTCAGATTCTTCCCCACTGGACAGCTCCATCTCCTCCTCTGGTAAAGGGGGGCAGTCGGGAGGGAAGGGAGGAGGCATGGGGATGGGTGGCGCGGGAGGCAGATAGTCAAACTGCAGGAAACAGAACAACACGGCTTAGCTTACAGACGCCTCCAGGTTCGACTGAAACATTTCATGAGCGTCTTCTTCCCCAAGGTACCTTTTAAGCAACGTTTTGGAAGTGAGGATTGGTTTGCAAGCAGCAGAATTGATCATTTGTAAGTATTAAAGCCTGCCCAGCCACCTGTTTCCTATCACAGTACGGCTGATTTATCATAGTTTTTCTTAAATCACAACATTTTGAGACTTACACAAAGTGGTCAAATATTACCTGCTCCGATAATAATAAAAGATGAGTGTATAGGTAGTAAACTTCACAGGGCTGTGATGGACGATTCTTGTCATTATCTGGTCTTCAGTACTCAAGGCTTTCTGTGTACGTCTGAATTTTTAGAACAATATCTGCACTTTTAAACGATTTCAGACTTTGAGAAAATAATTGATGCTTCCAAAAAGTGTGTCACTAAACCTATAACCCACTGACTTAATGAGGGTCCTTTTAAACTGGGAGCTGATATATCTCAACAGTTGAGCTTAAAGCTGCGATGGTTGACAACTATTACAATTAATAAATAATCATACTGATAATCAATTAACGGTCTAAGTAATTTTATTATAAAGTTAAAGTATTCTGGTTTCTTTACTCCTCCATGACAGTAAACAGAATATTTTTTTCTTCACTCTTGATTCTTGATATACTTTATGAAATACTGAATGATATTTTTCACCATTTTTGACTAAATCAAAATATTTGAAAATTGGGCCTTGTCATTAAAACAGTTATTCTCATTTAACAATAATAGCTTATCTCCATCTTTAAACCATTCAGGCCATTGTCCTTTTATTTTTCATTGGACAATAATGTATGCATGCTTACCAAGGGAGGTCTGGCAGTGACAGGGCCAAAGGGACATGGCAAATTCATCTTGTTCATCAGATGCAGTACCTGTATAATTGGAGATACGAGTATTACAGCAGTGAGAGTTGTATCTCAGGATTCAAACCACGGGCTGGGTGGGAGCTGGTAATATAAATATACTGCTGCTCTCAAACAGGCAGCCTGCAACTCGGGCTCCATATGTAAAACAGATTGCAAGGCTTTTGCATTTTCATTTAAAATACGGGGATCAAGGTGAGATTGAGGCTGAAGTGAGATAGCAGTGGTGAGGCTGAGCGAGAAGGCAGCTCCTCCGCAACACACTAGCACCACCAAGACGCTAACGTCGGAAGTAGCAGCAATGAAAAATCCAGGCAGCGCGGCTCCCAGGGAAATGTTAAACCCATAACTCATGCCTCCCACTTATGGTTTATTATTAATACTAGCTCCCAAAATTGAAATTTAAAAGGCAAATGTTTGCTGTTTGATCTTTAAGAGGTTGGATGCAGTTCAAAAACCTCTGGGACACTTATTCCAGAATCGTATTTCCATTTCACAATATAAATCTGAAGGCTAGAAATGCTGTCACATTTGCATTTCGTTTTGTATAAATTCACACTTTCCATACAAGGAAGGTGTGAAACAGAGACAGTATAAAAAGACACCAAAATACAAATACATACACACAGAGGAGAAACATCTGCATATCAGAGACATGCAGGTGCTGGATAAAAACTAAAATAATATCAAAGAAGCAGTATTTACTCACTTGAACATAAAACTTTGGCACACTGATGAGGGCATGCGCTATATTTGTCAAAATGCCATTAGACGGCGGCGGGTATAAATATTTCAAAGTGGGATTGGATTGAAATTTCAACCTGCGGGAGAGAGAGTGAGAGGAAAAGACAAAGTTACTCAAAGGGGAACTCTGTAGCTGCAACTCACAGCCTCACAGAACAAATCACAACATATGTCAACATAATGGAGACACATGAAAATGCAGCCCAGCCGGTGAGCTTTAGCCACGTAGTTTATTCTTTAGATGACAAGCACTCAGCCAACAAAATGTAAAATCCAGCCATTAAGGGACATTGGGACCGGCATGCCATGTCAGCACCAAGGCTTGTCCTCATGTAAAAATAATCTTCATAAACCGAGGCGTGGTGTGGCAAGAGAGAACAAATCTAAAGCTACTCAAGCCAAATAAACAAAGAAGTAAGGTGGGGATGCAATGTGTATAATATATTATCTGCTACTTAACTAGATGACAAGGGACTTGTCAGCAGTCAGTCCTGCTGGGACTGAGGAGAGTAGTCAACACTGTCAGAAATAAGTCAGTGAAATGTAACAACAATGCTATAAAAAATAACACAATATTTAAAAGAAAATAATCAATTAAACAAATACAATAATTTCCATAATTAATTTGTAATTTAATAAGCTGTAGCACAGTTGTAATCTACTGCCCTACCAAAAGGGGTGTCTGATTCAACAGAAACTTTGGTTTGGAAAATGCAATGTATGGTTGGTAATGTAACTGTCCCAGTCTGACAAGCAGCTCCTCGGAATTCCATACATCCTGGCATGGATCTGATGATGTACCTTGATATGTCAGTTACTGGACTCAGTGGATTAACTACATTCCTATCCACTTCTTACACTGAACAGATTCTCAGTTACAATCTTAGGAACTTTATTGAACTATGTATCAATTTTGTGATACTGAATTACACAGATCAACAAGCAACTTCTGTTAGTGTCCACTTCCTGCCAGAAATGATGACTGCCATTAACAGGTGGTTAGACACATTAGCAGTGTTCCTGCAGTCCTGCAGCACAGTTTTGCAAAGTGTACACACTAACTGCAGCTTTATCAAGAGATATGGAAAGATCCGAAACAATGTCTTGGTCTACCAGACTTTTCTATAAACGGCAGACATTAGTCACCAACAGAGACGATGACAAACCCCCATCAAACATATTAAGTAGACTTGAATCAATCGCCATAAGCCCCAATGCATTTCAGATTAATCTGGTTTCTTGTAGTAGATCACTGAAGTGCATTCTCATGATTTATAACTTAAACAGTATTTTAGTGCGATGAAAGAATCACTACAACCAAACATAAAACCAATTTAAAAAATGAATATTTGGACATTAATGTGAATATTACTTTCAGACATCAGTTCCATTTTAATATCCCAAAATATATTCCTGACAGAATAAAAATGAATTCTCAGCATTTCAACTGTGAGACACCAGAATTCTCTACTGCTCTACACAACGAGAAGAATAAAATCTTTAATTTGCTCACACTTAATTGCAATCCAATCAAGAAATCTCTAAAGATTCATCGTTTGATTCATTCACATTACACGGCTTTCGTTGACAATCAGTGAAGTATCGATTTGTGCAACAAACACATAATAAAAAAAACGGCATCATATCAGGAGAGAGTGGACACTAAAGGCTGATCCAAATTTTAGCACAAGGCAGGACAGACTGTCAGTATTGGAGCAAGAGGTATCAAAAACCACCTGGTTCCACCAACTGGCAGGACAGACGGCCTGTCAGGCACTCAGTGGCAGCCTGACCATCTAATTGGACACAGGGCCGCTGACAGCCCCTGACTACAGCTCTCAGATTCTCATCCAGGTTTGCTGTCAGCTAGCCTTCGGGGCAGCCTCTACACACCTACACTAACAACACTTTGACCAGGTTTGGAGAGCATGTGTCATACATACATACATACTTAAGGTGCATGAGGTAAGTCTGTTCAACTGCATAATGTAGTTGATTAGTATGTCTATTTGGCTCACAGCACCAGGCGACAGCAAATACTAGAATTCAAGATGATATTTTCAGTACAATGTGCTGGAGAATGACAGACTAACCTATTCACTCTGCATAATTGAAATATCACTTTAGGAAAGTCTCATGTGTCTTTGGCCTCACGGATTCATTTAGCAAAAGCAAATTTAGAATAACAGCATTCCTTATCTCATTCCAAAATCATACAGTACATTGAGATCAGCTCATATCACACCAGCGCTGTCAAAAGCTGTGTCGGGATGGACATTCATGCAACACTCACCCAAGACTAGGAGCAACGCCAGTCTCTATGAGGGGAATATTCGGCTGTTTGGTCTCCAGTGTCTCCTGCAACTTCCCAACATGTTTACCGCTGTGGAAAATAGATGGTACATGTTACAAAAATGGCTCGATTGCCGCTTTCATCTTTGATCATGTTTAACTTGATATGTAATATTGTATGTTCATATTGCGGCAGAGTGATTTTCTGTTTTCACTATGCAAGGATTTCTTGTCAGTTGTGACTCCGGTTCATCTGATTCAGGGTAATTTCTATATACATGAACATAAAATCCCTGTGTCCCTGGAGAATCACCTGAGCAGATCTGTGTTTCTCAATTCATATGATTCAAGCAACATACCTGTTAGACACCGGTGGGTCCTTTAATACTGTCACATCATCTTGGCCTTTTGCAAACTCCACTACAAGCGTACGATCAAGGATCTCTAACTGATGGAGCCTGCTAAGAGCCTAGAAAAGATGTGAGGGGGGCTGAATGTCATACAAAACGGATTATGATACAACATTAGCTGCATTAGCTTTGGCAAACTTCACACAAATCAGGCCGACTCATGTTTCTTACAATTACAAACACCACATCTGTCACTCACTCTTGCTGCTGACTTCTCACTCCCGAAGGTTGCGAAGGCTGCATGTTTCTGTGGAGACAGAAAAGGCTAGTTCAGACTGGACAGCAACTTGTATGATGTTCAAGAGGTGAAGTCCCTGTGAGGCACAACCTACCAAACGGCCCCTGTTGGAGAAAACCCTGACTGTCTCGGCTCCAAAAAACTTTAAGAGGTCCTCTTTCTCATCCTGGCTGAGCTCAGCTGGCAAGTGGCGGATCAGCAGAGTTTTACTGCCGACTGTTTGGACCTGGTCTTCATTCTTGTCCATTTCCTTTTAGGGAAGCAGGCAGAGAGAGGACACAGTTACATATCACTGAAACAAAAACAACACATCATGCCCACAACCAGCCGGCTGGATCCTCTTTATTGTCACAACTTTTGCTGTCGAGTTGCATTAAACAATAATACATATTTCTAAATCCCTTTGCCAAACACTTTTGTAAGCTGTGAACCTTACTGTATTAAACGTACGTCATTTGTAAAAGGACTACTGCCGAATTAAAATCATGTCATATATGTCATACGAGATGTGTACATTTATCCACCCATGACTGATTTAAATAGCAAGTTCTTCGGATAAATAACAGTACTGCTACAACTACACCGGGCCAGCTCTAACATTAGCTAACTAGCTGAACGAAGCTAACGTGCAGAGAATTCCCAAGCTTCCTCCACCTTTTTACTCCTCTGTTGTGAACTCCAAGTCTTCCTCTGAGTCTGACATATATATATATAAAAAAAGCCCCTAGTATCAACAGTTAAACGTTTGAGAGAATCATTCATTTGAATTCAAGTGATATCTTTGAAAGCACACCTGCCTGCAGCAGCCAGTAAACAAATCCACTTCCGCCCCCTTCCTCTTCCTCTTCCTCTTCTTCTTCTTCTGTGATTCCTGTCGAGTGACAAATAGTAAAGCGCATTACCGCCACCTTCTGGACTGGAAGATTCCTCGCACTGCCCTGTCACACTGGTTTTATTCTCCGCCACTATGAATGAAGCTGTACACACGATAGCTAGCCGTCCTGCGGATCTTATTTCAAGTGTACTGAGGAACTAAACACATGCGGTGGGTAGGTATGCTTTCAAAGTAAAAGACCGAACTGAAGCGATCAGAAGGGAACAAAAAAATACTGAAATTTGACAAAGTGACATTAATTTTCCTGCCATGGTCAAAGACCTCAATGCTATAGTTTAATGGGATTAATGGAGCTATTGATACTTAGTATTATATATTTAGGTGTCAGTAAAGGTACTACTCAAGTTAATCATGTTAAGTTTTTTCTATGCACTTTTATATCAAGGAATATAAAGCTCTGCACCATATGATGTATTTTGACATGCAGCCCTTCAGCTTGAAAGTTTAGTTGTTGTTTTTTGCCAGCAGGTGTCAGCTTCACCATATGAAATAACAGCTGCTGCAGCAGTAAATGAATGGGACACTTCAGGCTACAGCATGCAGGTTGGAAACTACTTCAGTTGACCTCTTTAACTTGATTATATTATTAAACAAATGCTTATGAGCTAACCTAAACTAGTGGCATTGTCTTTTAAAACGTATTGAACAATGTCTGCTAAAATGGACCTCATAAATAAAAAAGGCTAGATTGTTCATTATTGATAGAGACTTAAAGGGGTCACAAAATGTGTCGTCCCTAGCACAGAGGGGGTTTTCTGTAGGTTGAATTTTAATCTATCGGAGGGAGACTAGACAGTATCACTGTGGGAAGGCCTGTCCCTCTCCTGCCTAGCCTTACGAGGGCCTTCAGATTCCCATCTCCACCCCCGAGAAAATCTCCCCTACACTTCTCGAGATGCCTCCAAATTCCTGGCCAAATGAAGCCTTTTCTTTGACGAGCGATGCAAGGGCATTCCTCATCAGGGGGACACAATACCCCCTTTCACCGTGGCCTGGCTCTGAAATTTCACAGGTGATGGGAGGAACGGTAGATACTCTGTCCTCCTACCTCCCTCCGACGTGACGCATCAGACTGAGGGAGGGGGGGAAAGGGAGAGAGATGCTGATCGGGAATGCGGTGGCTGGGGGGAAAACGAGCCGAGTCTGACGGAGGAGTGACTCAGTTTCTATCCAGTGGGCTGACAGCAATATTTTGGGCGACAAAGCTGCGGATGAAAGTTGAAATCTTTTACAACTTTCATGCTGAAAATGGTATCTGGCATTCAAAGGAGGCTGACAATGACTGCACTAGATTCTCATGTTTGATAAAATGCCAGTTTCAGGCTACCCATCATGTCTTATTCAAGAACTGAAGGAAAACGGCTTGACCGTGAAAGACAGGGAAAGAGTGAAAACTGAAAACTGCAGACTTTCAGGTTGTAAAAAAAGATAAATGGAGGGCTATTACTGCCTCTGCAGGCGAGCCGAGGTAATAGCAGAGTCAGAAGAGGATTCGGATTCTGTCAGCAGGACATTATAAAGCACAAAGTAGTCACCGGGATGAAAATTAATGTTTGTATTTGTAGTCTTTTGGCTGATTCTATCCACCAGAGAAGCATCCAAAAGCTACAGACTCGGTGTCTTATTCCAGTCAGTGGGCTTTCACTGAAGCTCAGCAGCCTCTTGATATTCAATTAGGAAAACAAACTGGGTTAAGTTCATCGCAGGAAGGGAGCGGGCACACGATGTAAAACAACATGATCGACTCATGTGGCAATCTGCGGGAATGTGAGATTTATTTCTTTTAATTTTGCCGGCGCCGCACTTCCAGACAGTAATCACCAGGCATGGAAATGAGAATGTGAGGTGTGAAAGAATGAAGAGATATTCTGGTCAAGGGACACTGTGGAGTTTTGATGTGGGGGTTTTATCATCTTTACTCATTATTATCTTGGCAGCACATAAACCAGTGTGGAAACCAATCTCAGGCCTGGATGGGACGTTACGGGATCAAAATTCCTCCATCGTTACAAGACGATCTGTGTGGTCTTTATCAACATTACAGAGCTTAAACCTAATTGAATTAATGTTTTGGCAACTTACGGGCAGTGCAGCAAGTTGTAATCACCTTGGCATATTATCACTTCATACAGTTGCCTATTTAAACAGACAGCAGAGACAGAGCAGTATTAGCATTCATCTGATATTGTGCTCATGTGCTGGCAAACATTGGCGAAATATTCCCCCTACTTTTAGCTTTGATTTGGTCTCCACCGACTCCTGAGGGAAATCTATGGCTTCTACGGCTGCTAAAAGCTCTGCTGTGATCTAGAGCTGTGTCAGTGTCGGTTTTTTATGCCGGGCAGGGGAGTTCAAGGGAATTGGAGCGAGGGGAATCAGCCATTCGTCTCTCAATTTGGTATAAAGTTGAAGAAAAATGGAAAAAATTCCCCAAAAGAATCAATAGCAACATCAAAATTTTGTAAGAATTAAGACCAAGTATGTGTACACGTTTATGGAATCTGGCTGAATAAACGATGCCGTTTCCCCACCTGGCTGTTCAAAATGGATGCCGCAGAAATAAGGTCAACACTCAAAATTCTACTCATGTCTCTCCAGCATTTCATCTCCTCTCTGAGGTCGTCCGCAGAAATACTTTTCCAGTTAGGTTTTTAGCCTCAGATGAAAAGATTTGGCAGCTACACACATCCAGTCCTGTTTGTGAGTTTGAGGGACTTGCTAATAAAAAGGAAAGTGCTTCCAAAAGTCCAGTCAACAGTTTGGATTTCAGCTGACACGGATTGAACAAATTCACCTAAGTTTTGGTAAAAAAATAAATGAATAAAAAAAAAAGACAATATATATGTTTCATGTTCTCAGCCAGGGACATATTTCAATGATCTGAACCTTCAACAGGCCACTACAGTCCTCCTGGCCGGTGTATTCCCTGAGTGGACACAGAGGGAAGGCTAAATACACCCTAGACAGTAAACTCAGGTCATGTCCAGCCTCTGAGGCTTTAAATGGACTCTTTCATGGTTGGGGGCCGCAGGGGCCTCTGTGGTGGGATAGTGTGTATTTCCAGCGGCCGGCATGGAAACTGCATTGAAAAGCGTAGGTGCGGAGCATATCGTGCCTCCATTGTGGCTCTACAAATATGCCAAATACAGGACTTGGCTTATTTCAGAGGGAAACAGATCTGGGCTTACTGGGGCTTACATCTTATTTTCTTAGCAACTGCCTCTGAACCCGGCCAAGAAACAGACCCACCCAGAAAACCCCCGTGTTGTTTTTGCACCTTGGTTGTGGTACTGAGGCACAACGCGTTTATTAGCGAGCTCTGGACGTGCTGTTAGGCAGTCGGTCGGTGCTTCATAGGCAGCCACGCTAGGTGTTTCCCTCTGTTTCCATTCATTATGCTAAGCTAAACTACCCAGCTGCTTGCTCCAGCGCCACAGTGAGCAGACGGTCGTGGGAGAGCTGTCGATCTTCTCATCTATCTTTCACCAAGAAAACCAAACTTGTCCTTTAACATTAATATTAATGACCTCAATAGCATCAGGAGGAGGCAGCCACATCCCTTCCTCTTCCTGTCTGTCTGTTTAACACCGCTCATGTGTGCGTGTTTGACAAAGTCCATCTCTCGGATTGGTGTGGAATGCCAGAAAGCGGCGACTGCTCTCAAGCCTTCACTCTGCTCTCTTCTGGAGACAGTGATCCCTCAGTCTCGGCATTCATGATTGCCGCGGCATACAAGCCAAGCTGATTGTTTGAATAGGCTATTTACATATATGTTTGCACAAAGTGAGCTAATGTTAGCTGTGACAAACACAAATTCAGAGACCATCCTGAGGAGAGGAGCCAATGGGTGGATGGATTTTTTTTAGATTCTTTACTAAAACTATTATTGTCACGTGCTACTATTTCTAACGCTTATTACACTTCTAGCTGCTGGTCACAGCAGCAGAAGTCTTTTGGTAATGGTCTTCTCTGACATATGGATAAACAGGAGTCAGTCAGTGTAGTAAGGCACAGAGGTGCTTGGAGCTAAATGCTAACATACCCCTGTGGCAATGCATGTTTAGCTCATCATATTTTACAGGGTCACCATCTAAGTTGCACGTTAGCACCGTGCCAATTGTAAGCTGGCACTAAAAAGAATATCATTAGGTTGCAGGAAGGCCCATTGTTTTCTTTCTCAGTCCTAGTATTTTCTCAAAAAAAAACAAAAAACTCAGTTCTGCAGTTAACCTGGACAAACTAGTAGTTAGCCAACTTACAGAAGGATGCCCAACGGTGACAGTGCCATCAAAAGAGACATACATATGCAACAGTGAGCCCCTATTAGTGGCAGCATCTGAAAAGTGTTCAAGTCTGATTATAACCAGACCAATTTGTCTTCAAATGTCTCCTGCATGCATACTGACAGGCAGTTCTTATAGACCCAAGCTGACTTTATGTGCGACATGTGTTGTATTTCAACCAGTCACAACAGAGTTGACATGCTGTCTCGCATAAAACCATTAAAGGCGCAAATGTTTTGTGTTTAATTCATGTCGGAACAGACGACCGAGCCTTCCCACTGACAGATGTGCTGCATGAAGCCGTTGAAGCCACTCGTGCATTGAAGACTCATGTGGCCTACAGATGTGCAATGCTGCACCTATTAGGATTATAATTTCATTGTCATGATAATTTATTTGATAGTTGTGACTGTCTGGTTCTAATTTTGGGGGGGGGGGTGTACTGGTCATGCTTTGGATGTCCTTGTTCACATCTGCGTTGTCATGCGCTGGTAAATCAAATAATTTCTTGGAGGGAATAACAAATAATTTCTGTTTTGCCTTTTTTTAAACAACGCTTCCAAAAGGGAGGTTTGGTGCGGAGACTTAAAAGATGCACACTTTGGACAGCACGGAGGTTGATAACAGTGCATCTCAGGCGCTGAACCTGTTATTCTCAGCCGATCAGTCTTTATTTCGGTCTTTGCCTGAGTCCGGGCAAAGAAAGAAATAATATGAATTATGTGCAGTCTCTGTTTAATCAGCACTTCCCCGAAAGCATTTGATGGAGGATATGGCTAAGTTCAGCCCGTTAGGTTTACATGATATCTAGGTCCAGCATCAACCCAAACATGAATTTGTCTACACCTGACATCCCAAAACGATGCGAACAGCAGCTTGATTCACAGCAGACACCACCTCAAGCTCGAGTCCACCATACTCAGTCTCAGGAGCCAAATGAGCCTGGTTTCCTGTTTTCAATCACTGTCTGAAACTGAGTGAGAAGATAGAAATCTTCCACAGATTCTACAGGTGAGCCTGAACCCCAGAGTCCTCCATCCGTCCAGTGACGCACCTAAACAGACTTCCAACTCGAAGGGCAATCGGCGTCGGTGCGCACACTTTCGCTCCGTAACCATCCTCTGTGATTAATGACAGCGAGGGTCCTCTGTCCATGCAACCTGAGCTCTCATTGGACAGGTTTAAAGCGGCTCACTCGTTTGCTCGTGTGCTCTCTTCCTGGCTTGGTGGAGAAAGGTAAGACGTGTGCGGGGATCAAACACGGTGTCACCCGCTGTGGAAGGAGACTGCCAAGGGTGAAAGGAGGTCAGGGATCCAGGGCCGAGGCAGAATGCGAGGAATGTTGCCTGCAGCCCCGAACGCTGAACGCCGGCGACCACACAGAGATAGCATCGAAGGATTTGCAGAGTAATGGCCGAGGGTCAAAGTTACAGGATGAGTGATACTGGCGAGAGAAGTAAATTCACACCACGTGCAGGAAGTCGATGGAAGGAGCGCCACTCGCGCTTTACAGATGATCTGTTTGTGATCCCGCAATCGACATAAAATCAATCTTACGAAAATTAAAGATGATTTCCATTATTAAAGACAACGCAAGCTACCCAGCAAGCTGTTGTTTCGAATCATGACACACTCAAATCACATGTGGAGTAGAATGTGGGCTTTGCAGGGCTTTACAGCGAGTTTCAGCTCATTCTTTAGCTCTGACAACTTTACTGTTTTACGTCACTCTCACCATTCGCAGGAGGTTTTGTTTGGTTGCGACAGACAGCTGCGAATAAACCACAAAAAAACCCCCACAAAAAAAACGATTTGAACACTACCTGCTAAGCACCACATGGCAGACAGACACAGTTAATGACTAGCTGGCAAACATGGGGGAGCCTTTAACATTTAAAACGATGGATATTTCCCTCAGGAGCTGGTAGAGAGTTAAAAGCGAGTGCAGCGTTGGATTTATTCAGAGTGGCCAAGGTGATAGATAAATGGATAAGCGACCGTTTAACGGCGAGTTCTGCCAATACTGTGCCCACGGCTTGTTTCTGCCGCAGTCATGTTGCCAAAAATAATCAGATACTGGAGATCTGTCTCGCCACCCGAGGAAATCAGCGGTGATGGCGCAAGGCAAAAATATATCTTAAAACGGATACAAGCTCAGCTGTTATCCAGTGTATTTTTGCTTCCTGTCACTGAAAATCAAGAACCGAACACTCCTGTCCTCAAAGTTGGTGGGACAGGAACCGAAACGAGTGCTCCGACAGTGCCGCTCTGTTCCGGCACGTCGCAGCTTCACCGGAGAGGCCTGTGCCCTGTGTTTCTACTTTGCCATCCTGTTTTGATGTCTCGCCTCTCCACATCACCCCAATCCACCGCTTCAGCCAGACTGCCCTCTCCAACCTGTTAATTATCTCTCTAATGCTCGGGCACCTCCCAGAGCTCGACTGGACCGTGTCGTGAATGGAGGCGCACAGCTGGACTACAGCAGGCTCCCTCCACTGATGTTTTCTGCCAGCATTACGGATCCTTTGAGGCTGCTTTTACTGTGAGATGGCCACACAGCAGTTGCCATATGCATGTAATAGTTTAGGTTTTTGGAGATAAAGCAGCAGCTTAGGGGCTCTGGGTGAGCACTTGCCATGCATCCATTGTTTGCCTCTGAGTTCTGACATTATCACAAAATGCTCCCTCTAAACCTTCAGAGTTGTCAACACTTAAAAACCTTGCAAAGATTGTAGCATTTTCGCCGTCCAACCACATAAAATGTACCTCCCCAGCAGGATCTCCACAGAACACTGACTGATTTCAATCTCGTACACAACAATAAAAATAAAAAGTTCAAATAAATCACCACATTGCACTGATGTTGTCTGAGCAGGCCAAATAATGTGCCAGCTGAGAGCACAATGGCATCGGTAACAAAAGACTGCACATGTGGAGACTATTCACTTCTCTAAGTGTTTCCAGCCGCGGCCCTGCTCAGACCCACTCCGAATATTGTGCGGATTTACTACCAGTGGTGCATCAGTGATCATCTCTTCTCCTCATGCAAGTATTGCTTTTTTTTTTTTTTTAGCCTAACGGTCAAGTGTCAAACAGTCTCAGAATGATAAGCGTCACCTTTCACATGCCTGTTAAATAATGAGAGGTCCGCAGTGCACCAAGGTTAAAGTCAAAGGGCCATTTAAACACAATTCAACCGTTCAGGTGTGGGGAGGATGTCAGAATCCGGCATTACGATTCCCACAACTTCCCGTGTCTCGATTGCTATGATCCAACACTTCTATTGCCTGACTGCAATTTCTTAATTATAGAAGGTCGGCATCCAACGGAAGGAGACGCGGTGCCTTAAAAATCATAGCAATGCACAAAGAGCACCTAATACACAGTACATTCATTACCTGGTCCTTTGAGAAGAAACTCCAGTCCTCTGCTTTCATAGGGAAATATTATGTCTTTCACGCTGATACATTTATTTAACCATTATAATTACTTGAGTAAATGCACTGATATAGATTAAACTAACCAGGAGTGCATAAAAAAGTTAAAATGACTTAATGAAATCGCTCTCATAAATGTGGTTTTACTGTTCAAATGGAATTTTTAGGGCTATCATAAACAACTAACTTTGGCTGCCTTGAGTGGATTGGAAATGGCCGTAATCTGGACAAATATTGTCATAAAAGAGCAGGCGCTCTCTTTGCTTAACCGTATGGTCGCAGCAAACGACAAGTGTTTCTGGTCAAATACAGTATTGCACAAGAGCTGGACTCACGCTTTTATTGTTGACAGTTAAAGATGTGGGCGTCTCGAAGTCGGGACACAGTTGGACCGAATCTGTTGTATAGCTGTGCGAGAAAGAAAAAAAAACATGAAACTTTCTTTGGTAAAAATGGCCAAAATGGTGAGCAAAATGTTAAAAATAGTTTTCATTTTAAGTTCCATTCATATTATCTCTTGTCCAACCATCAGAGCAGCTTCCATCAGTCATCTTCATCAAGACTGAATTAATCAAGCTTCACTGAAGCACAGCTGTGTCATTGGGGCTCGACATGAACATCAGCCTAAGTCAAAGAAAAGACCCCACAGCTACATGAAGTGACGTGAAGTACTGAGTTAGTTCCTCTGTAAACTAACTCTTTTCCAGCAGTGTATTACTATATAGTTTGCTTTGTTTGCTTCTAAGTTTGCCAAGGTTGCATTCCGCTGAAAGCTTATGTTGCTACTTAAGCTAATTGCCACAGCCAGTGTTGTGCTTTTGTTCTGTTACGGCAAGCGAGCTTAAATTGTTTTTTACACATTTATTACACTGCGTCTCTCCAGATACATGTAAATGTCAGCAGCTAAAAAAAAAGTGGGCGCACTAGCTGCAAGAGATTGAGATTGGCTAAAAAAGACAAACCCTTTCCTTGATCATGGGTTACTGACACATCTAACAAGTAAGTAGTCGTAACTAAAACTGATTTATTACACCTGTACTTACTCTGCATTGGCAGGTTAAAAAGCCTTTTGTTGAAAATGGACTACATCAGAGTCCTGGGATAGGCATGCCTAAATGGAATGCAGTTATTATCACAAATTATGAATATATTTTGTTAAAATGTAATTTAATTTAATTCCCCGGTGCTTTAAAATGTTTTTTTTTATTTTTTTGTTTTGCATGTTATGGTACCTCCTTAGTTAATTGAGCCCTGAGCTAAGTTATGCATTAGGGAAATATTGTCTGTTTTCCCATTAATAATCTCATAATTAAAGGCTTCCTTAGAACATCCACTAATAATGGGCCAAGTGAAAGCACAGCTGAAAGATTTTTCTAATCACCAGAGGGTTTGCACTGAACTTCCCCTCCCCTCCTTTTTCTTCCGACATGCTTTTCCACAGGCATACCTGAACACCAAAGGTCTGTACTGGCAGCTCGCCTTGGGGGGCTCTGTTGGATAACTTGCTAGAGCCTGACAGGGCGAAAGAAGGCACCAGCAGCACAGGCAGCTCTGGTCGGAGGTGAGTGCTACATGACTCGTCTTGAGCTATGTTGTGACCTCTTCACCAAACTCCCTTAGTGGTCAAAGGTCAAACGGGGCAGCTGCACACAAACAGCAGCATGACACCCTCTCCTTTTTCAATCAGTCCCCTGACAGTGAGTCAATGAATTTGCTGGCCCAAATCACAGCTGATTACACAATCAGTAATGAAGGACCTAAATTAGTTTGTCAGTTTTTAGGTTTTTTTTAGTTTAGTTTAGTTTTTTATGTAATTAAGGACAGTTAGCAAGGCAAAGATGTCATTAAGCTCAACTGAGAATGGATTGAAACATGTTGTGTGTGTTTTGTGATTGGAGCTTCTCTGTTCTTTGTTTTGGCATGTTAGTGCATATGAGCTAGGAACTGATACAGAGCTCCAAAATGACTTAAAAGTGAATAATTGAGACGTTGCATTTTTAATGCTTGATATCACAAAAAGACTCATTTCTTTTCCAAAATCTGTTTTAGGTGTTTAGATTTATTAATCTAACTTCAATTTTTGAACTAATGGATCTTTCGGGCAGCCACTGGTTGAAAGTCATGACTGTGTGGTATGAGCGAAAACTTGCAGAGCTTTGTCACCTGCCTGACATACAGCAGGTAATCCATCACAGTGAACAGTGTCATCACCCAGTCTTCTAAGTGCATTTTGTCACACCAAAACAGAGCGTATATTGGCCGTGCATGCTCTGTCCTGCACGTATACACATTTGCAAATGGGAGCAGCTCAGCACGAGCCAGCATTCTATATTTGGTTACTTTAAACAGTGTTGTATGAACTAGCGTTTTATGCTCTTTTTTTTTTTTTTAGTTCTGGCAGTATCTACAAAGAACCTTTGGAGTTTAAGCAGTGTGGGGATTTGTTACCATGGATCAGTATGTAAAATACTGTTTATGGGTTAAAACAGCAAACATGACTGTAAGGGTCATCTAAGGGTACAGTAAAAAACGACTCTAATGAGATAATGAAAATAGCTTGGTAGTGCTCAAATGAATGCTCCCTTTTTGGCCACAGACAGACAGACTTGCATCAAACAAGCTTCCAAATGGCGCCACATCAAATGCCTACAGTAGCGCACACACCCTGTCATTTTGTAATATGAATAGTGACATACAGTATACCTCCTACAATGTATCAATCAGCCCGTCTGTGAACCCTGCGTTATAGGCTACCATTTAGAGGCCACAGTATTTCAGTGCCACCCCTGTGGGTGAGCACTGCATGCTGCTGCAGGGCTGTTCTCATCAACTCCGTCGTGGGGTGGGAGGGGGAGACAGAGACATATGAAAAGGAGCTCTGTGAATGAGGCTTGACTTCCACTGCCCACAGAGCAAACCAGGAAATGGGTAAAAGAAGATTTTAGCCAGTGCAGGCTGAGAAGAGCACACCCCTGCTCTATATTGGTAACATGTGTGCTGCTCAGCCACTTTATGAGTCTTATGAACACATTAAAACAGGATTCAATGAGCTAAGGTGTTTAACTTTTATGTCACGTGCAGAAATTTGTGAGTTGGCCTTGCATTACTTCTATCTGACATACGAATAACAACATGTACTCAATTGCCAGGTTATTAGGGTACACCTAGCAATGAATTATGCATTTGATTACAACAGACCTGCGATAAAGCCTTCATTAATGAAGGTTAAAACTTAGTTTTTGTTAAAAGTGTTTTGTTCTTGAGGTGTTGAATAAACTTTGTGATCATTCTGGAGGATGTAGTCCTTGGTGCTGTCGAACTGTGTAGCTTTTATATAAATTTGATATGAATGGGATGCACAAAAGACCAGAGACACTTAAAACAGTTTCAATTAAATCTGTTCATTATAACCTCAATAAAGGGAGAATTTATCAAAGGGCGGTTGTATTAGACTGCATTAGCTTTAACTCGGTGCACCTGGAAACTGGAGTGCACATCTGCACATAATAGTCATAATGTAAATGTAGTCTTCAAGTGACATTGTACTATACAGTTAACTGTCACATTTAATGACACATTATCCTGTATATGATGTTGATGACACACACACACACTTGCCTGCTTTCTTCACCTCTTTTGCTCTTATGTCCTAAATCAGCGTCTCAACAACTTTCACCTTGCAACCTGTAATAAAAAGTGGTGCAACATAAAGTGTACAGTGTATTTGCTGCAGAGTATGCCTGCTGTCTGTGCTTTACCAGCCACAGCCTCACATACCAAGGTCATGCATCTCCTCTAGCTCTACATTTTCGTCTTGAGGGCTCGCTGGAGATCCGCCCCGACCAGGTGGTGCAAACACAGAGCTCTAGCTTCGGCTCTTTATGATTGGCCGAAAGCATAGCATCTCAGTAGGCAATAAATTATTCTATTAAGGCAGGGAAATTGGTGTAGCACTCAAAGTGTCCATGAAGCTATCACATAGAGTTATCGTGCTGTGCTCCACAGCAATTTTGCAACTTTCAAAAGACCCATCAAATTCACATAAACTACATTTTTATGTTATGGCTGAAAATTGCCATGTAAGAAATATTTTACGGTGGCTGACGGAGGTTTATGACCACAAAGTGGAGAGTTGTTTTATAGGGCCAGTTTGAATACCAACTATTGTTATTCCACAATGTGGCATACTGTTAATCATTCAGCATATAAATAAAACCGTAATTTTCGATGATCATTTTGCATAGGCACACGCGCTGACATTACTTTACTTAAGATGCCTGTCAGCGACAACGTGCTCAGACGAAAGGACATTCCTGATTTTCTGAGACATGTAAAGGGTTTGTTGCATGTCTGACTGTAAGATTGCTGCTTCCTTTCTCTCGTGCACCGTAGAATCAGTCTGCTTCCCATTACGAACACCTGTAGCCCAGGCCGGGCTGACTTCAGTTAACAATGCAGACTTTTTTTTTTCTTTGGGTTAAGACAGACCTGCTAGTTTTAATGAGTACGATGCGTGTGTGTGAAGTAGTTTATTGTGCATGAAAACCACATTCAACTATCAGAACGCTGAACTTAACACACATATGTCACACATTTGTGAATAACAGAATTATCTGCATTTGAGGATGAAACAAAACCTCTATATTCTCAGATTACATTACAGTACTGCTGTAAATGATGTGTACCAATGGGAAATTAAGCAGTCTGACAGTCCGTCTGATATTGTCTGATATTGTAGGCGAGTAAGATCTTGGTACTTTAGCTGATGCACAGCGTAAGCTCACTGTTTATGTCATATATTTTTTCTAAATCAAATAAGCAGAAAGCCCATCTACACTATTTTGATGTAATTGTATATCTTAGGCCTGCATATGAAATCTTAAAATGGAGGCAGCATTTAGCATTTAATTCTGGCGTGCCACATGGTAGACCACATTGAAAATGCATGGTTGTCACTGTGTATGACAACGAAGAGCCATTTTAGTGGCAAAAATATCTCCCTAGAAGACCAAAAACCTCTGCATTCACAATGAAGCCCTGGCTTTCCATAGATTACCCCGAGTAACCCAAAATCAGGTTAGGCTTCTATTAAAAGCATTTCAGTCCCATGATGACTGAAGTTACCAGTTGATAGAATATTTTAAAGTTAATTTTATGCGTAACAAATACTGTGGTATCCAAAAATAATGTTAGTGAAGTGAGAGAACTTTTTCTTGCTTGTGTTAGTTAGAGGAGAGTATAAAGAGCTCTTTATACTCTCCTCTGCGCAGTGTGTAAACAGTGACAGACAGTGGCGGGTGGTTGGCTTGAGTGTGCCTGTGAAAAGTGCTTGTGTTTCGGTACCATGTCAGGTAAAACTCATGGCAAGTAGATGAAGTATTGTAATGTTAGCATTTATATGGGAACCGCCGAATGTGTCTAATAGCATACATTTAAAATAAACGACAGGTCTCTTTTTGCTGCACAAAGGTCCTGTCTAGTTGATATAAATTGTCTTAAGTGGATGTTCACTAGATTTTAGCATTTTTTCAAGAAGATGTTCCACCTCCTGCACACCAGCTACAGTGTGCCACCATCCTCCTGTACATCATCATATAGTTTCCTGATATCAAAAATTAACTGTCTCATAGGTCAAATGAACAGGACCACATCTGAGCTATTCCTCTTTTCAGCTTCTTATTAGGGCCTTCTTGGTTGAGAGGTCTCTCAATGAGGTAATTTATGATAAAGCTTTATGCGTTTGAACAATGGAGCGTAGCAACCAGGCACTTCATTTTTAGCTACCTGGCCTGGATATACATATAGATAGCTGGTGTGTAACAATGAACTGGTAATTGTCAAAACATTGAGGCATTAAACCCTTTTTAATCTGTTTGAGGTTTTGCATTCCTCAGTAAAAGCTGCACGCAGGCCGAGGCCAGTGATTTTTTTGTCTGTCGTATTAAAGCAATTAGCAACAATGGCTAATGGCTGTAGTAATTATGTCTCTTGGCCATCTGGGCCAAAAAAAAGGCCACAAAGTACGCTGAGGGAGGAGGTCGGGGTGGATGGATGGGTCAACACAACAACAAACTTTAACTGAAAAGATCTGTTTGCTTCCAACAGTCCAAAATGCTGGTTTCTATTAGCTAAATCGTTCCCTAACTGTAACCATGTATTTAGTTCTGTAACCTCATAGGTGAAGGCCCCTGCAGTACTTTTCTAATCTTAATCAAGGTCATATTTTGACCTTAACCCTTATGTTTCCGTACCTTTTCAAAGCACCTGTCTTCACGAGATCCTGTGATCCTGTGTTCTTGTGTACATACACAGTCCATCAAAATGGTTAGTGTAGAGGTTACTATAGCAGAACTGGAGAGTGAATTTCATTATGAGAACAGAATGGCACTGAAATCTTTTCTCAATAGAAAATAAGTTTTGACTTTGGTAACAGTTTTATATGTCAATGGGCTCCAGTTGTTGCAGCACACTTTAACTGTCGATCGGATTGGTTCAATTTAACCTATGTTAGACAGTGATAGATAAAGGGTTTGTCCAGTCACCTGCCAAGTATGTTGAAAAGGACCTGGTTTTTTCCAAACAGTTTCTAGTTGCACTTTTCAATGTTTTGTTACATGGAACCATCTATGCCAGGTTATACCTAGCCAAACTTTAACCATAACCAGATCAGGAATAGTTTTTGAGATGGAAATATTGTCTAATCGATTGTGGCATCAGTTCAGAAAACACTCAAATGTACATGCTGTTTTTCGTGTTAGTGTCATGGCGTGGAGCAACAAAGTATTTTGTCTTTTGATTTTGAAAACTTGCTCGACCACAGTTTCTTTAAAGTTTAAAGTTTCTTTAGAGTTTCTGTTTGCTCCTGCTTTTTTTCTCATGTGAATGAATCACAAAAAATAGTTGTGTCAGTCATTTTGAAATGTTCCACCCATCCATTTTTTCAAGGTGATTAGGTCATTAGTGGCAAACACAACAAACAGAGCTGCCCTTTTCCTTGGTCCATCTTATCCTGGATGGTCCTCGGGTGCTGCCTGTGTATGCCTTGAGCTTGTCTTCCCAGTAGTCATGCCCAGAATACTTTCAGAGGGAGGTGATCATTGATTGGCTGCTCTCAACCAGCTCCAGGTAGTAGGAGCTAGTAGCTACAGCTTACTTTCACTATTAGCTCCTAGTGTTGGAATTTCCAACTTCGATGCAATAGACAAGACGCTATTCAGTACCATTTTGATACCATAAGGAGAAATTGACAAAACACCGAGAAATTTAGACTATTATTAAAGGGTAAACAACAATAACAAATCTTTTACATTACAACCCATAATGATTTTTCTCTTGGCTAGTAACAGGGGACAGCAGAATGACTGTTGTCAGCATTAAGTATGACACCTGTTAGAACATTTGTTTTTTTCCTCTTTGGATTAGGCCTTTAAACTGATGTATGTCAACTTACTGTTGGAGAGAAGACAGCACAAGATAAGAATATATATGTGTTAATATATCAAGATTTTTGACACTATTACATAATTTGCTACACACAGTAACTTACTCCTTGCTGAAGGAATTAAACAACACAAGTTACTGTGCAGAATTACTTATTGTAACTGCTACAATAATAAGTGTGTAGACAGCATAGCCAGAGAGATTATTCATCACTTTTCTGTTAGCCGTTAGTTGGCTTAGTTATGTGTTGTTTTTTGGGCCATCTCATTAGCGGAGACCGTAACTGTTTTGGACAAAGGCTGATTGTCACTGTAGTCACAGCTAATAACAATTACATGCACATACTGGCAGTAATCATTGGAGAATATTTGAGACAAACTATATGTTTGATATTTTCGTTATATTCATAATTATCTAATGGTTACAAATAATTACTAACAAAATGTTTAGACTGTAGAGTTCTGAAACGGTTAAAACCTAACTTGTCAAATGAAAAGAATTTAGGTTAATGAGTAGAAACAGTGTTCACTGTGCAGTGCATCACTGTGACACTCTTGAACACTGTGACACATCAGTATATTATCAGTATAACTGTCTTATTTATATTGTTGATTAATATAACCTTATCATTTCATATGATACTATTAAGGCAGGAACTGTTGCTAAAACTATAAGTTACAAAGCAATTAATTCTGCAGTTGTTACTGTATGTACTTATGTAATTTACCAGAAATGGTCTTATAAATCACCCTGTGATGAGCTGGCGACTTGTTGGCAGTGTACCCTGCTCTCGCCCAGAGACCCCATGAAACCCCATGAAAAGGGATAAAGTGGTTACAGACAATGGATGGATGGATGGATGGATGGATGAATGGATGGTCTTATAAATCTGAAAGCTTCCTAAACTGTATTTTCTAATTTTCTACCTCTGGTCACAATAAACAATGTGTTGTGGGGCATTTCTGGAATGAAGGGGAAATGTGACTTGGTCATTGTCAAGATTTTCCCCATCTGACAGGAAATCAAACCAGCAAACTCTAAACCATACGCACGTCTCACTGTCCCTGAGGCTGCCATCTGCTGCTGTCACCCTAGCAACTTTCAGTTGCATCACCCTTTGCTGACTGCCTCACCATTACTAAAATCTGCTTTGAAGTACACTCCCGACTGTCTAAAGCAAAGCCTATCAATTATTTTGTAAAACAGAATGTGGCAGATTATTGTAAGAAAGCACAACATCCTAGAAACTAGAAAAGTCAAAGCAATGCCAAGGACTTCTTCATTATTAAAATGAAATGTAAAGGAATCTTTTTGGTGACTAGGATCATAGCAAGATCCTATGGAACGCACTGGAAGTCGGTTTGGAAATGACTGCCCCTGCTCTCTGAACCATGAGAGGACAAGATGTAGCATGAAACCTGCTCTGCCCAGACACTGACTTGTCGCACAGGAATGGCTTTTATTTACTTTTTGCCAGTGGGCATCCAGGACGAGCATCTGATATCGTTCGGTGGGACACAGATTGAGTCTGGCTGGCTAGAAAGGTTGAGAGGGCTGACAGATGAAGCCTGGTCTGGATCCATGCTTTCACTAGAGTGAGCCAAGAGATACAAGGAGCTGACTGTCTTCTGGACTGACCCCTGCTTCTAAAAGGCCATTAGCTGAGGAACCCTGGAATCCTCTGTCCCCCCAGCAATCTGTCTGTTGGGTTGTCCTAAAGTGTGTTTCGGTCAACTTGCCTTATTGTGTCATGTTTCAGGATATTTAGTCATTTGCAGGAAACTGTTGAAACAAGGGAAGCCACTGGGAACAAGTGGAGTTATCTCACACTGTTGGCAGATGATTGCAGTTCTCATAGCAGGTAACTTTAAATGCAGTTTTATTTCTCTTTCATGCTTTTTAAAAATGGAATTAGAGAGGATGCTCAGTGTTATTGCATGACTGGATGACTGGTCACATCCTCCCCGAATATTCGAACAAGCCCTGAATGCTCCCTCCCAATATATTGATATGAAAAATATCAACATCAATATCAATAAGGCAGTTTGGTCAGCGGCCTTAAGCTTCAAGCTATGATGCTGTACTTGCCCCTCTAGTATTAGTTTGGCATGTTAAGGGTTTGCGTTTAATTCAGCATGAAGCTTGTTGACGCGCCCCTCATACATTAAGACATATTGTGAATTTTTGCCCCAAATTTCTTGGTTAGGTGTGGGAAAAGATTAGGCTTTGGATTCTAGAATGATGGAAATCATAGGAAATCATGATCATAACGGATCGTGTCAAACTGCCATTATTATTACTGGTTGTAGTATTAGCTTGTGTTGAACTTCTGCGTGTGGTTTGTCCAAGTGACGGTGTCGTACCCAGTTAGAAGCCATCGTTTGACTGCCGTGGATACAACTGATGTCTAACATGTAAGTATTTTAAAATGTACTAAAATGTGGGAAACTAGAATGTAATATGATTGTTATGTAGGTTATGTCACTGCTGAATGTAATACAAAATGTTGCAACATAAATGAAAAATGTGTTTATGCTTTGTTTTCAAATGTTTTTGTTTTTTTTCTGTCCAGTGTGCATGTGAAAAGAAACACCTGTGATCTGTGGCACGATCAGGTCCAGGTCTCAACCGCCTGGAATGTAGCTGATCCAGTGTCTGCACAGAATTATTAAATGTGTGTTTCAGTGTCAGTGAGGAGCAGTGGGGGAGTATGTTACACTGAAACAGTTGATAAAAAGAATTTTGCTGGCTAAATGATGCATTTATCCTGCAAGTATCCTCGGTGATCTGCCAGCTCAGGTTGTGTGAGACCAGTGGATTGAGGACACTATGGCTGGCAGACCCTGCATGCCCACTTCTTCCCATTTTATCACTCCAAAATCATTCCCAACTTTGTCACTGTTTGATTTGCTGGCTGGGAGAGACGTGGGGGCGCATGACAAAGCTAATGGGTGGACCCGAAGGAGAATTTCCAGCCCCGTGATTTGCTAATCGGGGGCTGGTTTCCTTGTCGCTTCCCTGTAATCGTGGCTCCGGTTTGTGGAGCTTGCCCAGCCCTCCTGTCTGCGGACGCACCAAGTGTACCGACTGCACTCTTTGCGCTTCGGTTAAAGCCCGACTACCTTCACTGTGAAGGCTGGGCACTGGGAAGGAGGATCGGGGGCCTCGGTGTGGCTGAAAGAAGAGGCAGAAACTCCTCACTTATGGCTTTTTTGTAGGACAGCTTCCATCATCATTTGGGATTGTGGACGGGACGTCTTTAAGAATCACCTGAAGTCGCCCAAAAGTTTTACTCACTTGTGGGCGCTCAACCATGGAGATGCAAAGGTGGTCCACAAGGTGGAAAACGAAAAGGTGGCTTATGGATTCCACTGTAACCGCATTCATCACTTTATCCCTGGTTCTACAGGCTGCCAGTGTCACAGCAGGTAAGATTATTAGGGACCAAATGAACTTTATCTGGCCGAAAAGGGGGACGGAGCGGCGACCGGCTGGGGAGACTCGCTTGCCGATGATGGAGCTTGGGGGCGTCACAGATTTACCTGGACACAGCGGCATCATGTTCACTGTGCAGTTCAGATTTTCCCGTTCTTCAGCCAAAGTAGTTACATCAGTGCCAGTTCACCTGCGCCGTATCCATCTAGATGAGTGCGCGTTAAGTGGAAATCACCAAACGAAACGCGCAGACACGGTAAAACTGCACCCAGCTCACTCCTGTAGGGAAGTGGAAGTTAAACTCGGTTTTAGACAGCACACGCTCTCAGCGGAATAGCTTCAGGTGCACATATTCTGTTGGCCAAAACACCATGTTCACTAACACGCACCTTACTGTGGGCTACTTTTACGCATGAATGGAAGCCAGCCGCCGCGAGGATGAAACACCTCGCCTAATTAAATTGATCCCGAGCTGCTGGTATGTGCTTTCTGCAGCCCTGCATGTCTAAGACTGACTGAGGTTGAAAGAAAGCTCTTGTTTGTAGCGTGGTCCGCTCGGTGGATGTGGACACGGTTAGCAGGGTGGGTTTCCTCAGTCAGACTACACAGGACATCTGTGTCAGACCCCGGATCGGATTACATGTCACTTGCAGTCGAAACCACGGATGTCACTCACTGACTTGTAATTATATTGCTTGCCGAGTGGAGTTGTGTGATATTGTCCTTTTTTTTTAAAAAATTTTTTATGTTGACCTGATTTATTTTTGTGTGTGTGTACTCCCAAGAAGCCAACTTTTCACAGATGGCTACACTGGAAATGTGACGAGGGGGGAAGAGTATCCAGGATAGATGGTCAGTTGAAGGTTATGAGACACACACATTTTTTTGCAGACAAAGGGATGTTCTGTTAGTGAACTGTGCAAGTGTGATAATAAGTGGGTAGTAGTGAAGTGCATTTTTTTTTTTCTTCCAAAGGCCTCAGTGGACCTGTCAGTGCAGAGTGCAAAGCCCCTCTTGGTCTGCAGGGGGCTGAGTGGTCAGACAGGTTCACCCTATCTCCACACTGCCCTGGTCCACACCGAAGCCCAAAAGCCGACTCGTGCACCCCCACCCCTCCCTACCCAGTGCCCTCGCTCTTCCCCTCAACTTTGCACTTAGATGTTTGGTCGGCTGCAGGACAAGGCTGTGTTGTGTGAGCGGTGGGAATGCTTCCCCTCTAAGTACTGAGCAGTTATTTGATGATGGTCCTTGTTGCACTTCCCTATGATTTCAGAGCCTTCAAAGAGCAGGCCTGCATATGGGCTTAGCCTGCAGCCATAATGGCCACAAGTCACAGGGTTCGGGATTACATGGGCCCTACACCTTGGCCTATCGACAGCTCTCTAATGATCTATTTGGCATTAAGATACACGCAGAGAGTTAAAATACACCTTGTGTCTCCATAATGACAATTCTCCAGGATGGAAGTTTGCTTGGAGACCTTGTTTTTCGGTTAACATAGGTGTAAATTTCTGATACGGGTTTTGAAAATCCTTCACAAACACTAAATAATTTCATTCTTGCCCTTTTAATTCATACGAGACAAATCAGTTTGCCTCACTCTCTATGTATTTACCTACTCTCAATTTCTTGCTTTTATAGTCCATTGTTTCCTTTTGGGATTAGAGGCTGATAGTTCTGAAGGACTGGCTGGACTGGGATCATGCTTCCAATTAGAAATCTGACTTTTCCAATCTCGTCAACTCCTGCCTCTGTTTTTTAAATGTTAAGTATTCCGCTGCAGGCTCTGTGTTCCACTGTCTCAGTCAGCCGGAGCGGTTTCTGCAGGGTGCCCTCTCCATCTAGCAGTGTACAGACACGTTTTCTCAGCCCCCGGGGCGCAGGCTCAGATGTGCATTCCAGCAGACAAAGCTAGCATTTCCAGAGTCCTCTTCCTAATGTGCACAACCGGGAATGTCAGCTAATCAGCTCCTCGCTGGACCTTTGTCCTGTGTAGCTGTCATATATTATATAGTCATAGGCAAGCGTTTCGTCTGCCACTCAACGCAACACGCTTGGAATTGTGCTCAAACTAATTCAGCCTCAAATCCTATTTATTGTAATGCTTTCTTCGATTACACAGCTTTTGGGGATTTACACAACACCGTGTGATAACATGCTCTGATATTCATATGGAGGTGTGCGGTGAAAGGGTTGATGAGAGGAAAAGCAAGGGGAGAAGCGTGGAGGGGGGAAAAAATGCTTTGAAAAACTGGGTAGGTCTCGGTGAAGTTCCTCTGGTATGACACCAGCATAAAGCTGTCTTGTTTTAGCCGGCAGCGTGGTGGAAGTTGAGGGAAGGAGAGAGGGAGAGTGGGAGAGAGGGGGATACATAGAGAGAGACATTCTGGCTGGAGATATTATTAGAGTCTCAGGGAGCTGCAGGTGAAAAGGTCCTCCTCCATTTACCAGCCAATTTCACCTTTTTTTTGTGAAGCTGTAAGGGCTGAAAATGGCATAGAGGAAGGGGGATTAATGATATCAGTATGCTCAAGTCTTACATGTTCTGTTATGTCATGAGATGAGACAGACTTTTTTTTTTTTTTTGGCCTCCGTGCTGAGAATGGTGTTACGTTATCTCTTGGAACACACTTTTGACATCCAAGTACACCTGTTAACATGATGGAGATTAGATCAAATTAGGCAATCTGTGTCGTTGTGGTGATGTGTCATGCTGCTCCTCCCCGCCTTGTTTGCTCCTATCATTTGCATAATGGTATTCAGATGGTCCAATAACTGAGCAATACATGCTGTCTCGCTTGACCTCAGGGCCGGCTAGAGTTTTCTCTGCACCACACTGAGGAAGGTCCAGGAGTTCTGCTGGTAACCATATGGCCTGTTTGCTCAGCCCCGGGGGCAAACTCACACCAGCTCATCAGATGCACTCTTGTAAAACCTGTGCACACTCATTTGGCCACCTTAATGGATTGGCCGGTATTGACGTTTTCTCAGCACCTCTGTGTGAGGGTCGTAGCCTGGCCAAATTGCCACATCTGGAATATATGAGTCCTGGAGTTTGAACTGAAAGTAGCTCTGCAGGAACTCACAATGAGGTCCTCAGTTCACTGTCCAAAGAAAGTAGCTGGTTCATCCTCACAAGCTACAAAAATGGCCGAGTTGTCCTTAGTGCTGGCATTCCTATGGAGTAACAGTTTGCTGACTTTGCTCTAACGTATTTCTTTTTTTCCCCTGATGTGTTTACACAGTTTTGCTTATCTTATTTTCTCTGTCCTCTGTTGAAATGGGAGTTAGTAGGATTGACACTGAGGACTCTCATATATTCAGACTCACTCACGCCACACAAATTTCCCCAATTGTTGTCTTGTTGGTAAAGTTCTGCAGATTTCTTTTTTTATTTAAAATCTTTGCATTTTTGGACTGTGTACAGTTCAGAGTTTTGTACTATGCCGACTGATCGAGACCCGCTCCTTTGTCATCATCATGATCCGCATCTGGTACCTTGCAGGTGTTGTATAAGAGAAGGAGGCCAGATGTATGCCAGGCCCTTGAAAATGTCTTCAGCATGATAAAGTAAAGACAGATACCTAAAAATATCCATTCAATATGTTATCCTGCCTGCCATCCATAGAAACTCACAGTTACAGCAGGATTTGTGTCTACTCAGTCTGAATCAAACAGCATTGTAATCAACTCTAACTAATGAGTAGATACTAATACTAATTTGTATGAGCAACGCTTGTGGCACCTTCATGTTCATTTCACGTTGAAACAGGAACTTGTCCCCAAACCACCAGCTCTTCTGAACAAACAAAAGCTCAAAGGCTCGTAATTTGCCTTTTCCCTGCGACAGCTGGAATTCTGACCAGCAGCTTCACACGTTTTTTGAGATCCCGTTGTATCAAGAAGTTAAACAAAACTTTCGGAGTGATATGACCTCCGAATGCCAACCAAAACAGTGGCTATAGAGCCGCCAGAAAAAGGCTTGCTGATGCCTTTAAACACCTTGGCCAGTTTATTTACCCCACAAAACAGATTAGCATTATTACATTTAACAGTTGGCCATTGTATTGCCCATTTATTCAGATACTGCTCTGTGGAGTGAAGTAGGGGGCATTTTTTTAATACATCTTTTTGCCACTTACTATACACTATACGTTATACTATTTCAGCAAAATGTGGTATATAACAATATAAAAACATCCTTTAGGCTGTGCACTAGCACTGGTATTGAGTGTATTCTTTGAAAGGGAGGTATCTAGATAACATTTATGTTCTCATTTATTGCAGCACTTTAGTCTTAGGCCACGCAAGCACCTTTTATATAAAGTACATCAGATTTAAGCCTATTCTGACCCTTGTCAAGGTAAACCTATCCAGGTGTTACAGAAGTTGATCCGTGTTGGCACATTGTTCATTATGCTCCTTGGTTGGTCTTTTTCCACAGGAAAGCAGCATTTCCCAGCTAAACTTTATGCAGATGTGTTGACGAATGTTTGTAAATGAATAATTGTTATTGTATGATAGTTCAAGTTGATCACAGATTAATGGGTGTTAATGTTGATGATACAGATACAAATGTGCCATAGTGCCATTTTGATGACAGGGAAATAACTATTGGTACTGGTATGGCTGGTCATTATGAGGGTGAAGTTTGGTTAACTCTCTTTTTGAAAGCTCCCCATATATCAAACTTAAAGTTAAAATGCTTTGGTATAGTATGCATTTAATGTTCACCTTTGTCATCCATGTGTTGGTCATGGTGTGGATGCCAAGCACACCTTCCACCAAATGTTTCCTCCAAATGCCAGTGCTGCAGCCTAACTGTATTTTTGTCTGCTCCCCTGATCAGCAGAACCAGTGGATGTGCTAAAGGTATTAGAATTTCAAAATTACCCCGAAGGAGTGACGAAAACATCAGGATTTTGCACAAACCGAAGAGCATCAAAGCCGGACTCAGCTTACAGAGTTGCCAAGCAGGTCCAGATCAGTGCCCCCACCACGCAGTTGTTCCCTGGTAAGATGCACTTCTCAACCTTTAACCACTTTCAACCATCATGTGTGAATGGGTGTTTTGATTGTATACTTCAGAGGTGTCCTTGGACGGTGGATTCTCCAATTGATTGTTGTTTTTTGGGAGTCATGCATGTAAATGATTTCTGTAGATCTAAACGAGACTTTTGATTTAGATGACGTTTAATTGGGTTTTACTTTTGGAAGTGCACAACACTGTTATACTACCTCACATCCTCTCAAAGTGTTTTTATTTCATTTATCAATGAAGATAAGCACAACACACTTTTATGAAGTAGTTGTATGCCACATCAATTACACAGTATGATAAAACCATTTCTTTTTAACGTAAAGGTGGTGTTTTTCCTGAGGACTTCTCCATCCTGACCACACTGCGCCCCAAGTCCGGCATCCAGTCCTTTTTACTGTCCATTTACAACGAGCAGGGGGTCCAGCAGCTTGGTGTTGAAGTGGGACGCTCACCTCTCTTCCTGTATGAGGATCAGACTGGCAAGCCAGCACCGGAGGACTACCCTCTCTTCCAAACTCTTAACCTCGCTGACGGAAAGTACGTCAGATATCAAACACTCACTCTAGTAACATCAGATTCACACTGGCACACATTTAATTCTGATTCGGAAGGAATGGGTTTGTGTTATGACATGCAGGGAGGGGAGTAAATAGGGGAGGGAACTGAGGCTTTGAATTAGAAATGCTAGGTGGTGCAAAAGGAACATACCAAATGCAATCCAACGGGACAAAAAACCAGCCCATGCTATGTGGAGCTGCATTGATTATTTAATCAAAAGAAAACAACTATTTTTGTCATTTTTTAAGTACATATATTTACGAAAACGTTACCTGGTTCCAGCTTCTTAAATGTTCAGGTTAATTGCTTTTCTTGTCCATTTAATTTAAAGATGACAATTTAAAGATGTCAGTTTGGAATTTAGGAAATTGTGATGTGCATTTATGACAATTTCTGGACATTTTATAGACTAAATGATTTATCTATTAATCATAGAAAATAATTATATTGATTAATTCATCATTAGAATAAGTGTTTTTAATGGCACTTTGATCATCTTCGAACTAGTTTAATCACAAAAGCATTCAAACACCCCAAAATTTACAGGTTTCCATTAAATGCCTCATCTTGATAAAAGCAAGAAAACAACCCAGATCTTCTCAGTGTTGCGCCACAGGTGCTCATGACCGGATTATCCATCACATCAGGGGTCCGCGGGCACAGAGACAGGTCAGAGAGTGGGAGACACTGGATTATTGGGGCACAGCAGGGACTGCTATGGGCAACCTGACCCCATCCATGAACTCACTGCCTCTGTTATTTTAGAGTGGGGGAAAGGAAAGAGGAGAAAGGGGGCTGTCCTAAACTTCCTTTTTGCCCCCATGGATTACCTCACCCAACCAGAAACAGCTCTCCTAACCTTTTTCGCATAAACCTGATTATCTGCTCCCAGGTCCAGAAATCCCAGAATTCTCACTCAGAGCTTCGGCTTAGCTGACATGAGCCTGTGTGCAGGGGCAATTGGGGTATAAATAAGCAGATAGGCTGCTGGGAAAATGCCTCATTCAAAATAGTGTTTTATAGTGTCTTACAGTGTTATTAAAGTTTTCTGCACTTGCTGAGCATGCTCTGCGAGGACAGTTTGTTTTTTGAGCTTGTGAAGGAAGTCATAACCGGGTCACAGTATTTTTATGACCCAGATTGGCTTAAAATGAAATCTAGTGTGTACAGAGTTATCATGATAGATGGAAGCTCGATAAATCCCTCAAGAGTCTCATGTCAGCAACAACTCTGCTTCATGTGCAGGTTACAACAAAGCCAGCTTTGTAGGGCTGTTTTGTCCAGTTTGTAGTTTTTGTGACCCACTGTCTAAGGAGCAGTGTTCTCTGTAGAGGATTTTTAACTCTTTTACTTGGTCTGGGTGCATTCCAGCTCCAGGCCTTTTCTAAATCTTTGGTGACTACAGCTCAGGCTGCGTACAGCCTGCAATCCCTGTGGATGTATTCATTGTTACTAAGAAGCATACGCCAAGCTTGAAAAGAGAAGCACAATGATGATATTGATGAGGTGAGAAAGAGCATAATCCCTTTCTTTAAAGGGACAGGGAGGTGAATAGAAAGCTTTCAAGTGAGCTGTTCCACTGTATACCATCAGTTTTGCAGCATTTAAGCTCTTTAAACATGCTCTTCAAAAGGTTTTGTTTACATTTGCTTTTTTCATCTCCTGATCATAATGCACTTCAATAGTTGAAGACATTGTTTAACCCCACTGAAGTCAACATTTCCTTTTCTGCCAAATATGGTGACTAGTAATCCTTCCTGTTGTACGGCTAAACCCAGAGATTGTTGCACGTTTATTTTCCTCCTAATCCACAGTGCATGCCCTGGAATGTGTCTATATGATGTAGCTGTGTCCAAAAAGGACTTCATTTTCATAATTTATGAATATATACTAATATGATATCGCATATGCATGTGTGCCTGTAGTAAATGCTTCCTATATTGCCATCTTGAGCTGCATCAGTGCCAGGTTTCATCTTCCACCTCAGAACAATGTTTTGACTGTGTGTCTCCTGCTCTGGCAAGGCAGGCCTTCCTGGATCCTGACACACACTTTCCACAATGTTCACCATGTCTGTCATGCCGAGTAACCCAGAAGGAGGATTAAGTTTGGAGTTTAATGAGTGTAATCCCGTGTTAAACAGGGCCAGAGTGTGGGGCCAGGAATGTGGTCCACTGCTGCCTGGTATGCAATAGCCCTTAAGTGCAGTGGCAAACGGTCCAGAGGCAAAGGAGGTGTCAGACTCACGTGTGACACCGATTAACTCTTTGTATCTATAGGTGGAGGTCCATTGAAAAATACCAAACATAAGTTTGAAGTTCGAGTTTCTCAGAGCATTTACTTCTGTCATGAACCACACTGTACATCAGAGTATTCAGAGTTTCTTTCTCTGTGTGTTGTGTTGTGACATATTATAGGTGGATTATAATCTCATTAGATGTGCTCATAGAATAAAAACACATGTTTCACATAAACATTTGACCCACAAAGTGTTCGTTATCCTGATTTTTTGAACGTCACTTATGTTACATCATGCTCTAGTTTCAATGATTACATTTAATATGGTACACTCGCAATGTGTTCTCATCAGTGCCATTCATCCTGTCTGACCTTGGCTTCTTTTTATTTTTTACTTCTCCTTGTTGTGTCCTTGACCAGGTGGCACCGCGTGGCCATCAGTGTGGAGAAGAAGACGGTCACCGTCATTGTCGACTGTAAGAAGAAGTTCACCAAAAGTCTCCTCAGGAGCGACCACGCTTCTATCAGCACCGACGGCATCACAGTGTTCGGCGCCAGGATCCTGGAAGAGGAGGTTTTCCAGGTGAAGTTTTTTCAGTGGGGAGGACTGTAGGAACCTGTTAATTGTGACTGAGTTGCTTAAGCTGCGTATGTGGTGCCATTGCTATGTTGCGTATTGACATGCTGATTAGAATTGGTGCAGCAACCCTCTGTGACTGATGAGGTGCCCTGAAAATCAGTTGTATTTACTGTGTGTCCAGATTCTTAATGTTGCAGTATGTTGCAGTATTTTGAAGTGCTTCGCCTAAGGGGTTTTTAGTTTGAGTCCCATTGAGTCAGACGCTTTGATGCTGCCAAAAAGGAATGTGGAGATGATAGAAACCAGAGCGAATCTGTACACCTTCAGTCAGTTCTTCTGATTTTATGAGGAAGTCTGCATATCATACATGTAACTGAGATATCTGAGGCCTTTTGTCCAGGCTGGTGGACAGTAGTGTAGTTTGGCGACATGCAAAAGAGTCCTAGCACAACTTTTCAAATTGATTTACTGTTTCATAAGTACTGTTCATGAAAAGTAAATAACAATCATAGTACTGGAAACTAGCACACATATTAATGTGATTTGGTTGATAGATTTGGGATTTGTGACAAATCAGGTGAGGTTCATCAGCTGTTCATCTACCCAAACAGTTAGTAACTGTAAATGGACAGTGATACATTGGCTTCAATGCTTTCTTACTTGGTTAATGTAATTTGTGATATTTTCTGCGATTTGGACCTCAGCCATGTCAAAGCAGTTGCACTTGGCTGCCCTTTGTACATTATTATTGCTTGTTTGTTTGTTTTTTTGAGTTTTGCTGCAAAGCACACATGAGCTTTTGGTAAACTTCTCAGGCTTCTCAGATCCTTTGTTAAAGCTTCTCTTTACCTTGTAATTAGAGACAATTAGTGCCACCCGAAACTTCACGTGTAATAGGTTTACCAAAAAATAACTGGCCTTGTTGAAATATTCTCCTGGATTGACTTTTAATCTGATGGCTTGCATTTACTTGAAGTGAAATGGTTACAACCAAAGAATGGATTTCTGACTTGATTAGATTTGTGGCAAGTGCAATGGTAGTTGTATTTATCTTCACTGTTTATCTCTGCTTCACATATTAGTTGGAAAAAAATGTTATGATCCTGTCATGTAAGTATGTTTTACTTGGCACAAGAGAAGAAACACTGCTGCTGTTACAATAGATCAGCTGTGTGGTTTGACATGTTTGAGTGTCTCCAGTCAAATACAAACATCTATTTTACCATACATCCATTTATTGTGATTCAAGGAGAGTTAGCATCTCTGGTATAGGAGACATTGTTTGTTTTTGTTACTAGGCCAGTTCATGCACTATATGTTTGATACATAAAATAGTATGTTTTTATATGATTTGCTGTTTGTAAAAATGATTATCATTTGGCAAATTTCTCAATCTCCAGATTCAAGATTAATTTATCAGTCATTATGCAATACATGATTGTTGCATGATGAATTATGATGAAAAGCATACACAGACTGATTTATTACTAAATATCAGGTCAGAAAATTAATTCATGGTGGAGTGTTGAGGATGAGTTCAGGTGTCTCACAGCCTGAGGAAAGTAGCTGCGCTGTAGTCTGATGGTACTGCAGCAGATACTTCTGTATCTCATGCCAGAGAGCGGCAGGGCAAACAGGGTGGATGGGTGGATGGGTGTTGTCATTTGGTATCCTTTGGGCTCTGTGTAGACATCTCACGTCACTGATTTCGCTGATGCTCAGTAGATTCAGTAGATTTAGTCACCCGCTGCAAAGTCTTCCTGTCCTCAGCCATGCACATAGCACGCCAGTTTCATGTTATATTTCTCTATATTCTGTGAAGTTGACAAGAAATTGGTGCAGGAATTTAACAATCTTCAGTTTCCCATCTCCTTGACATTGAATAGTACATGATTGTTGTTTTTGTCCTGATATGAACTCTTATAGTTGTTTGTAATGCAGCTGAGGATGGTGGTTTGGTTCTGTATACTTTACGAGTTCTCTCAATGTCTGAGAGTCATATACTGTATAGCATGAACAGGAGGGGGCTGATCACACAGCCCTGGGGGGCTCCAGTGTTGGACACTAAAGTAGAGGAGGTGTGAAGCCAATCCGAAATGCCTGGGGTCTGTTTGTTTGGAAGTACACTATCCAGTTGCTGTGTGGTAGCCTGGAGTGTATAGTTTTCAAGGCAGGTTCATGGCTGTGATTGTATTGAATTGTGATTTGAAAAAAACCCAAAAACAAACAGCATTCTGAAAAAGTCAGGCTCTTTTAGAGGGCTGCTGTTTGACACAAGAACTGGGTTGTTAACATGAGTACCTGTAACAACTCAACAGACATAGAGCCAACAGAAACCACAAACCAAACTCAATGCCATGTAAGACACAATTGACCATTTTTCAATAATAACAAAATACTAATCATACAAACCTGTTTCATGTTTCAGGTTCAAACTTAACATCATAACTTTCTGAGATGTAGAGATGGCTATCATGTCCTTAGTCAGGGATTTTCAGCCAACATAAATAATGACTCACAATGGCTGAATTGTCATGACACTTGTGGCCCTCGCTGGCGAGAAGTAAAGGTCACTGTAAGGTTGTGTGGGGGCTGTGTGTGCCTGTGAGAGAGGGCTGGTTTGTTTATGGGCAGCAAGAATTACTGGGCTTTATTCTGTTACCACATTTGAATGATTGATGCTGCCACTCTTGTTTTAAAGCAGGGCATATTTTCTTGGCAGGCCTTGTCTTCACCACAGGGATAGAGAGAGTCCCTAATATATGTGTGTGTGTGTGTGTGTGTGTGTGTGTGTGTGTGTGTGTGTGTGTGTGTGTGTGTGTGTGTGTGTGTGTGTGTGTGTGTGTGTGTGTGTGTCTGTGTCACTCATTAAATTGTACTTCAGATTTTTGTCTTACATTTTTGCTCTCTCTGACCGAGTGCTACACTGAGGTGTTTTGGATTACAACATGCCTGTGTGCAATGATGCAGTGTAGGTAAACAGATGGATATTATCATTGTAAATAAATGACCACATAAAAATAAAAAAAAATCATTAGGATAAAACAATAGATCAGTTTGTTGGACAGCAGTTTTTTTAGGGGCAAAGTTTTAATGGTAGATTTGATTTCAGTTTTGATTAGATTTATGAGAGGGCACTGAAGCCAGCATTTGTATGAGACAGTGTGTCCACTCAGAGGTCTGCCAGTGGAAGGGCTGAAAATAGGAGGCATAAGTCAGTTAACAGGGTCTTCTCTGTGTGGTTTTTGGAACAGGTCTCCTGTCTGTTCTCTGTCCCCGCTCTCCTCAGAGATCCACGGGGCCTAATGCATGCTGGGAAATACGGGGAAAGGAAATACCATGGCCTTCTGCATTCAAGCCCCTGGTTATACAGAGAAAATAAATTAATAGGTGAAATTAGTTTTGTTGAAAGGTATGTTAGTTTTTTTAGTTAGTCACTATAGTTGATGTGATTACACTATAACATACATATATGAATTATGAAGGAATGTGAGAAATATGTGGACAGTTCTTTTGACTTGGCAGTAAGTATTTATGTACGGTTTCATATAAAGGTTTGTGTGTACTCCCTTTTTTAACCACTGTGGTAGGTCAGTAGATTTAATAATGAATTCAATAATAATAATAAATAATTTGCCTTCTCATTGAAACCCTGAGATTTGTTTTCACAAGTTGACCTGCATTTTTCATAAGCGTCTATTCATACCATACCTGGCCCAGGTTTGAGGCGACCACCGTCGCAAAGGGATCTGGTTTGGATGAATGGGAGTCTTTCATTGCCCCGTTAGGCCTTCCTCATTTCCTCTTCCCCTCCCCTCCCTGCATATTCTCCCCTGCTCACCACCTCCCCCCTCCCCCATCCACCCTCCCCACCTTGAGGCCTCCCTGCTGTGCGAAAGCCATGAGACCGTCTATTCATGCCTGGCTGACATTACCTGTCTTAATTGAGCACCCTCATATACATACCTTCTTATTCCATCTACTCATGGGAAACAGTCATCGGAGCTCATTTTGTCTAATATTAAGGACTAGATGGGTCTGAGGTGTTCTGTTTCTTAATGCTACACCAGTATTTCCAGAAGATGCATCTTGTCTAAAGTTATTAGTCTGCTAGACTTGATAGATAATAACAAAAGAAGAATCAATGAGAAGGGATGTCAGACAGTGTTTTGAAGTTTCCAAATGGGTTTTATGACTGCCAGTAGATTATAATAACATGCAGATAGCACATAACTGGGCTACTGTATAGCTCTCTCAACTGTTGAAATTGAAATGAGATGTTTTCTGTCTCTGTCCTTTAAGGTCATGTTTTGGACAGTTGACCTAAAACTGTCTGGCTGAGCTCCCTTTGCCTTTTCTTGATGTTCTTGTTTCCTCTTCTCAGGGAAACTGTACTTTATAGACTTTAAGGGAGTGACTAATTGTCCTATGGGTCTGTCTAATTACAGTTAGCTATTGCTGGACTAAAGGTATGTTGCCCTAGGCAAAGGTATGTCAAAGGACTGATGGTGATGACTACTTGTGGTTTTGATTTTGCTTGTGATGCCCTGCACTCGCCCTGTAATTATAGCATGCAGTTGGATTTTAGTCTAGATAAGACAAACAAGCTATCACAAAAAATACATGGACACTGTTCATGCAGCTCCTCTGCTTATACCATGCACTGCTGTAACCTTTGACCCCTTCCATCTGTATTTATATCCCCTGGTGCCTTGTGGTTGGCATGAGGTCAAAGTAGAGAGTGCTTATAGAGAAGGAAGTTGAGCTTTGTACTGTCAATTTTCCTGTTTTCATTTGTCTGTCAGAGCACTTCAAGGCCAATGTTACCGCATCCTAATGTACCCACCTGACGGTAAACAGCTTGAAAAATGTATTTCAGAGGTGATGAACACAATGTAAGTAAATATGTCAGAGATCTGATTAAATTAAATGCAGCAAGATTAGTCAGTTCACACATTTTGGATTTAATAATGTGTAAAAACACTGATAGTTCTGAGCAGACACAACTTGAAAATGTGCAACTTTGGCCTTGACGCAGCTACCGCTCTCCATCTGTAGTCACACTCTGTGGTCTCACTCATTGTGCCACACACAACACAATCTGATTGGCTACACGTCTGGATCAATTGCCTATTAATACTCAATAATCTAACTAATAACTATCAAATACGTGTATTGGAGTAGAAGCATAATCTTTGCCTCCAAAATATATTGGAATGGCTGTTCAAGTAACTGAAAATTTAAATGCTAAAATAAAGTTTGAGTACCTCAAAAATGTGCTTTTGTGCAGTAGTAAATTGCACTTAGTTACATTTCTCTGTCATGTGCTAAATTTTGACACACAGTTTTTCATCATAATCATCGTTCTTCACCCTCTGATTTTAAGAATCATCATGCCATTGGATGTTTTTCAAAGGTTGATGCTGCATTCAAACAGCAAACTCCACTTAGGTGCAAAAATCATGCATAACAGAACAGCAGATATAGCAGGTAGAAAGAAAGGATTCACAGGTCTCAGCTGTTGATCTTGACCCTGGTTCTCTCCTTTTGCCTCTCTCTTTTCCTTGCTGACCTCTGACACTGCTGTCATTAACACACAGGCTCGTCGGCCTGTTTCTGTGCTGCACTGAGCTCCACTGTAGCCAGGAGGGGCATATTTTGGAGCCCTGGCTTTGCTCCAAGTTGCCAGGGGCTTTTATTTCAGCAGTCCGCAATGGAAGACAGGCCCACAGCCTCGGCATAACTCTCCCCAGGTGTTTCCCAGCACAAAACATCTTTTACCATACCAGCTGCTCTCTCTTAATCCCTGACTGTCTGTCTCTGGAGAACTCCTGGTGTTCTCTTCCTGAGTTGACATCAGCTTCTCTTGTGTCTTTTCTCCCATTTGTGAGTTTGGTCTTGTTTGGTAGGCAGCTTGGCTTCAATTTTGACTGTAAACACAGGTTAATGCACCATTAATGGTAAGGAAACATACCCGTAGGGTTGCCTTTCCTAGAAGAAAATAATTAGAACTGTAAATACTACAAGTTAAGGCAAGCAGCTAGATGATTATCTGATTCTTATAGGTGTTTTTGTATCTTTTAAATCTTAGGCTTGATTGTTTTCATTTATCAGCTCCCCCAGGCATGATCATTTGTCTTACTGTTTCCATTTATCACTGAATGAGTTGACATGTAACTCATGCCTTCCAATGAAACAGTCAACTGTTTCCTAGTTGTGCAGCTGATCTGGTCTGGGGGGTTGAACACCATGTCTCCACAGCCTATTTGTGTGCAGACGGGTGGCTCTCAGACATGGACTAATTAGAGCTGACTCTAGTCAGGGTTCAAGCATTCACTGTTGGTCTTAGGGTGACACATGAGGTAATACATGTCAACTTAACTCAGGCCGAGGCTTGATCTCTCTCTTTCTGTTGAGCCTTCCCAAACACACATACACACAGACACACACGCACACACACACACACACGCGCCTTAACTGAGGCCTTTTCCGACTTGGCACCTAGGTTTACCTACCCATGCCCACTTATCAGGTCAGTTTTGTCTTTTATTGTTCAGTATGATAAATGTTTTCATGTGGTGCATATCATCATTCTTCCTACACTGAAAATCTAAAAACACCTGTCTGCTCCTCATACTCTGAAATGCTGTTTTATTTTAGTCACCAAAACTTCAATCAGAAACAGACAACTTTTCAAATTCCCTAGTCCTACTGTTTCCGTGTGGTATTGCTGTTGGCGCTGCTGTAGCAAAGACAGCATCGGCGACATGGCTACCACTAATGGCCTGGCTACTGTCCAGAGCAAAAAACAGCTATAAGAATCCCAATTTGACCTCTCGGGTAAAAATAACAGTAAGAGTAAGGGTAAAACACCTGGAGCTGTATTCATGAGTAGACATGTTTTGTTACTTCCTGATCTAGTTGAATAAATGCCTGTTTGGAAGCATCTCAAGTCCCACTAATAAGGGGAAACACATGTCAGCGAGGGAACAGACTTCGACACAACACCAGAGCTCCCCGTTGAGTGTATGCCCCGCGTTCACTCTTTTTTAAACTCACTTTTACTAACTTTCTTTTATCACTTTGCCTCTTCACACTCTTTGCCTCCTCCATCAGCAGGGTTCTTTTCTTGTGTATAGAGTTTCCACAGGTATTCCAGTTGTGCCACTTGAAAACAGTGCTTCTTAGTGCGTTGTTGTGAATTGACAGAGGCACTTCCTTTGTGCTTTAATTCGTTCTTCATTTTTGCAGGAAGAATCCAGACAGTGATGGTGCAAATAGCATAGGGAAAGTAAGATTTAAAGGGAACCAGTCTACATGCAGATGATGTCATTTTTCTACAGCCATGACACTGTGCACTCAGTATTTATGTAAGCAAAAAACTGGCAATCGACAAAAAAGTTGTCTATTGCCAATTTAAAGTGATTGAAACGTATCTGTTTGTTGAATAGCCATTGCTGTAGCCCTTTCAATATATTGATAAATTAAGCTCATTTACCATAGAGACATTAGAGGAGTATTGGTCTGGTAGTGTACACGCCAGCAGAAAATGTGTCTCAGCTGATGTTTCAGACAGGAGCGAGTGGAGTGGGATGATACCATGATTAGGGGGAAACTAGCACAGTGTCGTCTAGTCTGTCCATGGACTGTTGGGAAATAAAGGCAACCAGTCAAAAATGCTGTGACGCTGACTTTGATTTCCTCTGGCTTCGTGAATCCCTTTTTGTGATTATCATTCACTAGCAGATATTTCCCAAGACGAGCAGGATGCTTTAACTTAATGTGTGGTCACATTTGTTGTCAATGTGGTTGATGTTGGGAGAAGAATTTACGAACTTTTCCATTGGAATCTGTTGTGATATATTCACATAAACTAACTTCAGCTGGCTGCATCTGAATTGCCAGTTGCCAGACCGTTAAACAACCTCTGAATGTTGTTAACTCTTATTGGAGTTTAAGTTAGAGCAAGAAATTCTGGAGAAAGACAGGCGATCGTTGTAATGTGTAATACTTATGCTTTGGGTTGGTGACTCGTTCCTAGCCAGTGTCTGTATTGGGAATAAGACTCAAAAATCAATTATATTTGTCTAGAATTGCTGACTCCACCTTTAACATTGCTCACATTCATTAGCTGCAAATGCTTGTGTTCACCCAAATTAGAAGCAAATTGTAATTTTGTGTAAAAATGAAATAAGATGCAGTATAATAACTTGGTATGAGCAAGAGAAGTGTGGATGGCCCACTAAACCGGAGGGCTGGAACTTGGCATAACAGTAAGATAGGATAACGCATTTGAAAATATGAAGAATGGGCCTAAAACCCTAAGATGTAGTGGGTCTGCACTGGATCTTACTTCTAACTGACTGACAATAAACGCTTTCATCATCAGAGATGTATTAAACCAGTGACAGGAATCCAGTTGGAGCAGCACTCAAACCACCGAGAGGCACCCAGGATAAAATCTCTGCGCTGCCAAACTAAAGCTGTGCAAGGAGATGTTGATGGATGGTTACACAGAGAAGGTTTTCAAGAGGCACTGCTTGTTTTTCAATGGGACAAGCCTTAGCACATGGATGTTTATACTGAGGTTCATGTTAAGGATCCATAGATGTAGTTTTAACAGAAAAAGGACACACACACATTCTCGTGACAAGTTCCAGCCTGCTTCATTTCTCTCTTGTTTCACTCCCAATCGCCTCTTCTGCCTTTCAATGTACATGTCCCTGCCGACACGTGCATTAGGCTTTTACCTCACGTATCTGTGTGCTCGCCCGCTAAACCTCCTAACCAAAGTAATGCCCTTTCAACCGCCTCAAAGAAGAACCCCCCACAACTGTCTTTACAATGTGTATAGAGGCTCAAAAACCAGCCCGCAGGAGCTCAGTTCAAGCAATTACAGCCTCCAAAGAAAGATCCAGATGCTTTGGCCAGTATGTCGCTGTCTTGTAGAGAGCTGTGTGCTTTGGCTGTAGGTCTGATAACAAGGCGAGACAGTGCTGGAACAGTGTCAGGCATTGTGGTATACCATCCTGACCACAGAGAGATTTTGGTTTGAGTGATTTTCCCAAACCATGTCTGATATTTTAAAGGTTTTACTCTTCGACCATTTTTGTTTTATTTTGACAGACACTGCTTATTGTTGTTTTTTTAAGTTACATTTTCTGAAATAGTTAATTTTAGCACACTCCCTGACCTTTGACTCTCATCACCTGTGTCACCATAATTAACCATGTGATCTTGGGGGCTAAATCTTCAAGTTTGTGTGTTAGAAGGTTGGGGGATATTTTATAGTTGAACTAAAACTTTAGAAAATAGTACTGCAGCGGCAGATATAATGGCAAATGCAGAAGAGTCATCCTCTGAAAATGTATGTATCATTTCTTGTTTGTCTGCTAAAATTCTTACTTGACATATTGACTAGGATATGAAATATGAGCCATTAGTGTGGGCCAATGTTTTATACAAGCACATTTGCATGATACTCTCATATCCGGCAAAGACTACTGCTGTTGCTCATAACAACGTAAGGCTGAAGTCTTCTAACACCCATGGTCATGCCAGGTGTTGCTTGTGTCTTGATGATACATGTTTATTTGATTTCCTGAGGTAAACCCTGGCGCTGATAGTAATAATTTTCCCGGAGTCTGCACTAAGTTTCCTCCCTGCCCCGTGTGAGCATGGGCTCTGTGTCAAGCTGTTTAATCATACAAGGGGGGGGATTAACTGACTACCAGACCCTGTAAGTGTATGGGACCCGAGAGAACACATCTGCAATTTAAGATTTACATTTATGCTACACCCAGTATGTGTGCGAGCAAGACGAGACACGACCTTCCTGTCTGTGCCGCCCTGTCTTGTCTGTCGCTGGTGATCTGATTTCATCAACCTTTTTAAATGTAATTCAGCGTTGTGAGCTCTAATATCAGCTGTACATTTTTGAATCTGTTAGGGAAGATTACATATGCAGTAGGTGTAATTCTTTCTTAATGAAGACGGTGAACTGACTCCAGTGTCTTTTTCTGTTTTCTGCAGGGTGACATCCAGCAACTCCTGATTGTGGCGGATCCAAAAGCGGCATACGACTACTGTGAACATTACAGCCCAGACTGTCACACTCCCCACAGCGATTCCCTACAGGCCCAGGAGCCAGAGGATGAGGTCAGTCAACCAAGGGGAGAGGGGGAGAACCAGTCAAGGCTCCTGATTAATTTCAATTTTCTAAGATTAGGGATGCAAGTGTTTTCTTTTCCATCTCGGTATTGCTTATACCTAAAGTAAACATGCAAAACAAACATTCAAGTTTCATTTGCAGCCATATTAATCTTATTTTGTACTTCTTCAAAAGGGGTTCAGTATTTCAATGAATGAGTATTAGACTAGGCAAAGGTGGGGTATTTTGATATATGATTTACGAATTCCGTTAAGGGATAAATGAAGTGTTTTGATAGTTTCCTGTGTATTGTCTTTAAATGGTAAATATGCACTAAAACAGTACCAGCAGCCGTTGAATCATCTCATGGTGCTCATTTGGCCACACCCTCATAAGTGATGTCATAGCAGGTGTCCTCCATCAGCTGTCAAAAGTAAACTACCTGCTGCAATGTCTCTGATGGGAGGTGGGGTGAGATGTACACCTTGTTTTGATCCAGGGTAAGCAGGGTAACAGCTGCTGTCTGACATGTGATATTTAATGTATATTTACCGTCTAAAGTACCAACATGAAGATGGTTTAATTTACTGATCATAGTGCAAAAGCTGAGGAGTAAAAATCAGTGTTGATCAACATAAAGTGTAAAATATTCAAGTTATGATGAAAGATGCTCATTGGACAACAGCTTCTCTCCGATCTTTTTCTCTGACTCTCAGTTGTATTTTTCAAACCCAAGGACGCAATCGATACGCCTATAAACCCCAACTGCTCCGAATCTCTTTTCTGTGAGTGAGAGCTGAAGACAAGACCAAGCAGCAGCTAAGGATGCAGTGGAATATATGGATCTCTGTGTTTCTCCATAGATGTATTAAACATTTTAAGTACTCGCTGACTTAAATCTGCACTAGACTTAACCTCAGAGATTCATCTTTGTTGGATTAATGTGATAATCGGAAATACACATGGCGCCAAATACCATAACCTATAATTTTCAACATGTTAAACACGATGTGATGATCAAGCTTCTCTTCCAAGGTGTATCAAGGAGTGACAAACTTTATGACTAAAGGTCAGGGTTTTCTCTACACTTCATATTGTATAGTTTCAATTCAGCTTCTTTGATAAGGAGCTGCTAGAGAACTGCTAACTACATAACTAAAGGAGGGTGCATTTCTTCAAATCATGCCCCTCTAATCTAGCTGGGCTTAAAAGCCCTGAAGCATGTAATTTACATGCTTGCAGTGAGAAAGTTCCATTACGATATCCCTGAAATGCAGCTGGTATTTTGGTCTTTGAGGTTTCCCTGTTGCTTTCCTCTGTTTTATGAGCTTTTAAACGGCCCATCTGCTTACATGTTTGTCGGATGAGACCCACATGCCTAGTTTTAGCACTTATTTACTAATTTGTTTACATGTTAAGAGCTTTATTTGACTTGGTAAGACTGTGTGTTCATTAGGTTAAGATGTTTTTTTTAGCTATTGGACCATAAAGGTAATGTATTATAAATGAAAAAGATTAATACATTATAGCATTACATTGTGTGTCTTGTAATATTTCATAAAATGTCAAGATTTATAACGCACATTTACATTCTTCAACATTCTTAACCATTCATCAGTTATTTCCACAATTCAAATATATTTTGGCATTAATAGTAATTTGCATTTTTAAGTGCTTTTAACTTGTAACATGCTCAGGATGATATGTACTACACGTATCATCTTCTTGCTGGAGCCTGCAGCCTTGATGCTAATGCTAACACTTAAACATCTCTTCGTCCCACTCTTTCACTCTCTCTCTCTTCCTCTCCCCCTCTCTCGCTCTTTCTCTCCCTCTCTCTCTCCCTCTCCCTCTTTCTCTCTCTGTCTCTTGACCTCTCTAGTACACTACTGATGATTTAGATTACTCTCAGTTCTATGATTACTCTGAGGGAGCCACAGACATCGTTCCAACTGATGAGTATTCTGAACCACAGGTAAATGAAAAAAGGAAAGGAAAAACAGATGTGTCTCCTATAATGTCTCTTATTGTCAGTGACCAGTCCCATCCCTCAGTCTGTCCTGTGTGTTGTCTGTGTGTCTAAATGGTATGTTTATGTGCACACTAATACTCTAGTAACTGGGAGTGTAGTTGTCATGATAATATTTTGATTAGAATGTCTCTGCCATAAGTGTTGATTTGCACTGCTAAATTGAAAGATTGAGGCATAATCTAGTTGACCTGACCTGGTTATGCCTACTCTGATTATGACCTTACAGTCAGGCAGCAGAGGCAGAATTATCAGTGTGCATGTACACATACTGTAACAGTCCTCCTTGTGTCTGTTTTATGAAGCTGCTGCCTTCTCTGACTGGTAAAATTCCACCTGCTTTGAGTGTTTTTTGCATTCCAGCATGTCTTTAAAACTATTGTATTCATTACTTTTTATAATAGTGCTATTATTATTATTATTATTATTACAATAGCTCTAAAGAGTTGCTGAAAGGCAAATCCTGTGTTCTATTTTTGCATCTGTCCCAGAAATATCCTTATATGTGCCCCACAATTCTCCTGTATGTCACATGGAAGGCCCGGTCCGTCATTGTTGTACAGCACCCTTTCTGTCCAACTGTCACTTCATCAATAGCATGGTCGGCTTGCTGATTGCAGCTAAGAAAGTTGGTGTACCTGTTCAACGTTTTAAAATATACCATATGCAACTCCTCTAACTGGGCTAATACTGGAAGGTGGAGCCCATGGCGCTTGACAGTTGGGGTGGAAAAGACTCTGTACAACACTCACTGATTGTGCCTTTGAAATCATTTCCACTTTTGAATGTTCCATGTTTGTCTTTGTCGCCGCCCCCTCTTCCAGAGAAAGAAACGTAGTGTCTCCATGAAAAAGAAGAAGACCAGAAAGTCCCTCAGTAAAACTAAGGCCAGGCCCTTAAACTTCTTGGCTTCCAAAAAATCACCAGCTAAAAAGTTTGCAGCTAAGAAGAAGCAACAGATGCCTGGCTACCAGGCCACAGCGCCAGCACGACCCCGAGGCAATTTTAGGGTAAACGGTCACGTAAAGAAAAGACCAGATCCCATCAAGATCTTCCTGCCTTAAAAGGAAAATCTCTGATGGCAGACTTAGAGCTCCCTAACCTCTCCTGTGTAGAAGTAGCAGAGACTGTAGCCAGCTTGAAAGGACCCCTAGCAATAACCTCTGGTTTGAGCCTTTGTGTTAACCCTCGCTTTATATTTCTTTCCTTTTTTCAACATGACTCAGCCAAACATTTTAGAAGGAGATTACAATACAGACATTGACTACGGAACTATAGATGTTACTCAAACTCAGTCTCCCTATGCCACGAGCAGACCCAGTGAGGTAAGTTTCACCTTCTTTCTCACCAACTTTTAAACAAAACAGTGTTAAGTGTTTTTGGGAATGTGAGCCAGGAAGATTTTACTCAAGGAAGTACCTGGTATGAAATGACAAAGACACAACCATTCAAGTGAATCACTGTGTCTTTTGATTTAATAAGATTTTGGTGTGTGTAGTAGAGCGGATGGACAGGGGAATTTCTTCAATGCATTTGCTGATTGTGACACTGCCAGTTAACCTTGTTGTCATAAAATGTTTGGCACATGGAAGCAATTGTAACTTAAATCTATGAGGCACTGTAGTATGAGCCATACTTACTGTACTCTATATTATGATTAGAAGAGAGTTTTGTTCTCACTGTGACTTTAAGTAAAGTAACATGTGCTTCTTGACCAAGAGCCAGAAATATGTTTTCTGATATTAAAAACAGTGCCGTTTGCCTCAGTCACACTGGCTTGCCTGCTTTTATTACCCAGAAAAAGAAGGGAGAGCTGACAAGACTTGAAGCCTTATCCAAGATTAAAATATATATATATATAAATATGATGACAGAGCCTCTCTCAATCCATGCCACAGACAGCAAATAATACTGAGGATTATCGGTTTAACGATATGCCCTGTCCATCACATAATAAGCTTGGTTCTGATCACTAGTTCTACTAAAAAAAACTCTTAAGAACTATGATCAGAAAGGCTAAAAACTCCTCACAGCCAGCTATGAATGTGCATTGTGTACTGCAGCGTTTGACAAAGTGGATGTGATTCTACAGGGAATTTTGAATATATAATTTGGCCAAATGGAGTACTGCCAATAATAACTGTGTAATTGCATCCATTATGTTGCTCTCCAAAGCTAAATCCACTATGATCACAGTTTGGAATGAAAGAAATAAACATTTTGCCAAGTGATTGTGGTTGTAGTACTTGTGCCAATTACAGAGTGTACCAGTGCATACTCACAGGAGGTCCAAGTCATATTCCGTCAAAGCATATTTATTGACCAACAAATTTAGATTTAAGCTCTGCATATATGTATACTCTGTAAATATGGACAGGTACTACAATATGATGGTTAATGTAAGCTTCTGTTTGTGTCATTTCAGACATCTATTTCAGCCTTTCTTTACTATCTGTATCAGTATATCATGTCTGGTTGAATGATAAGAAAGAAAAGAAGGCTGAGACAGCATCAACTCTGTCTTGACATGAATAGTTAACACACTTTGGATCATACGTTAATGATTTTATTCAGTCAGTATGGTAACATTTTATTTGTTTTCATTATAACATATTCACTGTGCTGCATTACTGTGTTTCATGATTTAACAGAGCAGCATTAAATGTAACAAAATCATGTTGGTAAAATCTAACATCAGTGCCTAGTCTGATACTTAATTAGTACATTATAAAAAACACACAAAAAAAACCCTCCACACTGTATATTTTAGCTTTTAGCCCTTCTTTTAGACATGTCCTCAGTGATTATTGAATGGCTGTCCATATTCAAATTACAATCACATAACACTTCCAGCAAATGTCAGATGTTTTCTTTATTCCTTAAGATTTCTGTACTTGGAATAAATAAGGTGTTACCATTGCTTTTTGAAATGTTGTTTTGAGCATAAATTGCTGAATTATGTTCTGCTTTAATAACACCTAAATGTAGAATATTTGCCTTAATTGCTTAACTAACATCTGTATTTACTCACCATTGCTCCCCCCTTGCAAACCCCTGAAAGGCTGTGGAGGAGGATATTGTCGGTGCATATGACACCGAGGCCGTTCCCGTTGCTCCGGAGTCCACCACTGTCCCAGAAACAGTGGACAACTTGGACACTGGTGCATACGACTTTAAGGAATATGACCTAAAGGAGTATGACTTGGGCGGGGTTGACAACAGGTTGTATGATTACGGGGCATATGATGAGTATGGCACGGCCCCTTCCAAACCCACGGCAAACTACAATGATGAGGTGGGGCCCGGGGTTGCTGCTGAAACCGACGTTTCTGAGAGCACCGTAAGTAGCACACCCTGACCCGGTGATTGATGGGTGTGAGCATGAACAGCACGCACGTGTCGGGGTCTCTGTTTGTTATGGACTCACTCTGTCTTCCACTGCACGCCTTCCTAGTTGGTTGCTTGGCAATGTGTCAATGACATGTTGAGTGTGGAGGTTTGCTGATGTCCCACTGGCGTGTGATTAGTATTTAAGGATCGACAGCTATGACTGGAACAATGCTTGCATCTGTGTTTTCTTAGAGAGAATCTAACTGATTACTTCTATTGATCATAGATGCAAATGCGACTGTTTTGCATCAAACTTGCTTGAAAATTACATGGAAAAACGGCTACACACATTTTCTTCTTTCTTCCATTTTCATCTCTCTTCATACGCAGCCTTCAATCAGGTTACTCCAGCCCACCCATACATACCCAGCAAGACACGTCGTCCCCACCCCACCACTCCTTTCATCTCTCAGCAGTCTGGTCCCTCCCTCTTCTCCTCTGCAGTTTTAACAAGCATACACACACGCGCACACAGACACACACGCACACACAGGATGGATGGATTCCTTTTCACTTCCTCTCATGCCCAAACTTTTGATCTCTGCCTACACAGTCCACAGTCACAGCTTGTCACAGTATATAAATATTTAACATATATTCTTTTCTTTACTTTGTCTTTAGCCATTTTGACCCCAGTGCTCTTGAGATTTACTAATTTGTCAGAACATTATTAAATACAACATTGTGTCCATATGCCTTTGGGTATTGTTACAATGTGAGGGTTAGGACTTTTTTGGTCTTAAATGCCTTTTTACTGCCACTCTATGCATCCACCACCCATCCGCTTCTCATTTCATCCCACCTTCTCTCCCAAAACACCCAAATACACAACATACCGGTAGCTGAACTAATTCACTAGCACTAAGGAAATCACAGTTTTATCAATGTTATGCAAAGATCAGAAAGAAGACACTTAATTTCACTTAGAACATCGTCTCTTATTGTCTTTGTATGTGTATCCTTCTGTGTTGTTTTCTGAGGTTTGCTCACATGCATGACCTGATTTATGTCGTCACCACACCGCACAATGACAATGCAACGATAGGATTGTTCCATTTCAAGCACATAGAGGTCTATTCTTGCTCATTACGACTAACACTTTAGCCTGATTTGTAACATAATGTTATCACACCTTGTGAAAATTATGATTCACTCTTTGCCTCTGATGTAGTTACAGTAGTTTCAACTGAGTATACGATTATTGTATGACTGTATAAAATTTGTTGAAGCACTAACACACATTCTTTTCACTGGCTGAAGTCTCTTCAGTCCCCGTTGCTCATCATTGCTGTCCATTCACCTGTGGACTGTAGCTGCTGTGTGAAGAATGTCACCTCTGTGCTTGCTTTGTAACTACAGGTTGCTGGTGCTGGAGGAGTCCTTGGTCAGAAGGGAGAAAAGGGCGAGCCGGCTGTTATTGAACCTGTAAGGCCCAGAAAGTCAATGTTAATGTTATAAAGTAATATGTTTGTGTCTCGTTATTCTCACACTTTCATTGTGAATCGTAAATTATTTTAGATCAAGCGCAATCAAGCTAACTCCTGAGCTACAGCTTTCAAGTTTTTCTTCTTTTAAGACCATTTCTAAAGCACTGGTCAAACACCCAAAGGTGCAACAAAATTTGTTGACTCACCCTGAATGTGTCTGTTGTACTGCTGTTGCACAGGACAGTGTTCACGGTGTGAAACAATGTGTTTGTTTTTGAAAGGGCATGCTGATTGAAGGACCACCAGGACCCCCCGGCCCAGCTGTGAGTATATTGTTAAAAACCTGAGCATATTTAGACACCATTGTTGTCAGAGTGTAATGAGTTTGCCTATTGGTGGTCTGCTAGCATATCCTTTGTCTTGTAGGGTCTTCCAGGTCCCTCAGGGCTGCAAGGACCCCCAGGCACTTCTGGAGATCCTGGTGACAGGGTAAGTTGTCATTTATGTCCCCAAACCAGCCAGCAGTTTATTCTTAAATAAAATGTGTATACTGTCAGTATAATGTGTGATCAGTGATGGTGCAGAGCTATCTCAGACACTTAGATAGACCCTCATTTGATAAAAGCGTGTAAAATAAATATGAATGAAGAATGTGTCAGCCGAGTTGTACATACAGTGTAGTACTTGTGCATATTCACAGTATGACCACACAGGAACTTTGGCTAAACTTGCTTCATAACAGAAGGAAACTATGCATTTTTGAATATAAATAAGAGAGTAGTCTGTAAAAATCAAGGTATTTAAAAAAAAATCGAAACATATTTCGACCCACTGGTCAGCTTACGCAGACAACAAAAATCAAAGAAAAGTTCAACCGGAATATCAATGACTTGAAGCCGTAGGTAAAATGTTAGCAATCATCTACTAAAAGGACCTTGACATAATGCTTGTAATACTATTGAGTGTGAGCATGCAACACCACAACCGGTGATCTTATAGGCAACAATGAATAATTTGATTGATGATTATTATTTTCACAAAAATAGATTAGTATTCAGGTAAAAGACTGTTCTGAACAGCAGGTACCACATGCATTGCTGCTGTAAAGAACCATTTTAGAGGGAGACAATATTTATGCTTTATATGATGGAGTTAAAAGTGAACTCACCATGACTTAAATAAATTCAAAACAAACTCTGAGAATTAGATGCCAGTTTGAACACAGCCAGGTTTTTGCAACTTCCCTTAAGCAAAATAACTGTGTCTCGACATAGAACAACACTGAGTCAGTGGAGTGAACCTTAATTAGTTTTGTGTTGTGGCATGCTTCCATTATTTTCATTATTGACTAGTTACTGCTCATGTATAAAGACCTAAGTAGAGTAGAATATAGAGACCTGAAAGGTGTGACATATGAATGAGCTCAAACAGGTCAATTGTTATGGTCAGACTTTTGAAAGATTAGATTATAAAGAATGATATTTGCCCTGGGAAGAGGTATCCATATTTAACACTTTCCTCTTTATACCCTCTCTGTTCCCTAGACATGGAACACACTCTCACACACACAAACATGCGCACCAGAATTCATGGAAAAGGATGTTGGTTTTGGACTGTAGACAGTAGCGTGGTGTGCAGATGCACAGGCCGAGTCTATGTGTGCTGGGGGAGGAGGAGCACATGTTATTCAAACTAACAAACAGCACACCTCTAGTATTTACTGCTCCATCTGTGTGCATGTGAAAGTATGTGGTTGTGTTTGTGTTTCCTTCCATATTACTGCCACTGTAGTGGCACAACTTCAGAGTCAAAGTCAGAAGAACTCAGGCGCAGCCACATTTTTCAAAGCAATGTCACAGCATGTGTTTGCACATTTTGTCATTCTGTTGTACATTTTGACAATGTTCAAGAAAGATACCAGTTATCCACACCATCATAATTTGTTCAGATTAAACCCACATGCAAAGTTTTACTTGAAAAACATTTAACAGAGCCAATAAAGAAGGGTAGGCAGTTGCAAAGCTTTAATTTAATCCTGCTATATTAGTAATTTAGCTATTTTTATATAACGTCCTTTTTTAATGTTCTATTTTTTATTTTTTTTTAATCATTGTGTGGTGTTGTCTCTTCTGTGTTGCAGGGTCCACCTGGTCGTCCTGGTCTTCCCGGTGCTGATGGGTTGGCAGGGCCCCCTGGTACTATGCTGATGCTGCCAGTAAGTGCTCAGATGACAAAACCCAATACTATCTTCCAGCCACCTTTTATCATATAATTCCATTACAAAACTAATTTCTTTGGCATTAGATAGTGATGACAAACAGAAATAGGAACTAAATGCCTGCGTCTGTGTGTGTTCAACAGTTCCGTTTTGGTGGAGATGGTGAGAAGGGTCCAGTGGTGTCGGCCCAAGAAGCTCAAGCCCAGGCCATCCTCTCCCAGGCCAGAGTAGGTAGAAGGGACATTAAAAAAGGCCACTGAGAAGCCAAAAGGCTGTGGACAAAACCCCCAACCCCCGCCCTGCTCCTTCACACAGCTGTAGGAGGAGAGGAGGGGAAGGATGAAGGGATTTTGGTGGGGAGGGGAGGGGGGGGGACACACTGCATTTCATTGGCCTTTGCGGGGCTAAAAGGAGACGTGCCGAGCTGGCTGAAGAGCAACAACATAAAAAAGGTCCACTTTGAACAGATGGACGGACAGGAGAGACTGTTAAAAATACTTTAGAGGCCCTTGACCTGCGTGTGGGCTAAACCAACAGGTGTAGAAAATGTCTTTGTCTATGTGTGGGATCGGGCAGTTCGAAGAAAAGGGAAGATCTGTTATTTACGAGTCATGTTGGATCCTTGCATGATATCCCACATTAACTGCACAGTGACCTCAGAGAACAAAAAGATTAAGCATGGACGTAAACCTTTGAGTTTGCTGTACCATTAGACAACACAGTAATACAGCAGTTACAGAAAGAAACAAACCTGGATGAGATGTGGTGGAAATATGCACAAACATTTTGAATTAAGAATGCTGTGCCAACTTTTGATTGAACGTTCAATATAGTGAAAATGTATTTGGGAATATGTAATACGATTGGTCATTTACCTACAAAAATCCAGGTGCTCTTAAAAAAATGAGTGTTGAAAATGAAATTCAGTTTAGCATGCAGGGACAAACATACTGTTCCATGGTTAATAAATAGCATTTAACAAAAACAAGGTGTAATGTTTAAAATTTAAGAATGACACAGGACGAAAGGAAAACAATTCCTGTGTGACAAATAAACAACATTTTACAAGCACACATAATCTGCTATATATACAGTATGTAGGTACATGTTGAGAAGATGTTTTGAAATTGATTATACTGAGTAGTTTTTGACCTGGTTCTTGTGTGTGTGCCTGCCCTACAGCTGGCCATGCGGGGACCCCCTGGGCCGATGGGTTTGACAGGAAGATCTGGGCCAGTGGTGAGTCTGCTCGTTTGTTTTTTGTTTGTTTTTTGTCGTTATTTTGTGGTCATTTCTATGTACTTGGCTATTTACTCTACTGGCAACAGAGCCTCTCCAACGCATGTTTATTATTCAACCTATTGCATATACATATAGTGATCATGTGAGAATTTTTTTCTAACATTTCATGAATAGCTTTATTGGAGTTAAATTCAGTAAGTTTGCACCGTTGTCTAAAGAAAATATCTCCTTTGTGTAGTTTGTAATTATTAGTATTTTTGGTGGAGACACGGCAGAATCCAGATTACTTGTTTGGACATGTTGTTGCATCAGCGCTTGGTGGCTCAGTTGCCACCCTGCCTGTCTATTTGGTGCTACCAGCTGCCAAGAAAATTTCATTCTGTTGTTGCCCCTCTCCCTCCTCCTCTCTCTTGGGCTTGTTGATACACGATCCACTATTTATCAGCAGGAAAAGGCCCTGCAAAAGACACAAAGAATCACCGTCTGTAAAATCTGCTCTTCTCTGGCTAAAGGCCAAGCATATTAATCTGAAATGAATATGGCATAAGTAGATGCAAAGACGGGTGAATGTTTGGCTTTTATCTACTGCAAATGTACCTCTCCAATATGTTTCTCTCCTTTATTGATTGCATGTTTAAACCCCAGCGTTTCATTCATTCAAGCTATTTATGATTCTAGGATGACTGTCTGCAGTTGTTAATCACCAGTCTTGAATCCATCCTCATTGTCTGCAGACAGATTACAGGATATGCCCCAAATCTCTTCTTACACCAACAATTTAACATTGCATTTTTAGACTTAAGTATATGCCAAAAGACAACTAGTTCTGTTAATGTGCCTGCATGTCTTTAGTTTAGGCTAGGGGTGTATTGCGCTACCAGGATAAATTCACAAAACTTGTCAAGCTGATGCTTATGACTGATAACACACCATTACAACAGCGGTGTTTGAGCCCGCTGCACATAATCGACAATGAAAGAAAAGACATCATGGGAGAGTGATAGCACTTATAATAATTTAGGAGATCTCATTGTTTTCAGATGACTTTGAGTACTCAGGTAATTCATGTGTCCGTAGTAAAAGGAATGTGTGGAGTCATTTTTTCTGCAGATGAACATGCAGAAACAGTATCCATAATCAGCTAAACATCGCCATCTGCTGTTTACTTTATTTTTTACTCCTCTGTCCTTTAGGACACTGCATGTGTCCCCGTTTGAATGAAGCGGCTTTATGTTTGCTTTGTTTTCTCTCTCTTCAGGGTCTTCCTGGTAATTCTGGACTGAAAGGTGAAAGTGGAGACCCTGGTCCTCAGGTAAGTAAGAAGTTAGGATCTGAATGATAATGCATGAAAATAACCCTCACCAGTGAATGAAGGCCACATCCCAAATTACAAGTTCTGTTCGTCACTAAGTGTTCCTCGTGTGTCTATACAGGGCCCACGTGGCATCCAGGGGCCTCCAGGACAACCTGGCAAAGCTGGCAAGAGGGTGAGTGAACTCAACGACCTGCTCCTCTCACTGTGCTGTGTGTGTGTGTGTGTGTGTGTGTGTGTGTGTGTGCTCAAACGTCTCTGTATTTGTTGTTGTGTGGTTGTTTGTACTTGTGGTCACTGCTCAAACTCTGAGAGGCTTACTTGCAGTCCAACAAACAATTGCTTGATATGTGCTTAAAGGCCTGCGCTGCTTCCAATCCTCGGATCAATGGTTGGCCGGTTAATCTGTCTGAAAATGCCAAAATGAGAAAATGGTTTCTGGATCTGGGACGCAATTAGTGTCAAGGTGCAGTCACTGTGGAGGGCCAAACGTCTTGACCTAATTGGTTACTAATAAGCATAAACCAGTGATAGGCAAAGTTGTAATACAAATTTGATCCATGGGTGTGTTTTAGTAATCTTTTCAATAGTTATCATATGAGAACTTCTTCTACATTGTTGTCATCAGTTTATAGTCTTCTTTAATTCCACCTCTTGATTTCTTAATTAATTTCTTTGTTTATTGCTGTTTAAAACATTGTCAGCCTGTAATTTGTGTTATTCAGCATTATTCCCATTCCACATCTCTGTATGTGGTGCCCACATTGTTTATTACTTCAGGTTCCATACACAGTTGATTACTGATTCATATTTAAGATATTTCATTATTCTTATAACTAACAACACTTTGCACAAGCAAACAAAACACCCAGGCCCTAAGAAGAGTACTTGTCATTCTGGTAACAAAAGGAGATCCAAATTAATAAAAAAAACAAGTGTCGTTAAAATGTCAGTATTTGATTACAGAATCGTAATGAAGGGAACATCATAATTATAAATCTTTAGCAGTTTTTACACAAAGGTGTGTTTTTGCAGCAAAGTCATTTAAATTACTGGATAGTGCAACATGTTGGTCTTCATCTGTATGTGTCATTCTTTCTGCTGCTGTCTCTCAGGGCCGTGCTGGAGCTGATGGGGCCCGTGGCATGCCTGGAGAACCAGGCAGCAAGGTACCGTATGGCATTACACAACCTTTTCTGGTCATGTGATTTATTACGAATGAGAAGTGTATTGTATTCATAAAGTGTTGCTACAAGCATTCTATAGCCCATGGTGACTTTAACTATTGATGACTCTGATGTGTGTCTGTACAGGGTGACAGAGGCTTTGATGGACTCCCTGGACTGCCTGGTGAAAAGGGACACAGAGTGAGTTGTCGCAAGTTCAGAATCAAAATCATGTGTGGAAAATGTAATTTTTGATGTCAGAGACAGCTTTTTAGTCCTTTCCGGTTGTAGATTCTTCTGAAGTTGAATCACTGGGAGAACTGACCATGGAGTGTAATAATGAACTAGATTTGGAAGGCGTCCTAGTGAACAACAGGGTATTGTTTTGCCTGAGAAACAACTCTGTAGATGCTTTTAGGCTTATGGGCAAAATGCTGTTTCTTCTTGTGGTAAGTCAAAAAACTGGCATTGAAATGAAATCCCTTACTTATTAGGGATTTGTCCTCTTAGATTACCATGATTTGCTGAAGGACATTGTATCTTATATACAAAATGTTTTGTATGTAAGGAAAATCAAATCAACATTTCAAATGCGCCTCTCACCCCAATGTAGTGAACCACCGTGTAGTAGCAATATATATTTTTAGCGGAAAGAGGCAGATGCATATATAAAAACAACTCAGTGATTTATAAGAAAGAAGAAACAAAAAGGGTTTAACGTACACAACAAGTCAGATTGTACAACTGTATGATTGAAATTTGTTAGGGATGAAATACAGGTTTCCAAATAAAATCAGCATCAAAATGATGCAACATGTGTCCAGAATACAAATTTATTTCAGAAAACGTTCTACACATGGAACCAGCCCAGAGTTGACTGGTTAGGAAAGCTCACAGTCCAAAGATTCATTAATTAACTGATTAACTCACATTTGTGTCTCTCCTTCTCTACTCTCCATTCTCTGTATTGGCTTTCTCTCTTTACCTTAGGGGGAGCCAGGGCCAATGGGACCCACAGGTGCCCCCGGAGAGGATGGACAGAGAGTAAGTACTTCCTCTTTTAACTGACTTTTTTTTTTTGCATTCAATTCAGGTGAGCCTCATTCAGTTACATCAGCTGTGGTCCACACGCCGAGCCCTCGGGCAGCTGCAGCTGAGTGGGGACTATGAACTGGGAGGGAGGAGGGTTTGCGTTTAACCTTTCCGCCCCCTGAAACTAACTAGGCCCCCGCCCCCACCCCCACCTCAACCCCCAGGCAGTTGCTACATTTAACAATGTTTGCTGATAGTTGAGATTAATCCTGGGTTTATACAGGCTTTGGAGAGTTTGAGATTATAGGTGGTGACAGCTGATATTTAACGTGTCAATACATCAAGCCAGTATTTACCCAGTATTTTATTTGCTGAAATCTGAGCGTGTAAACACACAATTCCATAAACTTTTGTCTTTTTCTTCCCTTAGGGCGAGGATGGAGAGATTGGGCCCAGAGGATTAGCTGGCGAGAGTGTAAGGCTTTTCTGCTGTTGGTGCCATATCTCAAACATATGGGTTTTCAACATGATGCAGCAATATCCTCATTAATCTAGCTTTTCAAGTAGTCTCTGATGTCTCCTGTAGTATCCAGCAGAACACTACTAGTGTCCTACTGATAGGTGTTCATCTGTGCATTGAGCATAGCATAAAAGTCCTTGTATCGCCTTCTTCATAGGGTCCAAGAGGTTTGCTGGGACCACGTGGTCCTCCAGGACCCCCTGGATCTCCTGTACGTACCATTACCTTTTTCTTCCTTATCTCTAATCGCTTCTTGTAATTGAAATTAAGTGTACATTAGTTTTCTCACCTATCTTTTTGCAGGGTGTTGCTGGAGTTGACGGGCCTCCAGGTCCCAAAGGAAACATGGTATGAACACAAATTTCTCACAGTAAACTGACTTAAAAGTTACTCTGTCAGTTCCTAAAACTGCAGAGTTTCAGGGAGTTACCTACACTGTACATATAATTATAAATATATGCTTTTCTATAATTTACACTGTCTAAGTAAGGCTATTAAAGACCCTTTAAGATCATTCCAATGCCTCAGAGGACATGAAAATGAGAGGAATAGTCTCTTTTAAGGCAGCACAGGAGTAAGTGATAAATTGTGATGGTGCCTTTTTATGAATGTTATATAATAGGTAGTGCTTGATAATAGGCTGGGTGTGAAATTTACATCAGCTACTGAATAAAATGTAGATATAGGGTCAAAAATGCACCCTCAAGGTCTTAAATACATTTAACGACACAGCAGTAACCCGAAAGGGTGAGCAGATTGATTTTTTAGTCAAAGGAATCCATCATTTAAGAGGCAGTTCCATACAGTTCTGCACAGTCCAAAACAACTACATGACGTGTTGTGTCAGTTAGGGGTTTTTTTCTATGCGATGGAATACGGAAGGTCACAGCCCAAGACAGCTAAGAAGCAGCATTTGTATTGGACGAGATGGAGCAGGGTAGATACAGAAAGAAACATTTCTTTGAAAAGTCACTGTAACTATTTAATCAAATAACTTTTGTAATGAGCTTATCCCCAGTTAGTTTGATGATGGTAAACAGAGTACGAGTATACACTGCTGGATGATATCCTTGCATTTGATTTTGACTGGTAAAGAAAATAGTGCTATGTCTGCCCTACTACTCACCCTTTTCACAATATGTGTAAAAGGCCATATACTGTACAATAGTAAACATAGATGGTGCCATTGAATATCTGATTTCTGATTCAGTTAGTTACTGTATCTAAATCTGTATGTGACTTACCTTCTACAAACTGTAGAGTGATTGTTTACTGCGGAAGGTTGGATGGAACATGCCAGTTTTGTGACAATTACACTGATGTGCACAATTCAAGTTTCAGTATTTGGGACAGAGGATTGACTAGTGTTTAGTGTCTAGTTTTGACAGCCTCTGTTGTTTTTCAGGGCCCACAAGGAGAACCAGGCCCACCAGGGCAGCAGGGAATCCCCGGGACACAGGTGAATGCATCATTCATACACTCATGACATCCATTACAGCAGCAAAGACAAAGCACAGAGTGGAAGCTGCATGCACCATGGCCAGAGAGTCACTTGTTTTAGTTGCTGTCTGCATCTGCCGTCACAAACTCCAGGCACTGAGGAAAGCAGATTTACTTTGAATTCATTGTTGACAGCCTGTGAGCTCATGAATTAAATGCACAGTTAAGCAGCTCTATTCTGACAGCATAGTGAGAGCTTGTTTGTCTTTCCAGGTGTAAAAGGCAATGTTGTACTCAGTTAACTTTGAGGCACATAATCAGAAGTCAAACTGTCAAAGAAGATGATCATCTTCATTTATATTTTTTTTATTTTGTTCGTCCTTCCTTCAACCCACCCTTCCTCTTTTCCTTCCTTCTGTACCTGCAGAGATAAAATGTCTCAAATATTTTTCAGGGGTTATCTTTTGAAAGTTAGTGTTATGGGCTTGATCCATTTGAAAGCATCTTAGTCTTGTTGGTGGAATTCCTGCAAAGCTGCCACACCTGTTGGAGCAAGCCTCAAATTAGCCTGCAACATACACACACACACACACACACACACACACACACACACACACACACACACACACACACACACACACACACACACACACACAGTCACATGCACACACACATGTGCGATTGCATGAACACACACACACACACACACACACACACACACAAAGACACGGCATTCCTTCTCCAGCTCAACTATTTACAGTTCCAGCAAACTCTTTTGTCCAGCTCATGTGTATGTGTGTGTGAGTATGTGTGTTTGAGCATGCTTGTTGTTGCTATAGCAACAGACTCTCATTTATAACTATGTATCTCTGTGCTATAGGGTCTTCCTGGTCCTCAAGGCCCCATTGGACCACCTGGAGAAAAAGTATGTGACCTATACTACAGTATAACCTATATTGTAACTTCAGCTAATTCAGCTAAATGTCGTTGTTTGTCATTTGGTTCCTTCAGGTCAAAATCTAAACAGTTGGTATATATTTGGATTATAAAGGTTTAAACTTAATTTGCATGGCTTAGTTTGATGCATTAAACAAATCTTTTCGCCACGTCACACCATTTCTCTGCTGCTTGTGAACTGATAGAAAATAGGGTTAGTAAGTCAAGTTTACTTTATTCCTGAATCTCAAAATCATTAATATTTGATTCCTACATTTTAAACTGAACACTGACCAACAAGTTTGATAAGTGATGTTTAATCAGTAACAGACTACTCTCTTAATTCCAACTTATGTTATCTGTGAGATTTTTTAGAAGCGGATACAGCAGACAGAGCAGACACTCTGCAGCCAATGTATTACAGAATTCTGAGACATGTTTGTAACCTCTAATCTTTGACCTTGTTTTTTCTTTTTCTTTTCCTTACACAGGGACCTCAGGGCAGGTCGGGGTTGCCTGGATTACCTGGAGCTGATGGGCCTCCTGTGCGTGCTCTTATCACCTATATACGTACATACAGTACATCAATATCGCAGACACACAGAAACAGAAACATGACACATTTTTACTCCCAGAACAAAAAGTCAAACCTCAGACACTTCAGTTTCTGAAACTCCCCTTGAGCAACTTCTTTCCTTTAAAAGAGATTTCTGTTCGACAGCCTTAAAACTATACTATAGACCAGTTTTGAGTGAATCGGTAATGCGGTCAGTCTAGTAACTGTGCAAACCTGCACCTGCAAATACCAACACAGAGCTGACCTGTTTATGACTCTTTTACACCAGATCTGATGACTTGAAATATCCTCATCAACATGACAGTGTTTACTTTACAGCCAGTTCTGTGATTTTAGCCCATTTTTGGTTACAGGTGTGGGACCATGTGTAAAAAAATGTAATCACTGGCCATAATAAAGGGCTAAACCATATTTATATATGAAAATTCCACTAAATTCATCAATTTATGATTTGTATTCCATTCAAATGATTTTATATGACTAAATATCTATAACTTTACACATGCTGCCTTTACTTACTTGCTTTTTAGACATTTTAATAAATATATATATATTTTTTTAAGGTTGGGCAAACTCTTTTTTGCATTAAAATGCATAGAGATACTGAGGAAAATAAACCTGCGCAGATATCAGCATGGCATAATTAATCTGTCATATTGACAATAAGAAATGAAGTTCATATCTTTACTTTTGTGACTTTAAAATGACATCAGTACATTTGAATTACAAATCGACATTTGAAGCTGTTGTGAAAGGATCACATAAATGACTGATGCAAAATGTCAGTGTACTGTGGGGACACTGTATCGGTGGGTTAACCCCTGAGCCTTTGTGTAGTGTACTGCTAAACTGTTCCCTGGAAATCTCTCACGGCATTCTTCATCAGCAGAAATAGAATAATGCGCCTTTGAGTCTTGTTATTCTCGACCTGCAGTCACTTGTCATCCCTCTGTCTCTGCCCTCGCTGAGAGAGGCGTGTAAGTTCAAGAAGCAGGCAGCCCTTAATTGCCCTCAGGTGACAGAGCCCGGTGATTTACAGCATTCTACCTCAGCCTCACATCTTAAATGGGAAGTTCCAGGTGTTCGCAGCTGCAGGTTTCCATATGTGTATGAGAGGGTGCGTATCGAGCTGTTTGCGTATGTGCATGTCTGCCTGCCCCATCACTGACACCACCAGTGGCCACCAAGCCACACTATGGCGATTAAACTGCCTCAACCTGCCACTGAGAAAGTCAATATTTTACTTGACTGACATAAACAACATCACTTACTGTAAGTTTTACTCCTGCGTTATACTCGAATCATACAAAATATACAACGACCACACACCATCTCTTTCACTGATGAACAGGGGAATGAGAGGAACATGAGAGACGCAGAGTGGGAGTGGGAACCATATAGCACAGAATTAATATTATTCTGTGTCAGTTCTAATCAACGAGGCTTATTGGTTTGTCAGCTCCTTATGAACAAGCTTTTCATCTAGCATTTCGTCCTCCTCTTTGCTCTTATTTTCAGATTTGTTGCTTTTCCATGCCATCTTTAGCAGCAATCTTACACAACACAAAGGCTTCCCCCCCTCTTAGATATCAGTGGTGACACCAGCTCTCATTACTGATGCTTCAACATCATAAATTGTTGCTTCAACTAGCTGAAAAACATTAATTTGCTCCTTATACAGTCTCTTTATTTTCATTTTGTAGGGTCATCCCGGTAAGGAGGGTCCACCTGGAGAGAAAGGAGCACAGGTACGTGCGCTTAAGAAATTATGTGCAAAACTGCATCAGTGCAGTTGAAGGACCAAAGTCAGAGTTTTTAAAAATGTTAACAAAAATGTGCATCAATTGATTGTATTTATATCACTCACTCACTGTACACTAAAATAACACATTCAATCCCATTATTCAGAAGCACTGCAATGTTTTGTTTTAGTTATACTTAACAAACTATGGGCTACATTTAACTAACTAGCTCAAACAAGACAAATGATTACAGTATGGTTAGTTGGCACATGAAAAATAATGTATTTGTAGACAATACATGTGAATTAAGTGTTTAAAAGAAACACATGCATGTTATGTAATCAGATTGTAATTTAAACAAACCTCTTATAGAAACAGAAAACAATAATTCAGAGTCAGTAATCTCATATTTTTGTTTGTTTCTGGATCAAGAATTGTGTCCTGCAGCTTCTCTCATGGATAAATAATAAAATCTAATTTTCTAGTCATTTACTTTACATACATACATACAATAGATAAAACATTTTTCATTGGCCAGTATCTGATGTAAATATATTAATGGCCTCTTTAATGGAGAGCACAGCCAATTCAAGACAAAGTATTTCATTTGCCCTTGTGCCTAAACAACTGAATAATTACAGTTGTATTGTCATAAGTTACAATAACTACAGTAAATGTCTCCTGCATCTTTAAGCCCGTGACGACATGCAGTGGTGCATTGTGGTCTATGAACACCTACACCTTCTCTTCCAACCTCACCATAAAGCATTACTATAATAACCTCCCAATATGTTTTATTCCTCCAGGGTCCTTCTGGTCCACAGGGTCCTATTGGTTATCCTGGCCCTCGTGGTGTCAAGGTACAGTTCAGATCATGTGGATATTTGATACACCAGCCTTATTAATTCCTTGCTAGTTATAAAAGCCCACCCTTTCATCTGTTGTGCCTAATTGTATTGTTTTCTCTTACGTTTGTAATGATCATTAATCTCTATTTTCTGTCCAACAGGGTGCCGACGGCGTCCGTGGTCTCAAGGGAGGGAAGGGAGAGAAGGTATAAACTTATTAACATGCTGAATTGTTTCCACATCATTTCTCAGTTTACCACCCAGATTGTAGCCATTGAGATTAGACTGAGATTTATGCAGTTTTGTCAACAAAGATTAATATGATTAAATATTCTGACCCATGAAAACCCCGGAAAGAATTTATTTCAAACACTGCACTAATAACATAGATTTGCCAAGTTGAATCAACAGACTGAATCCAGTGGGTTTGTATGGACAAAGGTTGGCTGCTGCTCTCCAAACTGACAGTGGTTGACAACACTTCACTCGGTGACAAAGGCGAAGGCTGCAAAACAAAGTTTAGGAACAGTCTGTAAATATATTCATGTCACAGACACTGTGTTCACCTGCCTTCCCAAATTCATCTGAACTCTTCTGAACTGGAGTGGACAGCCACTGCAGCCTCAAAGTACCATGCGGAGGTCAGTCGATAACCATCTTCAGTGGAGACAGACACTTTGTTGGAGTGACCCTCAATCAGGTGTTGAATGTAAAGCTGTCATGCTTGAGGCTTTTGGTTTTCAAAGAACACTGCAATCCATCTCAAACACTTTTGAAGTGTTCAACTGTGTGCATCACCATCTGGAATTTAAACTAGGCGTCTTTTTAATATGTGTGACATTTATGTAAGATCGATACAGTAATGCTGCTGTATAAAATCTATTATCTGACTGAGGGATGTTGTTCCCCACAATGACAGGTATTCATATCAGTTTTTATATTGAATTATTTATGGCAAGAGATTCAAAAGCCAAACCTTGAGGAGAAAGGATTTGTTATGAATAAAGGATGTGCTTTACCTCAGGTGTGTGTGTTTGTGTGTGTGTGTGTGTGTGTGTGTGTGTGTGTGTGTGTGTGTGTGTGGTCTTCGTGATGCGAGTTTCTGGCAACAGACATACTCAGTGCTGCATAATGCATCAGATAGTGCTTAAAACATGGACAAGTGACAGACTAGAAAGAGAAAGTGTCAGAGGGAAGCAACATAGGTCTGGCCGAAGTGGAAAGTATCCTTAGGCCTTCATTTGAGGATAACATTTTGTGTTCATTTACAAAATTCACAAAATTGTTATTTTGTTTTATTGTATAAATTCAGTGGATCTTTGTTGTTTAAATTCTTTAAAAATGTGTGTATATCTGAGAATAAGATATATGTATATGATTGCATTTTGTTTATTGCATCGATATTTCCAAACCCCAAATTCCTAGAATTGGTCGGTGCAGGTACGACAGTGAGAGCAAATGTAATGTAACACAGCTCATCTACCAGAATTCAAATACAGCTCCTTGCATATGTTGTTCCACTGTCTGGCCAGCAGATAGCAGCATCAATCCTGTGATCCACATAGTGAACATAAGCAGGCTGAATATTTAACAGATGCTAAGTGAATACAAAATATCAAGAGACTTAATAAGTTGTCTAGTGAAATGGAGAAAAGAGCCACTTTCAATGTCTCTTAGCAGGAAAAAACAAAAAGAAATGCCTTAAACAACAACATCATGAAATTACTGAACATTGGCAAATGCAATGCAACTTCTTTGTGTCTTTATTTAGGGCGAGGATGGTTTCCCAGGTTTCAAGGGTGACATGGGAATCAAAGGAGATCGGGTGAGGAGCATTTCTGAAATTTAATGATCTGTCATGTAAAGAACTTCCAGCATGTCCAGTCTGACTTGTATTCCTTACATGGAGGCAGTGACTGACAATCATTTTGATATTCCCTGTTTGTGTTTGTGTCACAGGGTGAGCTTGGCTTGCTTGGGCCCCGTGGAGAAGACGGTCCTGAGGGTCCTAAAGGCCGATCTGGCCCCAACGGAGAGTCAGGTCCTGCTGGTCCGGCTGGAGAAAAGGTAATGGGCAAACCCAATACAAGAATCATATCTCACCATATTTTCATTTCAGTTTCGTTTCAGCTCTTTTTGCTTGTGCTGTTAATGTCTCTCAGGGTAAACTGGGCGTTCCAGGATTGCCAGGTTATCCAGGAAGACAAGGACCTAAGGTAAACTGCTGTCACTCTCACCACAATGAAGAATGTTGTCTTTTGTTATTTGTGACTGAATCTGCATAAGTCCACTCTGTTATCAGAGCTGTCAAGGCTTCATTGGTTATCAAAGTGACGGACAAAAAAATCCACACTGTACAGCTTAGTAACTGCTCTTGAAATGAAGATGAACATAACTAATAGCTTTTTTTAAATGGTGTTTGTATTAATGTATTCATATTCATTACATTTTTTAATACATCATGTAATTTTCTATAGATCACAACTTTTTAGGTTGCCAGGTGGTAATAAAGCCTTTGGCTTGTGTTTATCCTCTTCCAGCATGACATTTGTTTGGCTCTTCAGCTAATTAATGAAGCAAAAAGCCTCCGATTGACTGTTAAACCACTTACTGCCTGGGAAGGTGCTACGGATCAAAATACATTAATTAACAACATATCAACATTTTTTTACTGCAGACTTAAAGGCTCATTAGAAGTGAGAAACCAACGAGCATTCCAAACGTCTTTAACTTCATTATTTCCAAATGGAAGTTTAAAACAGCCAAACAACCTGGCAACCCCAAAACAATACAAATTAAGTAATTAGTTATAACTTACCCTATCTGTTCCGAAGATATTATAGAATTTTTAAACATCAATTATTGTCAATACAGTTTTGCCCAAATACTTTGGCACAATACAATTTTTGTTTACTAATGAGATTCATTATCAAGTAGTTTGCTCTGGTGTTCTTAGAATTAACACATATCCCATAAACACTATTTGCCCTTTACCGCCTCACAAACTCCATAATTTGTAGCAGTCATTGTGCTGGAGAAACAGCTCCCCCTTCTGTTTGTTGCTGTAAAGCAATTCAACCTTTCCTGCCAAATGAAAAGAAGAGAAAGAAAATCTCTCTCATTGGAAATAAGTGGAGTCATACCAAATGTCTTACAGTTTTTGCTGACATGATTTATTCATGTCAAGAGGTGAGACAACAACCTTTTGGTGATCCTGCAGAGCCAGTTTCTGTAAACACTTGTCTAAGTGAACATGAGTGTATGTTAAGAGTTGCTGCCCACTCAGATTGTGATGAAGCAATGCCACAGGCATGTCAAAGCATTCCCCATGGGGCTCACATTCACTGAATACTGTTTTGTCATAGGGGTTTGTTCTTCACCAGAAAACTGCAAAGAGAAGTGCTCATGCCCCTTGTGTATTTTATTGCTGATGGCATGTCTCTAATGTCAGAAGTTGTCAGAGGTTGAGCAAACAAAGTATGTCATTTGGAATTCTCAAACTTGTTAGCTTTTTAAATTAGTCTGTGTGAAAATGACTCAATGTAAAAAACAAAATGAACTAAAGAGGTAAATCAAAGTTTACATCAAAAGTATACAAGTATACGTCAAAATGTATTGCGACTTATTAGAAATAAGGTATTAGACATAACCGAGCAATAGTGAGATATCACTGATTGTTTTTGTTCATTGAATCTCCTAATGCAACGTGTGGTGAGGTGCTGCAGAACGGGTAAGCTGCTTTTTTAATCCCCAGTTTTCACAGAGTTTGACTGCAGACACAAATCGCGTCACCTTTGTCTTGTGTTTACAGAGGTCTTGCGCTAAGCTTGTTTGTTCTTCCTGTGATGTTTCTGCCTGTGTGCGTGTTCCCCACATACTCAGTTTAGATAATTTTCCAGAAACTTTCAGAGTTCTGCCAGATTGATAAACATTTTCAGAGATGCCAGAATGGGGAAAGTTTGTGAATTGGATATATCCTCTTTGGAAGGCAGACAGTGTTATTTTGTTGTAAAACTTTCACTCCATAGGATTATAGTAACTGTGTTCAAAATTAAAACACAGTCCTTACATTTAAAAGTGGTGGTTTATCAAACTGAAGTAGACACATCTTTTTAAAAAATACAACATTGATAGATGAGAAAGAAACAACATGTTATGGTCATGGGAGGGATAAGTTTGGATATTTTAAACTAATTTGAATTCATCGATTGTTACATAAGACCCACAGTGTGAAACTACACAGAGTAACCGGTGATGATTTATAAAAAAAAAATGTGCAGAAAAATACAGGATGTGCCTTCATTATCTTGCTCTGCCTCTCTCATGTTCCTCTCATTCCCCTCCATGATATCGCCCTCTCACATTAACAGGGCTCAAGCGGTTTCCCTGGATTCCCTGGAGCCAACGGCGAGAAAGGAGCCAGAGTAAGAGCACACACTCTCATTAGATACACACACTGTGCCTGTTTGTGTGTGAAAATCACCACACCATCGTATCCCAGCACAAAAGAAAATTGATTGCCATTATAAAGACTTCTGTATGGTGACTTGGCACAAAAAATAAGCAGCGAAATCAATGTAGGGGAGAGAACAAAAGATGTGGAAACAATTGTGCTTTCATTGAGCACCTCTCCCCATCACTTGGCTCGAAAAAAGTAAGTTTCACTCACATAGTCTTGATGCAGAAAAGAGTTCAAGGTGCAGATTTTACCAAACGCTCTCCATCCACTTTGTTTAAAACTGGCGATTCACAGAGGTAATATTAAGAAAAAGTCTATACATTTCAGATGATATTTAATATATAAAGTAGTGGAGAGAAAATTGCTTTTTGCTTGTTGAGTGCATCAGAATCATTAAGTGGACACTTGGAAGTACATTATCTCGCTTACAATGACAATGGCTACCTGCCAAAATGAAACACTCACTGCTTTTTTCATGAAACCAAATTTTTTCACAGTGTTGACTTAAAGCCAGCAAGCCATTTCCAGCTACTATAGAAATATTTTCCCAGCCTTTTTGGCAAGTTGCTGCTTTACTCAAACAACCAGTAGAAATATTATTATGTTGCAAAAATTATTGTTGTTATTCAAAAAGTGCTTTTTGAGATTTGATTAGTAGGCTCAGGTAAGTGATGTGTGTCTGAGTGCACTTCACTACACTGAAAGATTAGTAGAATGCCATTTAGCACAAGTACAGTTTGATTTATCTTTTGAAATGAAAAAATGACAGTGCTAATTTAAATCAGGAAGCCAATTGTTCTGTGACTGTTTGACACTATAGAAGTGATTTTAGCCCTTCTCTGAAGGACAGATGGTAAAGTGCTGTCAGAAGTGAATTAATGTTGAATAATGAAACACAGGAAGTCTGTGCCAGTACTTAAACTATATCGCCTTTGATTATCTAACAGGGTGTTGCTGGCAAGCCTGGTCCAAGAGGGCAAAGAGGTCCAACAGTATGTATTTTTCTCACCCGCTGATGACTCAGCCTATATACACATGTCATCATTTAAGTAGACTGGTGTATTTTTCACATTGTTTTACTAGTTATTGTATTTTTCTAGGGTCCTCGTGGGGGTCGAGGAGCCAGAGGTCCAACAGGAAAACCAGGTCCCAAGGTACACTAATCATTGCAACCACAACAAAACACAGCTCTTGCATTGATTTTATTCTTTTCACTGGTCAGTCGAGTAGTTCAACATCTAATTTAGAATTAAATGAAACTTTTTGAATGAAATCATGACAGATTTTGGAACAATGCTGCCATTGTTGCCAATGCCAAATAAACGTTTATGCCAAAATATGTACACCTAAATACTGACTGATGAAGATCTGTTGTTCTTGTTGTCTTTAACAGGGCACAGCAGGCAATGATGGTCCTCCAGGCCCACCTGGCGAGCGAGTAAGTCCATAACACACTCGCTCTGGGATGGTTATAATACAATACGTGTGAATACACAAATGGTTAAAAGTTTGTCACAGTTTGTCAGAGTTGCCCTCCTCACCTCTGACTGGTGTTACGGCCCTGAATTAAACAGCAACTAAAGACACAAACAAAAAGAGGCCAGTAACACATAAAGGAGGCTGACTCAACACAGTCAATTGAAATGTGTTTATTTAATAAAAGAAAAGGGCAGGAGTTCCTGGCCAAACTGAAAAAAAAAGAGAGAAGAGACCCCAGATCAGCCATGACCGCATGTCGCATGGGGAAACCTCCCAACTAAAGCTGCCTAACCAAAACTACTAACCTATTAAGAGAAAAACAAAGAGATACAAAAACAGGACTACCAGGAACTCAACCCAAATTAAAACAACAAAGCCCTGGCACTCTAACAGGCCAGGGAACTGAACCCAAACTCAAATCAGAAGCAAAGGAGAAAACTGCAAAAGACTGTGAGGCCAGCGCAGCCTCCCTCCTCCTGCAACACACCTGTAATCAGAGAGCAAGAGCCGCCCTCATACTGCCTCCTTTTACCTGCTAGGGAGATTGCCCACACCTGAGCTCAGGAAGGCAGAGCAGGGCGGAGACAGAGGACACACACACACACACACACACACACACACACACACGTAACACTGGCTTCCTTGCCCCCCATGGTTTTCTGGTTTGAGCAGTTGAGGCAGCACACTGTACATATACGGCCATGAAGAACAGCTGCAGTCATTTGGGGTTTTGCTTTAATTTTTGTTAACTAACAGTCAGCAGCACTTCTGATTTTCTTTGTCCCTCTACTTTACCAATAGTTCTGATTACCAAAAATAAAATACAAAAATTGTGCAGATCAAGATTTATAGCATTTTTAATTGAGCAATAAGTCCTTGGTGGCTAAAGATATTAGCAATGATAGAATAGCCTTCCAGCATTGCCACTTTATTTAATACCTTTCATTAGATTTTGTTTGATTTCCAGTGGTGTTTAAGAGGAATTGGTTTTGCTGTGTGACAAAGAAAATGTGAAACATTGAAATGAATCTAGTAGTCATGCAAGCCAGCAAGTTACATTAGCATTTTCCTGACACTACGGGGGAGAAAATGACTTTATTAGAGCTCCGGCAGAGCATGATGAATGTAAGTTAATCAGAAAACATGACCTCTCTCCTGTTAGATGAAAACAATAATGTTGGACAGTTACCAAACTCTGTAAAACCTCTTGTTTTTCCATATGAGCTACACAGCATATGACTCATCATGCTTCATTAAAATAGTCATATTCAGTCTTTCCTATGTCAAAGGCCAGTGTGAATCACAGGTATCATTTAATAAAGTGAAATCATCCTCAAATTCCACTAGTTTTACACTTCTGTGAAGCAGAAGTTCTGCCCATAGCAGCGCCCATGTGCTTCTCTATCTAGACTATAAATTTTAGTTTTTAAAAACGTTGGTTTTGGATTTTGGTATCAGAGCTTAAGTTTGGATAAACTGAGTGCATAATATGTGCCCTCTGCACCAGAACATCCTAGTAATGCAGAACATATGATAGCATGTTGTATCAAATGTTGATACGCAGCTCTTGAATTTCGCAGTTTGTGATTCGTGACGGCATGTGGGCAGTATGTGCCCACATACTGTGCAAATCTGAGAGATTCAAAATTGTGAAATTCAAATCAGCAGTTCACGAACTCTGTATCACTTAACAGCTTTTGCTGGTCATGTTCCTTTGAATACAAAATATTTTTAAAAAAAAATCCCATGAGAATCAGATATCATAATTAAACCCAAAAACTAAAAAATACTCAAATCTGATAGATGAAAGTGATTTATAGATAAACTTAAGTTATCAAGATGGATTTGAGCCATATTTACATTAAAATGCAAAAGATTAGATTTGAAGGAGGATATTTATTCTCCCTGAATTCCAGGCCCTTATGTTACCTCAACAATATACTGTAAAGTAGCTTTCCAAAGACAAATTACACTTGATCAACAAATGTCACAGTGACTTCAGTACACAAACATTCGTATCAGTAGCATGCTGACCTCTTTCTGACTCTTACTGATAGATAACAGCCATGATTGAATTAAACGAAATGTCTTGCTAGACAAGAAATATCACCTCTCAAACATTTGATAACATTCTAAGATTCACCCTGGTTTGAACACTACGGTATAATTAGAAAACCCTCAGAGAATCTTTATAACTCCACGCTCACTATATTTGTCTATAGCTGGATAATGGAGACTCTGTGCCCAAAGCTTTGTCTTAGCATTTCACCACCACTTTACACCATTTTCTATATCAAATAACTTGGATGTGCTTTCTCAAGCTACTCTGAAAATAGTCCACATATAGTTCTTCAAACCTTTAAACCTGTTACTGTTACGTTGATTTGTTTCCTTTAAGCATAATGCAGCACTGACTGTTTGTTTGTCTACTGCAGGGGCCTCAAGGACCTCAGGGACCAGTGGGCTTCCCTGGACCAAAGGGACCCCCTGTAAGTATTCCACCTTCCTGAACTCTCTGTGCTTTAAATCTAAATGGCTTGTAAAATCAGTTTCCTTTAGAACTTACTTTTTCTTTTCCTTCGATTGTCTCATTGCAAATTAGCCTAGTTTGCAAACATTGTAATGTAAGTCACAGTTGATTTAATTCGAGGAGTTCATGGGATGCAGTAAGACATAGCAATATCCCTAATTCTGTGCAGGGATCATTAGTCTAACTGTTATTGAAGCAGAACCCATTTTCTCACTCCCCAGTCCAGGTAGGAGACAAGTGGTAATTTCCACCTATCGATTCAGAATAGATTCATAGCTGGCTCCCAGCCCTCAGCCAGTCATGTTGTTCCCTTTCACCAAAATAATAGAAACCTGTTATTTTTTCATTAGTGTTCCAGTAAGTCCAGCTATGACTGTGCCAGTCCGAAAATGATGTTTGTACAATTGATATTGTGCCTACAAAGCATTTGCACAGTGCTGGAATAATCTCATTGCTTGGTAAAATAAACCTTCATTACTGCAATGGGGCCAATTTCATAGCATCATGATTCACTTCAGGTATGGATGTGATGGTGATGAATGTACTATTTGTTACCTAATAGGGACCACCTGGAAAGGATGGGCTGCCCGGACACCCTGGTCAGCGTGGAGAGACGGTGAGTCAGAAAGATGCAATATCCTGTTTGTGCTTTCAGTAACCCGTGTGCGCCGTGTTAGTCTCAGCCTTTAACCCCCTGCTGAGTGCAGAGACAGAAGACACTGCATCAAACTGGAAACTCAATATAACTTAATATTTGACACTTGGGTGGATTTGGCATATTTCCACTGCAAGAATGAGACACGTCATAACTTTTTTCACTTTCTGTTTGATTTTGATCCTCCTCTCAATTCTCAGTCTTATCATGTTATAAACTCATACAATTTTTTTTTTTTTTTTTTTTGTGTGTTAATGGCTTGTAGTCTCTGTACTTACTGCCATTTAGACTAAAAAAAGCTTCTTCAATTGCCTGCTGATCACAGAACAGATCTGATCCCTCCCAGTCAGTTAGCTGCACTTCAATTGACTCACCCATGTCTTACTCCTCCAAATCTAATCTCTAATGCTCTCATATGTAGTAGATTACAATCAGTGATACAACATCTCAGTGGGAAGCCAAAGGGGCAGACATGTCTGTTAAAGCCAAACTCGAAAGACAAATCCCTTGTGACCATTGTCTGAATCTATCCGCTTGTCTCCGTTCACACACACACACACACATGCTCTACTCTGTCTAAGGAAATCCAGGTTGCTCAGACTCCTGTGTCATGGAGATGGACACCAGGAGTGGGTTAACCAATTTTGATGCAGCTTCTATTTTATGTTTGCAAATATCCAAAGGAAGGAAACTGAATTTAGATTGTCCGGGTGCAATAAGATGTTCTATTGTAGCATTGTCGGGGCTTAAATAATCAAGCACTTATAAATGAGGTACGAACCAAACCAACAGACATAAAATCTGTTTTTGCACCATAAAATGGTGATTCATGTACTTTTTTGTCAAAACAGATTCATGAGCTTAATAAGTAATGGCTGCACTGAAGATGCTACATTCATGGATGTTGTATCCCATGCAACATGAGATTTATGACAATAGAAATGAAAAAAAGCAAAGTTTGACTTGATCACATCAAGTTGCAATCCCCTGCTCCCAACCTCGATTCCTTGGCACTTGGTATGCATCAGTGCACCTTGGTTTGACGAGGCTCAGAGGACAATAAATTCTACTAAAAGCTTGACAGATCATCGCCTCTATCATTAAAGCTTCCTTTTCCGCCTGCCTCTTTCCTATAGGTAACGTGATACACCGCACACGAGTGCTTCTCTGCCTTTGCTTCTATTCCAGCGACAACGATAGAGTCTTCATTAAGGTGTTTATGGCTGTAGATTTATGCGCTGATGAACAGGCTCCACAAGCATCCAATATGATAATAGATCACAGCAATAAACATGCTCATAGGCGCTCAGCCCCGGCAACACAACTCGCATTTGAGGAAGTGCAAATAAAGATTTGAGTCTGTGTCTCTGAGTCAGGGCCGATGCTGTAACAGCATGGCCTGAGGGTTTCCATTGAGTAATAAATCACCATAAATCACAACATAGAGATCAATAAGCCTGGAGTCATAAGTCAAACACGATCGGCTTTCTGAGCTTGGATTTGAAAACTTTGTTAAGTTGTGGTATAAGGAGTCGTAAATTAAATGAGTTATAAATGAATTGCGTCAGGGAAAATTTGATATGCTGGAGTTTGATGACCGAGAGGTGCAGGCACAAATGGAAACTGGTGAATTCAGCCGAAATGAGAGTCGGTTTGCACTGAGCACTGCCCTTTGAGTTTGATATGTGCTTTATGCTGATCACTTCCTGGCATCTGTAGAGTTTAACCGTATCACTCTTTTCATCCTGTCATGTGTGGAAATACATCAGTATTTAGCAACTCAGACATGTCTCCATAAAATTATACCTATATAAAGGATACCAGTCATTCTATATTCACACTCCTACTATGTTTATTCACTTCATGGCTGGACTACTAAGCATCACATTGGGTTAATATTTAGGGCTAATATAGAGTACTTGGAAGAAGACTCAATCCAGTCTGCATTGGATTGTTCCCCTCCCTGAAGATGAAGTTCATCGGATTTGTGCTGCACTGTTAGATTGAATGCTTGAGACACAGAACTTTTATCTTTTTTGGCATGTCTTGTTCTGCTGTTTGATCTGTTTAAGCATATCCATTGGGAACGCTGCAATTAAAACATCGACCCCACACTGTGTATATAAACTTTTTTTTTTAACAAGTTTACTGCAACTAATTGGTTTATATTACACCAGAGAACATTGTGTGCAAACATTTAAACTTAACTTAATTCATAAAATTCTGAAAGGGTTGGGGTAGGTCTTATTAATGTATCCAAATTCCTTTTTAGTTTCGGAAACAAACTCATGGCGCAGTCATTTGGTTTTTGTACAGACAACAGTAGCAACTTTCATCAAAATAAAAAAAGGTGTCAATTTTAAGCTGCCTGCCATTGCTGTAAAACAGGAGAATTCCAAAACACACTGACAGAATGATTGTACTGTAACATCAGCTTATGAAGTTGTTGCTAAGCTGATTGCTCGCAGATGCCTAATTAAACATTGAACAGACTTAGAGCGACATTATCATTCCATCTGAGTCCTGCGTCTTGCTTCATCTTCATATTCACTGGTCATTTAGCTCTGGTTTGGCTCATCAGCTCTCTGAGAAAATTATAAAAGGGATCTTTGGCTGTCAGATGCTTTTCTCTCTTAACCAGCTACTTGTTTGCCTTGGCTCTTCATTTGTTGATGCTGAGCTTGCCAGACCTTGTTTGATAGAAACATCTGCTTATAATTTAATATGAATTATTTTAAACTCAGCCACATGTTCCTAATTAGCAAGCCAAAAAATCTATTTAAAATCTAAATCTAAAAACAGCTAAGAGCAAAGGATCTGGGTTGAAAATCCCAGTGGTTTGGCATTTTCACATACTGACATGTCAAAATTGATGCTTGATAAAGATTCAAAATGTATAAGATTCTTAAATATTCCAATATAACATTGAAGTTGAACCTTCAGTAACATTTGATTTATATGTTTATCTTTAGTGGTAGTTGGACTTCTTAGCTATGCTCATCGTTAATACTTGAACATCCATGAAGTATACCTCCTGGAGGGTACTCTGCTTTACAGAAAGCTCTTGTCTCTGGTGAGGTATATCTACTTAATGAAAAGCACTCACTCATTGGTCTGATTTCAGCCAATAATATTTACTGCTCTCATGTTTCTCTCTCTGTGTTTTCCTGTTTGTACCTACTTTTGACTGTCAGTAAAGGCTTAAAAGTCCTGAATATACAGCATGTAATTTTAACATCTAATGAACGAAGTCATCAATGTGTATGAAATAACAAAGGACTGTAAATTTAGCTATAGTTATTAAGCAGGCAGCATTGTATTGTTATAGGAAAATGCCATACCTAAATAGCTGCTTATCAGCTGAAAACAAATTCAAGTGGAATCCCCATGCTTTATTTACTTTTAATAAGCTGTGATGTGTTTACCCTGTTATCATGAAGCATATAAATATGTCTTTGTAATCTTTTTTCAGGGTTTCCAAGGAAAAACTGGTCCACCTGGCCCTGGAGGTGTTGTCGGGCCCCAGGTAAGAGACATGTACTAATATAGTATAAATATATTATTCAGGTATAAGTTTATGGGACATCATAATTCTCCTCAATAAATGCTTAGTTCTCAGCAAAAAGTGATACAGCAGTAGTTAGCTAGTTATCTGACTAATGTTTACGATCAACAGTAGATGTAAAGCAAGCAGTGTGGTATTGTGAACCACCATCATAAATTATTAGAAAAATAAATAATGTAGGTATCTTAAAGATAAGTGCAGGTGGATATTTCTGAGCCTTTAAACAGAATTTGGAAGATCTGTTCTCAATTAGGAAATAGATCAATTATTTATTTGGGTTTCAGACTCCCACTGACTCATGGACTTTGAAGTGTTAGTGTAAGTTATCAATCAAATAGGCCTCCATGATATCAGATGATTTGTATAAATGTATAGGCCATGATGTATAGTTGTAATGTTAAACAGTAACTAATATCTAATGGTATGATGACTTCTTAGGGACCAACTGGAGAGACCGGTCCCGTTGGTGAGAGAGGCCACCCTGGACCCCCTGGGCCACCCGGAGAACAGGGTCTTCCCGGTGCTGCTGGCAAGGAGGGAGCAAAGGTATGTGTCCAGAATACTGTACTGAGGGATGAAAATAGTTGTGCCGAAAGTTTTTTCTATCAAAAATCCGAAGGGTTTTTCAATCAAAACAAAGAATACATATCAATAACAAAGCCAGTCTTAGCAGCATACACAATATACCATGAAATGAATAGGCAAGTAAATAGAACATTAAAGCAGGGGTGAGTATACATATGTTGCCATGATTACAACATACAAAAAAAACAATTAAAAACAAAAAAATGCTAATTTGTCTTTATATACATGTTGCACAACATGTTAGAAATCACCCCACTGCTCTCCATCTCCTCTTTAGTTTGTTACAAATGCGCAGAGTAATTTGTTCACAAGACTGGGCTTGGCTTTTCTCGTGGGCTGCATTAGATTTGTGTTAGACACACTGAGGAGAGGGAACCAGGGAGGTTGATGGAGAGATCAGCATTATGGAGGTGGGCTGCAAATTGAACTTATGCAGTTGCAATTATAGTACATGATTTGATTTTGCAGATTGAGCCAGAGCATTCCCAAGCAGATATATTTCTGGAGGGCATGCGAAGCTCAATAGACTACTGGATTGCTTAAATAAGACTGGGAAAAAGCAGAAATAAATCTATGGCAATAAATTCACCAAGAAACACACAAATACCGAGGTCTCCTCAAGACTCTGGCAGGTGACTGCCGAAGATACAGTGGCTGAGATTTGGGAGCGCAGAACAACATTCCCTCCCCGGCCCTTTCTTAGCTGGCAATTGAGTGCCCATTAGGAGCAGACAGTAACCATTTTCTAGAAGTATGGGCTGCTCCAAACCCAGCCCCCGACTCCAAGGACCACTCAGCATCCCCTGCCCACCATCCTCTCCCTCAAACCCCTACGTCTTCTGCTTTCATTTTCTTCCCTGAGCAGACAGTTTAATCAAGTCCGTCGGCTGACTCCAAACCCTCCGCCACTCACAGCCCCACTTTCTTCCCCACACCGCTCAGGCCTGCGCATCAGTATGCCAGGGACACTCTGTAGAGGTCTTGGCAGCAGAGCCCAAATCCTCTTATACCTCTCTAGCCCACTCTTCTGTGCCTCCCTGTTTGCAGATAAAGTCAGCCTGCCAATACAAAAGAAAGGAGAACCAAGCCAGAAGTTACTTTTACTGAAGTCAAATGTCCTTGTTTTAGGGATGTGGTAAATGTTTAGTAAATGACGTTGCCCTGCAATTATTGGCAGGGTTCCTTTCTTGTAGATAGAATACAAAGAAACTTAAAAAAGTTAGTCAGTTGTCTGAAGTGAGGGTTAGGGAAGGGGGAGAGCATGTCAACAGCTGCGGAAGCTGAACAGATTTTTGCCTGCACATGCTTACTGTCAAGCTCCGTCCCACTAGTTCAGTCAAAGAGATCTCTGTCAGTACGTTTTTGGTGTGATGTGGATTCACACCTGATTTTTTTGACATTTGAGCTTTGACACTTTAAGCAGTGAATTGTTTTATATATTTATATAATGTATTTAATATATTATGTAACCCATAATGGAAACATTTGTTTCAGAATGAGGTTGGCGAGAAGAGTGAAATCATTATATTTTATGATATAAAAGCAGTAGTGCCTTGGTTTTGATTGAATTGAGGCTTATGTATAGACTGTGTGGTGACACTGTTAATGAATCCGCAGAAAACGTACGTGCTTCAAACTAATTGCAGTTAATGGCCCATTAAGACAGATGTTAGCTACAAAACAAGCACACTTCTGATCCTGGTGGGATGTGCAAAGCCATTAGTGCATACTTTTCAAACTGATATTTTCTTAAAGGAATTTAGAGTTCCCTTGCTCACTTGCAAGCTTTATATTGTGGTACTTTATTTAAATGCATAAATTCCGAAAGATAGCAGCGTGTACACATCTCACCAGAGGGCTGAGAGGAAGAAGATGTTAAGCATCTTAAAGTAGGACGGGCATTTCTTAACTTCTGATTTACAAGGATCTCTCTGAGTGCTGTGCAGTTCTCAGCTACATGATTTATCTGTCATGTGCTTTGCATCTTAAAACCAATACTGACTCCATGCCAGCGCCAACCAGTAAAGTTACATCGGAAGTTGTGTATGGTGTCTATGACAGCAAAATTTAAAGTAAAAGAAAATAAAGGCACCTAGAATATTGAAGTTCCAAGCTCTCAATTTGCTGTTGCAAAAACTGAATCTGTGACACTTTAAGGCATTACTAATGCTGCAGCAATGATTGCGCTGGTTGTTATTTAATATTAGAACTTCAGACTTGTTGACTGGCAAGGCTCAGTTGGCAGGCAGTCGACGGAGTAGATGACAGTTCTTTCCTTAATCCAGATAAACGTTCTTTCACCTGAATGAATGACAGGACAACTTGATGGGCTGTTATTAATCCTTGCTCCTGTTTCTCAAACTTGAATACACAAACGCTGTTCAAAAAACACAGAGTTTTTGTATAGTGTAACCCAAAAAATGAATCCGAGGTGAGCTATATTCCATGCAGCATCATGCTTTATTTCTACATTGTGACACCTGATTTGAATAGTTGCTCTACAGGGTTGGTCATCTAAGAGACTATTTTCTCATCACCTGTCTACTTTTGGTTGGTTCTTAAAATTTCCAGACTTGTCCAGAATCTTGTAGTCTTCAAATTCTTTTAGATTTAAAAAAAAGTTTGGTAGTATTATCACAAAGTTGTATTGATGAACCTATCACGAACCGCACTAACACAGATATTTGGTGTTGTTTATTTAGGGTGACCCCGGACCACAGGGATCCAGTGGCAAAGATGGCCCCCCTGGCCTTCGAGGCTTCCCTGGAGAAAGAGGTCTACCCGGTGCTACGGTAAGAGCGCCAATCCACCTGCACCTATTCATCATAGCTTCTCTTTACATGCATTTGCTAGTAGAAAGTGACAGAACATTGTTACATAATAAATGGACCAGCGTCGATCTAGAGCTTTTCACTTCATTAGAGACACCAGCCCAGGAATTCACTCGTAGCAATCAATCCGGTGCAGAGGAAATCCAAAGCGACATCTAACAAATGAACAGGCGTGCCTCTGCATCGCTCCGGCACAACTGACACCACTGTTTTAACTGACGCAATGCATCATGGTCCTCTATTAAAGAGGTAGGCTGGGGGAACTATTTCTGAGTGATTCTCTGGTTTAACTCAAGGACTTGAATTGTTTTTTTTTTGTTTTTTTTGTATTTCTCTGCTAGAATTTTTTTGGGAGGGGGCAGCAAAGTTATTTTCTTTGTTTTTATATGCATTATTTACTCAATGAATTATTAAGTGGGCAATGTTGGCAATTAGGCTGTGGTGGCTGGGAATGGATATACTGTCAGGAGAAGAAGTGCGTTGCTGCCTGCATCCTCAAGGTCAGTCAGACTCTGCAGGCCAGCAGTGGGGCTGATTGTTTTCTGCCATTGTAATTTACTCCAGCACACAGCCAGAGCCAGCAGAGACTCATTACTGATACGACCATGTGCTCTGTTGTGGCCCACTAGGGAGCTGCAGACGCACACATTTTGGGCAATGACAAATACACAGGAAAGCACACCTGCATACTACATATTATACACAACACTGCATGTAAAAACTCACACGCCTGCATGTGCCCAATGACAATTATAGGCACCTACATGCAGACACATTCAGTCCTTAATGCCTACAACTTGTGTATCTATATACTGTATATATACCCTCAAACTAAATCATACAAACACCTTTATTAAAGGGGAAGGCATCTTTTTCAAAATTTCCAGTGAATAACTGAGTTGCTTATAATGAATGATATTTTTTTGACACCAACTATACTTCTGGCCTTGGGCTCATGCTGGTGGTCTACCCAGATGAAAATGTCAATAGCAATGATATTTCTTGAAGCAGGGCTCTGAGGTTAAATGCACTCAAAGCATATTTCTGGTGGTGTCTGGCTGAAGTGATGGATGAGTAAACGAAAGCAGACAGTCCCTGCTGGATTGGCATCTGATGATGGACGTGTTGAAATGCAGGGCTGAGGAGCAAATGCATAGGCTGAAAGTTACCGAGTTTAACAGCTATGTCAAGGAAGTCCTCACGTGTTTTCTCCTTCTTCTCCTCAGGGCCCAGCAGGTCTGAAGGGCGGAGAGGGGCCACAAGGTCCACCTGGTCCTGTTGTAAGTATATATTTATGTGAGATCAAAGTACCACTGGGTAAAAATGGTTTCTGTCCTCTCCATATTGAATTTTTCTTATTTTTTTTTTATGAAATTCTATGTTTGATTTGGCTTGTATAACATATGTCATGTTTTATTGATACCCTCTTTTCCCCAGCACCAGAGTGCAGTTTACATTATTTGAACAGGAAAAAATGGTCTCGATTTACCCTGTCTATCTGCTAGGCCATCTTTATACTAGCTTTTAACATCACCACCAGGGAAACAGGAAGTTTGGGGCAAAGTTCTGAAACTTAAATTAGAGACAGGTAACATTTTTTTTTGTATCACAGGACAGGTTTGGTGAGCAGGATGCCCTTTACAGCTTTGTAATGTTGAAAATTTGTGAATTTATACACACTCATGCATTCTGTTGAAGTCGTCACAACTGCCACAGAGAAAGGAGAGCCTAGATTACAGGACGTTAGAGGTCATAAAGGTAAATAAGTCACTGTGAATGTTAAAGGCACACATGAACAAAAATCAAACATAGTAAACTAACTTATAAATATAAACATAGGTATGAATGTATAATCTCACTAAGCCATCATGGTCACATCATAAGTGTTTAATTATTAATTTTCCAATTAAAGAGTCATCAAACTTTATCCCGTCCCACTGCACACAGCGATTTGTCACAGGAGCGATCATGCACTAGAGGAGCTGGGTATCAAGAATGTTTGCTCCATTGCCTCCTGGCACACACAGACAGAACCAAACAAAGAAACACACACACAGCAAAAAAGCACACAGCCAGGAGAGCATCCATATGGTGAGTCAGTTTCTAGTCATCCCGGGCATTGCTCCTGCACGTCCCTCATCCGTCCCAAAGGTTGCATTTTGGCTCATATGTTCTTTCGTCACTGAAACTCTAGAGCTTCTTTGTAAGTCACATTTATAATCTTACAGCAGTTAAATGACATGATGGGCTGCTGCTGTCACAACACAGTTCTTTCTTCCTCCTAATCAGCAGCACCCACCTATGCTGCTAAAGAAATTGATAGTTTCATTGTAAAAACTTCAATGAACTTTTGGCCATCACGTTGTCTCTATACATTAACATACATTGTTACAATGGCAACGTTATATGTCATTGACTGCAGTATAACTCAGGTTTCCACATAATGTGAATATGTTTACTTCATTTTCTTTAGAATGCAATTTTCTTCTCTGGAGGATTGACTGTCTATCATTCAGCACTTACTGTACATATACATTAAATGTTGATTGAACGTGTTGAGAATAATGTGGCAGCAATGTGATTCCACTGCAGTAATTGCAGCCTTGGGAAATAAATACATTCATAACTTCCTACTCAAGACCATAATCAGAGTATCCTGAACTCTACATTTAGTTATATTGTAGACCATAGAGTAGGTCTAAAGTTAATTCAACATTAGAAACCTTTGAGTATTGGTGCTTCAAGATGTGGGAAATATTAAGACATAATATTCATAACCTCCCTCACTCTTCTCCCTGAGTGCATTCAGACGATGTTTACCAACAACAGTTTTCATTGTTTTTGCAGAGATGATAACGAATGATGTCAGATGGGTCATTTCACACTTCAATATAGGAAACATAAGGTTCTGTCGCTATCGATGAACAATGTAGAATGAGTTGCATGTTCTTTGACATGGATGGGATCACAGAGTACTCTCATTCATGTAAGAGGTGATAAAAACATGATGATATTTAGATTCACTATTATTAGTATTAAGATACACAAGATGAAACAAATATCTGTTCCGCTAGCTCCAATATGTATCAGTGCGTAAATACCAAAATAGGCACAAAATATCAACATGCGAACAACACAGATTCCATAATTAGGTTCTTGATTTCACAGGACATTAACCAGTCGTAATTTGTATTTTCTTCGTATCGATAGTGTAATGTATTCCTGGGAACATGAAGTTAATGCACATGCAGGTACACAGTCAGCTCAGTGCAACAGAGATTTAAAAAAAAGAAATGCTGATTATCATTCACCATCATGTTTTATGGATTTAGGTGTGTTCCTGTATGTGAGCACTGATACACAGCGGCAGCCTCTTTCATTCAGAACTGCATTTCCAACTGCAGGAGTGAAATTCTCAGAGCTTAGAGCCACTGAGGCGTCAGCTCCCAGACATACGGCACATAATGCTCGCTGCTTTTAAGGAGCAGCGCTGCGTTATTAGAACTGAAAAGCCACCTGCCACTGTTTGTTGCTGCAGTTTTCCTCTTTAAAAATGTTTGTGAATGTAAGCGTGGATGTGTGTGTGTGTGTGTGTGTGTGTGTGTGTTGATCCATTAGCAGTGCAACTCAGTTGGATCTCGCTTTGTATATTTCTTAATGACAGTGGTTATTGTCGAGCATACTCAGGTCATATTTATGGACAGAACTGACAAAACTATTAAGTATGTCCATTCCTCTCTGGAATGAACAAAACATGGCTTCTGCCTTTTATTTTTCATGCATCATCTTTCTCTCTTTCCCACACACACACAGGGCTCTCCTGGGGAGAGGGGTCCTGCTGGTGCAGCTGGTCCAATTGGCCTGTCTGGTAGGCCTGGTCCTCAGGGTCCCCCAGGTCCTGCGGGAGAGAAGGGAGCACCTGTAAGTGTTTGTTTTTCCCACAGCAGCTGTTTCTTCTTTTTTTTCTTTGTTATCTTTTATTCTGTTTTCAAAATGTAATTAAAACAAATGTCTCTGTTCTTCTAGGGCGAGAAAGGGCCCCAGGGTCCTGCTGGTCGTGATGGTGTTCAAGGTCCTGTTGGCCTGCCTGGACCTGCTGGACCTCAGGGTCCACCCGGAGAGGACGGTGACAAGGTCAGACAGCCATGCTCGCCACCACCCATCCCGTCCTGCTGGCCCAGTTACAATCCCTCTTATTTCCCATAGTGGGATACATTTTGAGACTGAAACAGATTGCCAATCAATCCTCATCCTCATGTTCCTACTTAGGCCATCTGCATCGAATATGTCTGTCTCTTCTCCTTACTGTAGCCTATCCATCTTCATTACCAAATTTGCCAGCAAATGAAATTAGAGGAGATGTTAAAGTGAAATACTGTTGCTCTTTTCATCTTCTGCAATCATTATGCCCCTTAAGATTACTACCAGGCATTCTGTTCAACTGCCAGACATATGTCACTGTAGCTGGAGGTTTGCTGTGCAGTGAGCTAAATGGTGAAAAAAAATTCAATTTTTGTGCATCCATAAAGTACTCTGTGAAGATTATAGTTACAGATGATGGTTGTTTATGTTGCGCTGAGCGTTTTCAATGATTTTTCATAAGCTGTTAACAGTTAGAGACAAAGCTAGCTAAGCCCACACTTTGTGTGCGTGTGTGTGTCTGTGTTTCTCTTTCCCAGGGAGAGGTTGGAGAGCCCGGTCAGAAAGGAAGCAAAGCTGACAAGGGAGAGCAGGTGCGTTATGGAAACAAAGTCCATTCATTCCTTAGTTTCACTCATATTTACAACCTATTTTCATAGTAATTAAGGAGTTAGTGATGTTTTCTGAATGCATTCCTACTTACAGAACCACACACTCACACCATTATCACACTGTGAGTAAGCTAAGTCATACTTGAGTGCCTTTATAGGATGATGTGGCAGCAACTTTTTCTTGTTTGTATTCAGGGTCCTCCTGGCCCAGCTGGTCTCCAAGGTCCCATAGGTGCCCCAGGTCCTGCTGTAAGTACACATGCCCTTCAAAACATAAATGAATCTCACAAATGAAATGAAAAGACAGGCCGGAAGATATATGCAAGCTAGATACGTCTATAGTATTTCTGAATGTCTGTATTTCTAGACAGTGTGTTATATCTGTAGAAGTAGTAGATCCCAACAATCAAACACACAATGAATATGCATGTGTTTTTCATTCTCAGGGAGCTGATGGAGAGCCTGGTCCCAGAGGTCAGCAGGGTATGTTTGGACAGAAGGGAGATGAAGGCTCCAGAGGTTTCCCTGGACCCCCTGGTCCCATCGGCCTGCAGGTTGGTGCCATTCACACATTTTCACCTGTGCAGACACTACAAATACACACAGACACCATACATACAGAATCCAGCCTCCACAACCTCATCTATTCACATGACACAGCAACCGCCCCACCTTATGATCTCTGTACAGCTTATTGAGGTCCTGTAGCAGTATCGCTGGGTTAGAAGACACTCATCACTGTTGTATAAACACATTCTATCCTCTATGAGCCGTAGTTCAAGCTTCATAAAGATAATGTTAAAAAAGACATTTTCTGGTGAGCCATACATGGAGGGAGATATCGGCTCCTCGGGTATAAAATCTCTCACCAAAGCACCCAAAAGTATCTCAGATCCAGCGAGTAACTTCATTTTCATTTTATACGCTTTACATTACTGTAAATATTCTGTGTGGCCCTGCTGACATGCTTAGCCTGCAAGCTCAAATGTGTTTTATACTCTTTTAGTCTTGTTTTTCTGAAGGTTTAAGAGAGTTTCAAGGGCCATTCAATTAACTGATTTACTAATATCAATAATCACATGTTGCTAAGGAAGGAAAGGCTTCTTAAGTATCTACAACAACTGGGAAGAAGAAAAATGCAATGAATGTATTACAGATGACCACTACAAACTGCATTTAAAAGAATTATAATTTATTAAGGTATAGCCATTCATTGTATATTTTTCTCAAATGTCTGTTTTATACACTGTATTATATTGCATACATCTCATATTACAATTTAATGGACTAGAATGCTGCAGTCAAGTAAAAAAATGAACTTTGACTGTTATTTTCCAACTTGTCCTGTCTGCAGCAGCAGTGGCAGTGTCATGGGATGCCGTACATAAGAATCAGGATCATTCAATTACTACTCTAAATAGCCTGGGCTACGACACTGTGTGACATTTATCCCACACCACATTACAGTGCAAACAGAGGCACACACACTGACACACACTGCACAGATGGCACTCTACTAAACTCTGCCTTAATTGGATCTGTGGTGTGTGTGGTGTGTATTGTGTGCTGACCAAGCTTTTGACCTGCAATAATTACACCTCTGACCTTCACTCGCTGACAACATCCTACCTTAGTCGCTACATGGTTAAGGAGGACCAGTGAGCGTGCTTCCTCAGACCGACAGTGCTTGTCAGTGTGAGTGATGCTTCAGAAAAAGGCATTATCATCAGCATTGCACTTTGCTTCATGATATTAATTGTTTAGTTATTCATAAGTGTGTATACATGTAGGTGTGTACAGAGCCCATCTAAGGAATACTTTGAGCCAGAAAATAATTATTTGAAAGGCAGATAAGCTTAATGCAAAAAATGTACAAGAAAACCAATCTGCGCTACAACTAGGCTTAATAATGTTTCCATGATAATAATCTAACAAGGTCGGACCTCCACCTCAGTGGCAGCCCATTTGCTCATCATTATCTGTTTTATTAGTAATCAACTTCTCAAGATAAACACGTTAAGTGTTTACTACAGGGATTGGGGTCATTGTCTTGATGAAATTACATAGACTACTGCTCATCATTCCAAGGTTCTATCCTATCTCTGCAGGATGGTATTCAATGGACTTTTAATTGGAAGTAATTCCCTTCCCATTGCGATTCCATTAATTGTGTGGACAGACCTGCTAGGATAGTCAGTTCCTCATCGAGGACACTTACCATGCTGTATAATTAGTGGCACCGGTAACGATCTCAGCCCAGTGGAGACCTTTACACAGATGAGGTTTCTCCGCACAGCAGGAATCAGCATGCAGCTACACACACTTTTTAGCACTCACGGAAAACCCTTGCAAACAAAGGAAGGAACACACACGTGCTTAGATGTATGGCAGCGCACACAAACTGACAAAAGGCAGCAGAGTTATTTTTTCTCCGGCACTTGTTGTGAGTGTTTTAGGTTGGTGTAAGCACATGGAGAAGGAGTAGTTCTCTGATCTCCTCCTTTGCAAAACGGGTGACACACTAAGTCAAGAAACAGACACTCACGCAAAGATAGAGCGGGCTACAGCAATTAAATCAAAGCAATTACCCATAGAAATGTCAGGGTTCAAACGCACATGAGGTCTCGACCGCGCTGCTCATTTAACATGCATGAGTGAGTTGGACAACAAGGGAAAAAAGGGAGTATTGTGTTACATGTTTGAGCGCCGATGACAGAATTGTAGAATCAAATCATCTCACTTGTATTTATAGGGAAGCTTCAAACTCTGTTGTGTGGTCACATCCGGGTAGACACAATCTGGCCTATCTGACGTTTCTGCTGTGCTTATTTCGAGTACTGCATTGTTGTTAAAATTCTCATTTCCTCCATGTCTCATATGTCATTCAAAGAGCTTTTGAAAGATTGTGTATATTTGCTTAAAGGGTTGTCTCCTGCCATCAATAAATTGCACTTCATTTGTTTCTGTTAGTGCTTCCTTCAGTTTGCCTGCACAAGATTGACGGTTTTCTGAAGGTCTTTGGTTCATCTTGTTGGAGTCTTGTTCTTGACCTTACTTGGAAGATATTCATTGAATATTTAATTAGACAGATAATAGGACTAGACTGCAGTTAAAACATGGATTCAAGTGATTCATTTATGCATGTTCTGGCCCACAGGTATATTTAATATTTCAGTGCATCACAGCAATGTATTCACAGCAGTCAAATCAAATGGCAAATTAAATCTCAGGCAGGAACAGCTGTTGTGAATGCACTTAACGGCGCAAACAAAATTAAATCATTAAGAACACCATCATTCATTCGAGCAACAGCACCTTGTGCTTGTAACATGACTGTTTTCTTTTCCGCTAATATAATTGTTTATTCATTCTTGTCATCCTCAGGGGCTTCCTGGACCTCCTGGCGAGAAGGGAGAGAACGGTGATGTTGGCCCCATGGTATGAGACACATCTGCTTTCTGTGTTCACTCTTATTGATGGTTTGATTTATTTTAACAACACTGCATTTTTTTTTTCTGCAGGGCCCACCTGGTCCCCCTGGTCCCAGAGGTCCTCAGGGTCCTAGTGGAGCTGATGTATGTATCGCTAATTAATAACAATGTATATACCCACAATTATATGGCCTTCATATATAAAAAGGGATTTGAAACACTATGTCATCCATCTAACTACATTTTAAGTGGCTTCCTCTTTGAATGTGATGAGTGATGACTCATCTCCTTTTTTATCTCCTGCTGCAGGGTCCTCAAGGCCCACCAGGAGGAGTGGGCCCCATGGGATCTGTGGGTGAGAAGGTAAGAGTCAGAACATGGCCAAGAGTTATCTGCCAGCTAAGCATGATGTTAGGCACTGGGACTGAAATACTGCTGGCCCACTCCAGACAACTCGGCCGCCCTCCCTTTGTTACCACCTGCAGTCTATTCGTTTCATATACCCCAGCTTTTGTCTGAGTTAGTGCTTTGACACTATTAATGTCTATTTTACAATGCTTCCAACGAGATTCGTCCATTTTACTGCCATTTGGCAGACGGCTGCACTATAAATACTTAATGCTGCACCATGGCTGTTAAAATGACTCTGGAATATGAAACATGAAGGGCTACCAGCACTTTAAGAGGGCACTCAGAACACAGTAACTTTTAATACCCTTTTCTCAGCTACAGTTGTAGTCTTAGTTAGGTTAAATGTCTGACTTTTGTTGGTATTAATAACATCATTAAGTCTTACTATGTAACAACTGTTTTGTTAGTGTATATGTGACTTTTTTTCTCAAGTTGGAAGCTCTCCATGTGGAAGGTTTAAGGCTTATCTGTCTAGACACTGACATTTGTGTAACCACAGGGTGAACAAGGTGAGGCTGGAAACCCGGGACCACCTGGAGAGTCTGGAACTGGGGTAAGTTTGCTCTGTTTTTGTTTTGATAGTTTGTCAAACTAAATATGTTTTGCAGCAATATCTTATATTGGTATCTCTTTGAATATATGTGTGGCTCCATATGTGTGTCACAAGTACATCACAGCCTACTTATCAACACTCATTTCTATTATTAGCTTAGCAGCACTTTAGTTGAAAAATATTTTTAAAAAAGCAACTTCACATGACTTCAGTGTAGACACCACTCACTATGGTGGTCAAGTATTTTTTTTGTTACAGTACAATAGTACCAGCAAGCAGCAGCATGTATTTGTAGGTTATCCACAAGAAAAAGGTTGCTTAATGGATAGCTTTAGGCAAACACTGAACAAAATCCAATCTAACGGGGTTTTTTTTCCTTTGGGTTGTCACTTTGTATTCATCACACTGAAAGTAATTGCTCCTCACATTTAGACTGGTAGCTCAGCTCAGCATGGCTCTTCAACATTGCACCCCATGTCCTCATGGCCTGCCAAATTGAGTCTCCTCCCAGACTTTTAAGACATAATTACCAGGAGGATACGCCTGGTGCGTCTGCCCTAAACAACAATGTGATGAATCAAGTCAGCATCAAAACGCCAGTACAGCGTTTAGCTGTGGTTTGCCCTGTTTTAGTTGCTACAATGGGAAAGTTGTGAAGAAATTCACAAGTTTTACCCGGTATATGGATTGTTCTTATTCTACTATGGGGTTTATAATATTAAATGCCTTTTCAGAGATTCCATGTTAATGTACCGTATCCACAGACTTACCTGTGTTTTTGCCAGACAGAGATTTATGACATTTTTGTTTTTAAATTTCACCAGACAACCATCATTGATGGCTCTATTAGCTCCACTGCCTCATTCATCATTATTGAGGCACAACAGCAGATTGAAAAGATGGCCTTTCTCCAGTGGGAGTGGCAGAGAAGCGTGATTACCAGCATTCATAATGTCCCCTACTAGTTTCCCATCATACTGCTGGTGTCATTGACATTTTCAAAGTCAATGTGCAGCTTAAGTCCCCATCAGCACAGCCCAACCCTCGGCCTTTCACATAGTTTTTGAATTCTTTTGCATTTAGTTTCGATGGCAGTGGGAAAATTAATATCCTGCCGTTGCTACAAAAAGATATGGCATTGAGAAAAAATATTGTATTGGATTTACCTTCATTAAAATTGTATTTTGCTTTATCTTTCATGGCATAATGTATTATATTCAACACAATGGTTGCAGTAAGAGTTTTCAGATTTTACAATACAACTAAAAGGGTAATTATCATCCTCATCCATTGAAGAGAACTGAATCGGACACACAGTGCTGAACCGTAAACACCATAAATATACAATAAATAACAAAAACACCATAAAGAAGCTAAAGTATGTGTGCAGTGCAAACATCATATAAACTTTATAAACTGTGATTTAGCTGTTTCTTTTACCCGAATATTTAACATGGCTTTAAAGTCGTACAGCAGATAAAAACTACAGCTCTTTGCTCTCATCTGCTTAAGAGTTCCACTCAGTGAATAGAAAAAGCTGACTGCCCTAATGCAGTGCAGCAAATGGGGAAATACATGGCAATCTCTTATTGAAATCATCAGCTGGTATGAAACGATATCATATAATCTGTAGAATTCCTTCTAGCCTCAAAGTGTTTTTCACGCACCTTCTTATGAACACAAATAGAGCTACAGAAGCTGGGAAAGTTTCTTACAGTAATAATGAAACATGATTTGAAAGTCATCACCAACATGTTTATTCTCATTAGGGAGTATGACGAGTCAAGGAAACATGGTCTTAATGAAATCTGTAAATGTTATATGTTGCACATTTTACATTAGTCTGAGTGGTCCCCATGTATCAGGAGTGCCTTGACACAGTAACATCATATTCAATGGCTCATTTAGCTGGAAATCACATGCAAACAGTGTTGACCTTTCTAAGATGTTTTCCTCCATTGCTGTGATCAGTACTGGATCCCATTTCTCTCAGCCGCCCCTGACCATGTCAGTTTTTGAACCGCATTCAATTTAGAGTTGACTCCTTTAAAAAAAAAAGCTGCCCCCCTGTGGTACTGATGTAATGAATGCCCGCCCCGACTACTATAGGGACCTAAAGGTGAGAGAGGAGAGAAAGGAGAGGCTGGCCCCCCTGGAGCTGCTGGACCTGCTGGTGCCAAAGGACCCCCCGGGGATGACGGTCCAAAGGGGAACCCTGTAAGTCTGCCAGATACTCTGAAAATCTGCAGCGTTTCCAGCACTCAGTCTATCAGGCTCACATGTACTGCTTTAAAGGAAATGTCCCCCACCAGCCTAGAGGTGGGCAGTTTTATCCTAGAACATATTCAAGAGCTAAAAAGCCTTTTTATTGAGGGAGATTATATTTTATGCCTGCATGGTAATGGAATGCAGTGAGGCCTTTTCTCATGGATTTGCAACATCATCATTAAGTCCATCAAATTGCCTTCAGTGGCTGTAACCAGGTACACCAGGACTAAATCACTGTCTAAATTACTTACCATTGCCTTAATATCTGTATCCAGGGAGATGTGCCTCAGCAGCAGCACTTCAGGTTTCTATTGCTACACTAATGCATCTCACGTCTTCTTCTTTAAAGGGTCCTGTTGGATTCCCTGGAGACCCTGGCCCTCCTGGAGAGCCAGGTGTTGCTGTAAGTATGACATTTAGGTAAAGTTTACACTTAATAGGGTGGATATTTTTAAAATCAAATATGATCTAACCTGCACATTTCTCTTTTATAGGGCACTGATGGGGAATCAGGAGAGAAGGGAGAGGATGGTGAGGCTGGTCAGCCGGTACGTTTTTCCGCAGTATTTGGACTGAACAAGTATATATCATGTACTGTATATGGTTCACTTGAGGGACATTTAAAAGAGGATGATATAATTTAATCTTGGTAATCGCCTTTTTTGTCACTGTGTATGAATGAGTATGAATATCTCTTGTTTATGATTATTATTAATGTTGTAGTCCGCCACAAGTTTGCCTCCAGTAAAAGCTGTTATCATATCTAGTCAGTAAATGATTTAGACTGCAGCATTTTAATTCATGATATTTGCTCTGTACTCTTGGGTGTACGGTAACTGGACTTATCTGCTTTGCAGATTCATTAAGTATGGTTGGAAATAACAGCCAAACACTAATGTGCTGGTCGTGTGTAGAGTGCAGCAAATCACAACGCTTATTAATATTTATAAATGTAAATCAGCCTTTATCATTGCCAAAGAAAGACACACTAGTATTTTTTTTACTCCATGAATGTTACATATTTGAATTTTTGTTTATACACACTGATTGCATTCTGATTTGCTCTAACGAAATGACAACAACGTTGAGAAGGTATCTTAAAACATGATGACGTTTGTACAGTGGCTAGGCATTCTTTGAGAGGACAACATACATACTTCTGTTATTCTTATTTACCTGTAACTGTGTTACAGCTGAATATTGTGCTCTTTGTACACTTTTCCGTACTGAGAGATATTTACCTATGCAAATTATGATAAGAATTGTCTGATTGCTTGCAATTAAATCTGAGATAATTGGACGAGTGTCTCAGGCAGCCCAGTATGTATGATTTTTTGCAGTGTAGAACCTAATCCAACTTTGGGTTTTAACTCTTCTATATTATCCCAGGGTTGAATATTCCCTAAACATCAATGCATGGTGGTTATTCTTATTTTGGCAAACATAACAAAAGAACAAGATTCTCTTGTGAAAATATATATTAAAAAAAAGGGCTGTTTTGTTTGTAATACTTGTTTTCTTATCTTTAATAGTATTCAGCATCTCCTGTTTCCTTGCTTGTTTTCAGGGACCTCCAGGTCCATCTGGAGAAGCTGGCCCACCTGGACCACCTGGCAAGAGAGTAAGTCTGTGGCCATAAGAGCTAAAATTACAATCATATTATATTTTTGTGTATCAGTGGTGAGCTTTTGGCAATAATCCAAAATAGGCTGACTATAGGCAAAAGTAAATTGTTCTGAGTGAAAATATCATGACTAGACAAGCCCACATGAAATGCCTTAGCCCTGTTCTAAAACAGATGAATGCCTTGTGCATTGTATTCTGGCTCCAACAGACCAGAATCATGCCCCACTTCACTATACCCCTCCTCCCCCAACAACTCAATCTTGGCAGTAAAGCAGGAGAGATTCATTTTCATTAAAAGTAGAGTGGGGAAAACAAAGTGGGAGATTTAAGGGGTCAAGGCGTTGCGCTGTCTGCAAAGAAATCCACCTCAAAGCCCATTGAGAAATGAATGGCAAGATGTGAAAATCATTCTTTTTTTTTTTTTTTTTCTCAGCAAGAAATTGAAAAGGCTCACCAAAAAATAGCTGGGAAAAAAGAGACGTCTGTTCCAAACTCATTTACGTCCTTGTGGCAGCAAAAGACAGTGAGAGAGATATAGCAAGTCTGACACATTATTGATCCATGGTTGCTGACTGACAGCCAGAGCAAAACAAAGGCATAACATGGACGTGGTAAAGTTGTTAAGAGGGTATAAAAGGAGAAGCATTGGTCCACTCCCCCACCCCCCAAAAAAATTAAAAATTAAATTGAAACCTTAAATCATTTAATGTGTTGATTGTGAGATTTCTGTCAGCTGTCAGCCTTGACCAGAGGATCTCTCTACTTTGAGAAAAGTAAAGAAGATTTTAAGAGATTAAAAGTTTATGTTTCTTTGATGTCCATTCTCACTTCATACAATAAGGAGATCTTCTTCATGCACCACACAGTATTAGAGTCTAAAGCCAGTAATCTTCTTTTCGAATGCACACATCCGAAATGGAACATTAACATATTAACAATATAATGTGAAGCTCAAAGTCCACATGAAAATGAGCAGCCATTCTCTGGACTTTGAAAGAAAGTCACAATCTCAACTGAGGGGGGAGGACATGACAAGCATTTTAAACCAGGGCTGATTGCTTTGCTAATGTGCCCAATGTAATTTACATTCTGAGTATTTAGCATGGTATCAGCATATGCTGCACCTAAATGGCCTCGGGATTATAGTAAGGAAAAGGGCTATTTTATCACACACAGGTCTTTAATCACTAAGAAAAAAATAGGGCCTGAGATGATCCCTGCTAGTCTCCAACAGGTTGCTCCTTGGAATACACAATTTCACAGCTCAAGAGTTGTTTAGGATCTATAGGGTCCTTTTTGTGTCTTCTCAGCATTTTGCCTGTATACATTTGCATCAATCCTCACATTTCTCATCAGCACAGCCACTGATTCTGAATAGGTCAATTTAGCATAGCAGCATTTTTAGTTTCATCTGATTTGATTAATGCCTTAATACTGAACATCATTCAACATTGCTTCTCAGATTAAGACATATGGAAAACTAATATCTCATCTGTTTTCAAGTCTTTTTTTATTTGGGTATAGGTTACTATTCTCTGTAACTGTGAGCCATTTTATTCAATTAAGAATATAAATAATCTGTGTTTTATACCTTGACTGCGAGTGCACACCTACACATTGACTCTAGCCGCTGTGCTATCATGCTACAGCTGAAATGGCCCTTTGTGCTGATCAAGAGGTAGAGAACAGGAGAAGATGAAAGCTCTAAGACAGCAGGCAAGCTGACATTATAGGCTCTCAGTCAATAGCTCTCAGGCCTCAGTCAAACAGATGAGAGTGGAATTTGGATGGAGAGCATTCTTGAAGAGTGGTAACCAGAGCTGGAGTTGAAAGAAATCACTGTGTGCATGAGAGATCCTGACCTGAAAGGAAAGACGGCCTACCAACCCCTTGATTGAAGATGGCTATGTGTGTGTCTGTGTGTATTTGAACATGGCAGCACAATTTTGTGGGTTTTTTGTGGGCGGACAAAGGCATGTCACTTAAATGGGTCTTGACATAGCTATGGTGGTGCACATTCAAGGGCATTGGATTATCATCGCTGAAGACTCCGCCCGCCGAGTATTTATCAGGCAAGACAATTGTTCAATATGAAATCAAATAAGAGGAAAGTGAAATGCCAAGAGGCTGGAGGAGAAAGCCTAGCAAAATGTCCAGTGCAGGGTTAACTCAAACTGAAACTAATGCTAAAATTAGCAGTGAAAAGGTTGTTTTTTTTAGTATATTAGGTATAAGTTTCATGTATTGTCATTTTGCAACACAAGGGTGCACAATGAAGTGAAAGTTGTAGCCTGTTCATGCTGCACATAGAAAAATGTACACTAATATTAAGTTAAGTAGTCAGAAGTAGCCACTACTAAACGGACTACTAAATCTAAAATGACATGTAAACTAACTGAGAATCCAAAACTACAGTACTATAACCTTGCTCATTCAAGACTATAGCATCCATCCAGCTAACATATGCTGCACATCTAACTTACAAACAGAAACATGACCAATTTTTCTGCTCACTGATCCTCTGGTTGGCCTCAGAAACGGTGTTCAAAGTCAATGATGAACATCCCCTGGTGTGTACAGTCTTGTTGAACAGTTAGTGTGTGTTGATGCTCTGCCGTTGAAATGCTAAAGTGGTGTCTTGTCATCTCCCTCAGGGACCTCCGGGAGCTGCTGGTGCAGAGGGCAGGCAAGGAGAGAAGGGCGCTAAGGTAACAAAATCAATTCATCCTCCTCACAGCAGAGCCGTCTCAGCAAGTCCCTGGGCTGCTCCCTCCCACCACCATACTCACATTGTTCCCCATCTTGAATTAAAAACAAAAAACAAAACAAAAAACACAGAATTAATTTAATTTTCCAGACTAAATTAGATGGAAATTTATGGACACAGTCTGTTTGAGTAAAACTAAGATTCACTTGTTTCTTGTATTGTGCTGTGACTTAATTTCAAGGCCGACAAAGGAGTAAACACATTTATGTCTAGCCCTCAGGTATTCATAGTAATCATGCTCTACTGGTTTAAGTGAGAGTCTGGCCCCAATGACGTTCTCCAGGATGGCACTTGTTTTACACAAATCTGGTTTCATCAGAATCTGAATCTATACAAATGATCTGTTTCTTTGAGCATTGACATAAACAATTAACATTAGCTGGTGCATGCTCAGTATAAATCGTGTCTACCACAAAAATATAGCTTTCTTCTCAGCATACCCACAGATGGTTACTTTACATGTAATACTATACCACTATATTGTGCTTCAAACCCCAGTCTTACGATATCAGCTTTAACTACTAAAGCAATTTTATAAAAATTTGCACTGAAAGATAATCACCTTTTATGCAATACATTCATGTTCTGAAAATTGCAGATCGTCCTTGAATATGTTCCTTATTCTAACAGTTTTATCTCTTACTTCCAAAAGAAAGAAAGTGAAGCGGTAAAACACATTAGGTTGAATAAATGAATTAAAGCAGTTCGCAGTAAGTCGGTAATCTGTAAACACCTTGCAGCTCAAACTTGATACAATATTTCCATGGGCGCTGTCTAGTCTGTGTGCATATTGATGTAGTTCAGATTAAAGTTGGTCAACTGTGGCACACTTTAATCCTGAGGCCATAGTACTTTCCTCATTACCCTAAAATGAAAACACGGCAGGGTTATACCACCATCTATTATTTTCCCTGTTCTAAACCTCATTTGGACAAACAGGAACACTTGATAACTCAGACTATTGTTTACTTGTCCCCATCTACCCTATCTACACACTGCATACTGTCTCAGCATAATTCAAAGCTAAAAGCAGCCCACTCCTCAATTCTGACAAAAATACTGTGAGATACTGAAAGCGCTCCAAAGAAAACCTGACAAGATACCATGTGCTGCTGCAGAATTTAGAAGTTGTTACACATATAGAAGGTTTGATTCTGTCCCATTACCAAACCTAGCATTACAGTTTAAAATTATACAAAACTCTACTTTTAGCCTGGTACAGCAAGCTCAAATTCCGTAGTAGTGCTGAATTCTTCAGGCTAAGTCAGGCTTTAACAATACTTTCATATCCACATACAGGGTGAGGCAGGTGCTGAGGGTCCAGCAGGTAAAACAGGACCAGTTGGACCCCAGGGACCTCCAGGAAAACCCGGTCCAGAGGGTCTGCGTGGAATCCCTGGCCCTGTTGTAAGTCTGTACAAATACATTCATACATGCTCAAACTCAGACACACACACAGTGTACACACACAAAAAAAACCTGCAAAGGCATGATGATAGACTTCATGGAATAATCAATACATCCATTTGGCTTATACTTTAGTTTCGCTTGTTTATTCCAGCACCCTTTTTTTCCCCTGTTTGGGCTATTAATCATCGTGCTGAGCACAGAAAATCAATGACAGGCCAGAGAAATACAGCAGGCTATAATGCTCACTGCAATTGAACGGCTTTTCACAGGGTGAACAAGGACTGCCCGGCGCCCCAGGACAAGATGGTCCACCTGGTCCCATGGTTAGTATGCACAATATCTCCCTTTCTCTCTCTCTCTCTCGCTCACTTTCATTATTTATCTATCTAGGTGGAGTTGAGAGATATTCTTTCACATTTCACGGAGCCAAGTTTATCCTTGCTCCAAGTCTTTAAGTTCAGTCTTATTCCAAACCTACTCTCCCTGTACTGAAATTGCTGTAAATCATCTCACTTGTCTTTGGATATGCACATTACTCAATAGCTAGACTGTCCTCATAAGACATATGCTGTACGTAATATGCACATGTTGTCATCTTTGCTTTTCCATGCTTTTCTCTAAATATACCTGTATAATTGATGCTACTTTTGTTCTGTTTCTTTATACTCCATCTGTGAAATGTATTTTTAACTTATTTTGTGGTTGTTTAGGGTCCTCCTGGTCTTCCTGGTTTGAAAGGTGATCCTGGGTCTAAAGGTGAAAAGGTGAGTGTTGCCCTTTTTCTTATGTCTACCTGGAAGCTGGTTTCATTGCCCACCTTCTAACTAGGCTGGAAAATAAACCTGAAAACAGTGAACACCGATCTTAGTTCAGACTTCAGTCATGACTGCTCTCTACTTGCAAAGATTCTCATCTTCGCAAGTGATGAAATGAAGGCTTATGTTAGCATTTTGGAAACAAAATTAGTTTTTTGCCATAGCTGCTGCAAGAGAAAAACTCTTCCAGGGTTAAATATGCAGCCGAATGTGATGTATCACTCTAATCTGTCTAATCATGCTCTTTTTCTTCAATGCCACTGTCAAATTTGTCAGAGAAATATAACTGCAAACGATATTCAGACAGCACACATTACTCTATCTAATTTTCCTCCCACACACTGACATGGCGGCTTGAGAGAGAGCAGTTTAAAAGCACACAATAGAGGCACCGTGTTGGCTGGTGTGCATTCTGAATGCTGTCAAATCAGCAGGCCTGGTTGAGCTTGCCTATTTCAAATTCATCATCTTTGTGTTGTGAACCGTTGTTTTGTGGGGGGTGGGGGGGGGTTCTGTTGTAGGAGAGTCATTTTAATTATAATTTCTGAGGATTTGTATTTGAATGAAACTTCTGTCCTTCCAGCCTCCCATGTGCATTTAAATTTAGAGTTTTCGCTTTTGTTAGACGTGCATGCAGCAGCTTTAAAGTTTGAGCGCGTGAAGAAGCATCGCTGTTATCCTTGATTGTTCTTTGTGTGTGCGCAATTGTTTTTGCCCTGCAGGGTCACCCAGGTTTGATTGGCCTGATTGGACCCCCTGGTGAGCAAGGAGAGAAGGGAGACAGAGGTTTGCCTGGGCCCCAAGGTTCTCCCGGTGGCAAGGGCGACAGTGTAAGTAATTGATGATTCTATCCCCACGTTGGTCCTGTGGGCCATCTTTTAGCCCATTTGCCCTTCCACTGTGGCCACAGGTCTTGCCACAGTTGCTTGCTGTTGATTAAAATCCTCTGCAGCTGAGCCCCGCACTGCACTGCACATCTTCACTCCCGATATCCACTGTGAGCAAATACATTCTGTTGGTTCCAGCTTTGCTTTTAAAAGAGTGGGTTTGAGGCATCCTGTGTAAACAGTCGTCTTCCATTGATTGATTGATTGATTGTTTTTGGACAGTTTTGCTCTGAGTGAATAGAGCTTCACATATTTCTAGTTTTCCGCTCAACATCCAACCATTTTCCGTTTCTCCTGTTTTCCAGTGGCGGCCTGAACACCTTGAACTGTACACGTTAGATTTTTCTTTTCAGCGCTTGTTTGAATTGTGGTCATTTTTGTGTGTCTCATGTCTGCTGTGATAATATGATATTCTGCATCATGGAAAACACTGATAAGAGTTTCCTTAGAATATTTAGTTCTACCACTGCGAGCCTCCACTTGAACCCAAGGCAGTGCTGCAAAGAGGTTAAAGTCAGTCTCAATAAAGGGCTGATGACAGCCTTTGTCCATTTTAGAATAAACATTGCAGAAAGACTAAATATGCTATTCCGTCCTGCTGTGGGTCTGAGCTTGCCCGACACAGTGATTTAATGTGATGAGTTGGATTTAGTATCTGGAGATTCAGCCTAATGAAATCGTAATGTCGCCTTTTGTCAAGGGCTTCTAAAAAAGTTTTATCTCAGTTTACCATTTCTATTTTGGGGCCAGAAAACATTCCTCATATTGTTCGTCTTCATTTCCTGACAAAATTGAGCTACAAGATTGTAAATTGCTGGGTTCAACCAGTCGGCCCCCCAACAAGTGCAGTGTTTGGTCTTCCAAAATAAAGACTACTTCTTCTCTCAGTTAATAAAAAAAATCTCCATAATTCCATGTGAAAGCTTTTTACCATTATGCATCTGTTCAGCTCATAAACTAAATATTCATTCCGTGTGCCTGGCACTGTGCCATTATATTCTAGCTTTTTCTTTTCACTCATTATTCAAGTCTCACAATAATACTCCGATGTTTCCTTAATGTACATCTGCTTTCATCTCATCACATCACAGGGTATTGGTGGATCGTCTGGTCCGCTCGGTCCCCCAGGTCCCCCTGGTCTGCCTGTGAGTCTTTCGCTGATTAGGTCGTTCATTTAGATTCTACACTGATAATGGAATGACTTTGCCAAATTGCTCTGTTTATGTCCTGTCTGACGCAGGGTCCTCAAGGTCCAAAGGGAGCCAAGGGTTCAGCTGTGAGTACTTATCCGTGCTTTTAAAGACATAATGCCACTGTGTGCATGTTAGATGTGTCTTAGGTAATATGTTTCTATTCATGTTCATTCCAGGGTCCCGCTGGTGCAAAAGGAGATACTGGTTCAATTGGTCCTCCTGGTCCTCCTGTGAGTATTTAAAACCACCACTGTTGCCCATTTTTTCATTTAGTGAAAATTGTCCCAGTTGCTGAAGTATTGTCCAAGTTCAGTCTTCTTGGATGAAATCTAAATCTGTTGCTCCCACCACAACCTTCAGGGCCCACCAGGTGAAGTCATCCAGCCCCTGCCCATCCAGTCGCCCAAGAAGACCAAGCGCTCCAGTGACGTGCAGTCAGACGCAGCCATGATGGACTATGGCGAGGGCATGGAGGACATCTTTGGCTCGCTCAACAACCTCAAACAGGACATTGAACGCATGAAATACCCCATGGGAACACAAAACAACCCGGCTAGAACATGCAAAGATCTGCAGCTCTGTCACCCAGAGTTCCCTGATGGTAAGTTGAATAAGATCAGGAGTGCTGAATGAAAAATACATGTATATAAAAGCATAAAAGTAGAACATGCTTGAGACATGGTGATACAATTTTATCAAGCTGTGTATAAGGCAGAACATGAGTAGTAAGCTACCATAAAGCCGAGTTTCACATACAGTAGGATGAAAGATTCTTGCACGCTTTAAGGAGCTTTGAGCCATTTCCTGTGGACACAAGTTAAAGAGGATGTTTGAGTGTGCTTGGCTCTCCTTAGGCGAATACTACATTGATCCAAACCAAGGCTGCTCAGGAGATTCCTTCAAAGTATACTGTAACTTCACCGCCGAGGGCGAAACCTGCATCTATCCGGATAAGAAGTCTAATGGAGTAAGTGACTTTGGATTTGTACCCACGAGATTCATAACTCCCTATTTGTAATCGTCATTTCTCATCAAATATTAAGCCATCATGTCAAAGCAATACATCAACAAACAGCGCATCGCTGGGCCGAAGATGCCAGAAAAAAAGCCATTTGGTTTGCTTCAGGGCTCAGCTTACAGATTTGATATTCAGTTTTGTGCAAACAACAGGAAAACCACCAAAAGGCAAATGGAATATAATGATTTGGATGTGTGAACTTTTTAGAAAACGATATTTCAAAGATATTAAAATAACAAACAAGTTTATCTTCTGCTCCCAGATGATAAACTTTGATGCCACCCCTCGAGGCAGTGCTTTCTACCACAAGTTTTTTTTCATGTTCAATCCATGATTTATAACAGAAAACACTGCCCATGATAATATCTGCTGTTAATACGCTCTGTCTGGGTTTGTTTTCCACAGGTCAGAATATCCTCATGGCCAAAAGAAGCCCCTGGGTCATGGTTCAGTGAATTTAAGCGTGGTAAAATAGTAAGTCTATAGTGCTGCACTAAATGGATTGTTTCATCTGTCCTATTTTTTTTGCCTTCTCCTCTGCACCTGTACAGAGACTCAAGCTGCTAATAGCCTCAAATAGCAGCATTACCCATAAGATTGTGAGGCAGTGACCCAAAGTTGCTCCTCATAAAGACATCCCAGGCCACACAAATGAGTTAGCATTCATCTGTGGAGTGGACAGAGCAGAGAGAATTCAAAGTGCAATGGATATTCTTTCATCACAAGTATGATCAGCTTTTAGTTAAATAATCTCCCTCCTTTTGAACTAGTGCTTCATTTTCTTTGTCACAACATTGCAATTCTCAGACTATTCCATATAAAGAAGCAAGCATCAATAAAACATAATGGAGAATTCAAGCAGAATGCCTCAGAATTTAGCATTCCAGTAGTTCTCACTCTGCCCTTGAACAGTTTAAAATTCCCTCAGTAAACATCAGCTTCTGTTTCTTGTTGTCAGAAATGAAAGAAACAAGCTTGCCATGCTCCATCAAACCAGTGTCATACTTCGACAGATGGCAGACTTAAAAGCCTGACTGTCATAGAATATGGGATTAAGAGTACAGTACACCTCCTGGTAATGCACATTTTAAGAAGGGTTCACACAAAGTTCTCATCAGGGTCAAGTGTGTTCTGTACAGTCCTGTAGTTTATTTTGTTTTAAAATAGAAAAAATGAAGTTGAACTAAAAAAGAAAAGAAAAAACAGTGGTATTAAATAACAACACACAAATTGTACAATTATGTATGGAATCTATTTTTTTTTCTGCCTGCGCATCAGAAGCTTTAATCAGCATTTCATTTTTGCTAGCCTTGTAAAAGCTGCTTTGTAAGTCAGATTGGTTAACAGGCAGCAATGGTAACTGTATATCAAATTGAAAACCTCTGTCCAACTGGTAATTATAGATCAGACAGTTTCTTATACTTCTTACACATGCTCCTGATTTCAAAGGAAACTAGTTGGATCAGTCGTATCTTTAAGATTTCTTTTAAATTCCCTCAGCATTTAAAAACTCTAGTCTTAATATTATTTATAAAATCCTGGCACCCAAAACTATTGAATTTATCTTACACCTATTCAGTACCTTCATCTTGCTTTATTTTTCAGTAAAGCAGCCAACTGTTGATGTAGATATAAGTTTGGTTATTGATCTGGCTATGGGAGCTCAAACATGAGCGTTGTCTGTCATCTTTGTTTATCTATCAAAGAACTGTAAACAGGCTCTGGTTAGAACTATTAGCTTTTGTTCTTTTATGTATGATTGTTTTTCTTCATATGTTATGCATTTTTTGTATTCTTTCTTTCTTTCTTTCATTTCTAACAGAAGTGCAACTGCGAACTGAAAATGTAGACTCATGTTCGCTTCTTTACATTGACCCCTCTGTCTCTCTGTTCGCCCCAACAACAGCTTTCCTATGTTGACGCAGATGGAAACTCAATAAACATGGTACAGATGACCTTCCTCAGACTACTGACAGCCTCAGCCAGGCAAAACTTCACCTACAGCTGCCACCAGTCTGTGGCGTGGCACGACGCCACCAGCGACAGCTATGACAAGGCACTGCGCTTCCTGGGCGCCAACGATGAGGAGATGTCCTACGACAATAACCCTTACATCAAGGCCCTCTCAGATGGATGTGCGGTAAGCATCGGCATCACTCAGAATGACGGTTATGGAGACATTACTAGTGCTGGCTCTTGAACTTGTCTTTCAAGTAACATGTTTTGGATGAGTTAACTTTCTACCACTAGTAAGAAAAAAAAAAATTACAAAGACGTTGTTCTCCAACAGAAACCAAGTCCGATTAGTGACCGCTGATGAACTATCACACTTTGAGTGGTTATAATCTATTTCTCATCCATTTGGCACTGAATACAACTATTACTCCTGAAAAGAAATCCAGTTAGTTGTTAAACAAAGAAGAGTGGAAAGCTATGTGGTTGATGACAGCTGATGACTGTCACAACTCTCTCAGGCACACATTAGCAATGTTTTCCAAGCACGTCAGGCCAAGGAAATGAAACTGGCCTTATGATGATGATGAACACAAAGTAAAAGCCTTTCTACAGTTACAATTAGGGCTGCATGATATTGTAAAAAATCATTGTATTATTTTGACAGATATTATGGATTCCAGTGTGATTTTTTTTACCTATTAAAATAATGATGATGTGACTTTGTTGGATCAAACAAGCCTGCTTAATTCTGGTGAGCAAGATATGTTTTGTGTTTATTTTTCTGGTGTTTTTTTGTCTAATTGGTTCCTCTGCATCTCTGTGTCTCTCTTATTGCAGACGAGAAAGGGCTATGGAAAGACTGTGATGGAGATTAATACTCCCAAAATCGATCAGGTTCCAATCATCGATGTCATGTTGACTGACTTTGGGGACCCCAACCAGAAGTTTGGGTTTGAAGTTGGGCCCGTCTGCTTCCTTGGCTAAGTAAAAACGAAAAAGAAAAAGAAAAAAAAAAAAAGGACTCGATGGGGCCAGCAAAGAAAGTCAAGTTGAGACGTTTTGGGTACCACCAAACCCCATTTCTAGCTCCCCACCCTTTTCTATGCCACATGCAAGTTTTGAATAAGAGATGGTGTAGCAAACATGTCTTTCCATGTATGTACGTGTAACCCAGGAAAATACTTGTTGCCCTTGTAGGGCTCGAACCACATGACTTAACCACGTTACGGAGCAAAGGTGAAGGACATTTGAAGGTGTGGCAGAGGAGGGTGAATCGGAGGTAACCAAGAGAGGGGGTCAGGAGACATGAGGGGACACGGGCCTCCTCTCTGGATACTCCAGGTGCTGTATGAAAACGACTACAATGGTGCTTGTTCAAAAAACACAAAAAGTATAAAGAGGTGCTAAGAAAGAAGGTGTATTTTGATAATTATAAAAAAAAAAAACTGTAATTATTATTTTGTACAATACTGTTATTTCTGAATCCACTTTCAAAACTTGCATGTGTATCAGATTCTGCTTCCAGCTCTCATGTTTCAATGTTGGTTAGACGTACAGTGTAAGTTAAAGACATCATTCAATCAAATGAATTTATAATTCTGGTATTTTATTTTGTTGAACACATGCTGTGTACCTGTCATGACACAAATAAAGTGAGCATTCAAACAATTCTCTATTGCTAAATTAGACTGTATGCCCTTTGTATATATTGACAGTCCAAAGCTTGAGGTTATTTGCTGTTTTGCCCTTGTGACCGTAGGTGAACCAACTGGAAGTATCACACCAACACGTATACGGCAACATCTCCCACTAATGTTGTGATCCTGTGCTAGTAGGAAGCAATCCTGGCATTCATTTTTCCTTTATTTAATTCTATTTGTTGTTTTTTTTTTCTCTGTTTTGTTTCCTGACAGGCTTTTTATTTCGGTTGTATACCTCAAACTTTCTTGATAACCTGTACGATGCAAGGATGTTATGCCCTGTATATACCTTGGTTAAGCAATTAAGTTTATATATTTTGGGTGGGGATTTTTTTGTTTTTTTTAAAGAGAGAAATACGATAACTGTTAAACATCCACTGTTCAAATCCTTCTGTGAATGCAATGAGAAGCCCTTTAGGTGACCCATTTTTGTAACTAAAATGAGAAAATGTTTTAATGTGCTTTTTATAGTTCATTTAAATATTAAAAACTGGATTCTAAACAACAGTGAGCTGAATGTCTCAATGGTTTGTGTTAGGTGACTTTGGAGTAGATCTAACTACTGTAAATGTCAGATGCTTTAAATCAAAGATATGTTAATTTGACTAAGACTCTGGGCTGGTGCAATTCCATCTCTCTTGAAACCAATAAAGTACCATCTTACAATAATTTCCTTTCATTCTGAGTACATGAATGGAAATGTGAACAAGACATCTCATTTGGTTTGTCATAGGAAGAATGAAAAAAATGACATGCTTAAATACATTTTCAAGTATGGCTTCTTATTGCTGTGTGCCTCTGAGAAAGATTAGCTACGGACATGTCACTGGATCTGAGTGTAGTGAGTGTTTGCCCGTTCAAGAGGCACACAAACACACACACACACACACACACACACACACACACTCAGAGGGAAATATCCAGGCTCATTATACATAAAGGATAGAAAAGCTCCAATACAGTAGGAAGAGATTTTAGCACAGCAATCTTAGTCTTAATCTTGTATGACAAATGTCAGGGTTTTTTTGTTTGTTTTTCAAATATCGAGCTATCTTAGATTTGTCCGTTCTACTCAGAATACCTAATTTACCCCCAAGTTTTCATTTTTTCTACAAAAAAGAACTGTATGACTGTTTGACTTGGTGAGGAAGAGAGGCTATTAATTGTTCCCGGCAAAGTGCATGAATTGAGGTGTGAGCTGAACCTTGTTCTCAGACATGCACAGAGGTGATCAGATACAGTAAATCTGAACCTGGAGCCAGCAGCCTGTAAACTTAGATTAGCAGAAACACTGGAAATGACACCTGGTCTGGCTCTGGCAACAAGACCCATTTGCCCAGACTGATGTTACCAATTAACACATTACATTGTGTTTGTGTGGTTTGAGGAAAAGCTGATGTGAAAACCAACAGCTAGCGTCTTTACAGCAGGTTTCGCACTCAAATATTTCTAACATTCTTTACAAGGAAGATCAGGAGGACAGATACTTTTTGTTCATTTCATTTAGCGGAGGGAAAGGGATTTGCATCACCTGGTGAAGACCATCTGCACAGTTGTGACAGAATCTTGGAAATACACTTTCAGGATAAATTAAAAAGAAATGAAGGGTAACTGGACAGGAATGAAAACTTAAAACTATAGTTTACATTTTGGGAAACTTATTCTTTTTCCTGCTGATATTTTTGATGATAAGATCTAATACGGCTCTCACATCTCCATACAGACCATCACAGCCATAGCTTGGCTAATAGCTAGCCTGGCTCTATGCAAAGGACACAAAATCCGCTTACCAGCATCTCCGAAGCTGCCAGGCTGATTTTTTTTGTACTCTCTCTTTCTCCCACAATTTCCACTCTTTAAGCAAAGCTAAGCTAACCAGCTCTGCTGCATATGTAGTGATGAGCCGTATCAATCTTCTCATCTGGGTGAATAAGAGGGCATATAAGCGGATTTCCCAAAATGTCAAACTATTGCTTTAAGTTTTCATTTCTGCCCCTTTATCTTAAAAAACCTATAATTGAATTCATCCTGAAAGTATCCGCAGTATTTCTAATTATGATTCTGGTGTAGATTGTTTCAGCCAGATCACTGCGAACCTCGGCAACTCCTCTTCTCTCCTTGAAATTATGGAGGAAAAAAAAAACAAAAAAAAACCTAATTAGCATTCAGTCCTCCTGAGCCTCCTTGAAACAAATGTTAGCGATGGCCTGTGTCACTTCAAAGGATTGACCACCGCTGAACCTTTTATTTTCTCTTCCAAGAGTGCAAAAGAAATTCACATAATAACAACTGACAAGTCAGTGCCATGCAGCAAAGAAAATGGACTTTGTATTTTCGTTTTATCTTTCTTTCTTTGGAGTGGGGGTCTTTGTAGAGAAGCTACCAAAGAGAATACTCATGTGGAACAGCACACACACCAGGAAAACAATCAAGAAATGTTCCCCCGTGGCTTCGGAAGCGAATTCAGCTCCGCTCTCATGTTACTTTCAGCTTGCTTTTTGAGTCCTTTAACAGTGTTTGTCTCAGGAGATTACTTGCATCTTTAATAGCTCTTTTTACATATTCACAATGCATGGTTCATTTAAATGAGGCAATCAAACTTCTTTGAGTTGTTGTGGAAGATCACAGCAATAATCCCCTACATTATCATATAAATAAGTGTCAGTTTTTGCTATTCTCAATCACTGAATGAAAAAACACAATAGTGACTTGAAGTATATCCATTAGAAGAGCCTCAACGTCTGCTAACCAAATACTGTGTAGGTCCCTTTGTAAGCAAAACCCTCCGAGCTGAACAGAAACAGAGCGCCACTGACAGACACTAGTCTTTGTGAACAGGTAAACTGATGGAAAGAAATTGTCAAACTGATCGTCAGACCAATGATTGCTGGGAAATGGGGTGCAGGGACACAACAATAGCTGATTAGCAACAAAGAGGGGATGTGCAACTTGAAAGCCACTGCATTCAAGCGTCTCGTGGCAGAAACCCACATCAAACAAACTCCATTCTGAAGAGATTTCATTTAGTTGTCCTTAACACTCCAGTTAAATCTCCAGTATCTATCCTCTTCACCCTCCCTGCACCTCGCTTCACCTTGATGTCTCCGGTCCAGATCTCAGTGACTCATTCGACAAGAGGCTAGTCAAAAGTTTTCGCACTTTTACCGGCAATTCATTTATTTTCAAGTTTTCGACCTCTTGCATGACCTTACAACGCTCTGTTATACTGACTGTAACTGATGACTGTTTGTTTTTGCTGAGTGTCCATGATGTAGATAATTAACAAGGACGTCTTTCCCATGGACCATTTAGTCCTCAGCAACACTGCGAGTCACAGCTATCCAGCCTGCACCTCTTTTCCTCTGGATCAGAGGATGTGAAGGGGATTGCGCAGCACTCCAGGGATCACACCGTGACCTAACAGTCACAGTGGGCTTTAAGTGGAGCTGAGATACTCATCTAACGACAAGGGCAGCTTTCCTCCCCAGCAAGTCAAACTCGCCTTGCATCACCTTGAGACAAAGTACTGAATGAGGCCTTTTTTTTCCCACAGAAAGCGTCTCAGGTCAGAGTTGATTTAACAGACGCATTGCACGCGACAATAGGGATAAAATCAAGTTTGATCATGTTTGGTGACTGAAAATGTATCAGTAGAGAAAGGCACCACATACAAAAATCTCATACAAAAGACTGAAAAAAAAAAAATTCACTTCGATTCATCAACTGGAGACCATTAATATCAATCATAGCAATCTAACTTATGGCTGTTCAGACACACACAGCAGTACTTATAGTACAGCCCCATCGCTAACTAGCCAAAAAGATAAAAGGTGTTCGAATTTTCCACCACTAGTGCCCATTGTACCACCTGAATCTAACATCGACTTGAGACAACACTGATGTGTAACCATGCCAACACACTGGATCATAGCAGAGTAGGACAAGCAACAAAGTCGAGTAATATAAAGAGGACAAGCCGTCTATGTAAAAGCTCCAGCCGCTGCTGTTATCACGCCTCCTTCGGGCTGGTGCACAACTGGCAGCTTGACACTGGATCGGCTGCTTTTACAGAGGAGGAAAAAGGTTTTTCATGTCACAACTCCAGACGAATCAGTCAGTGTGGTCGATTGGACAGAATCAAAAGGTCTGTACCGGAGAAACCTTTAACTTTGCCTATACATCTGAGTTTTCAGGCGGAGTTTGACAGACAGACAAAAAGGGACAACTTTCAGTGCTCTGTGTCGAGTGGGTGTGGATGTGCTTATGGCGGTTAAAACGGGTTAATAATTTACAATTCTGCAGCAAGATGATGTTCTTGGCTTGTTAGGTCTTTTCTTTCAGGTTTAATATTTGAAGTCTATTTTGATAGCAGTGAAAAAAAATCAGCCTCTGCCACACTCCACCAATGACAGAATGACTCAGACTCTATTTGTCTATGATATTATTAGCGTTTTAACATTCTAATGTACTTTTTTTTTTCAAGAGGTAATTTTGGCCATTTGCAATTTGTGATAAAGAGAGGCTGAAAAGAGGCCTGAATATCAGCAGCAAATACACACAGCCCGAGGCGTTTAATGTTGGGGTTTGATGGCTTACTGAGTCACACCAGGAAAGTGTATTGGAAAATTAATTAAATGTTTTGTATGACTCAATTATCATAATTTTGTTTTCAAGCAAGAATAATGTTCTTCATGACGGTCCACAAATAAATGCAATTTAGTTAAAAGGGCTTTAATTGAATACATTTTGAAGACTGGGAGCTGTCAGCGTCGGAGCAGGAGAACAGTGTCTCCCATCGGCCGACTGCAGCAAACGCTCCTCCGGTTCAAATGAGGTACACCAGATGAGTGGAGGCTCTCTGGCTCTAATACAAATGGCACTTTCTAGTGGCAAACTGGTCCAAAGTTAAATTGTAATGCTGCTGACCAGAGCTAGTCTTAGAGTGCCCAGAGAGAAGTGGATTTTTTATTTTTTTTCTAAAACAAAACACTGGCTTTGGATAATAGAATAACCTCCTTGCGGTTGAATGGCTCCACCCCCAGTTAAATTGCAGTTTACATGAATGTCTGTCCAGGAATTAGGATTAAGTGTATCTTTTGGGGGGGTAAAAAAAATGAAGTTATTAGTGAACTGACACGGATTACCCCAGTGAATCATTTCCAGTGAGGAACATGCTCTCTACATTTAGAGACTGTATTTGCAGAGGACTGACAGAGAGCTTCGTCACATGGTGCTGCAACGATTAACTGAAACTCATCAGCTCGTGCTGCTGCTGCAAAGAAGCTGCGAATTCTAAAACGCGGGGGGGGTCCGCCACATGGATTCAAGGCGGGTATCCAAGATTAGTTTCTCCAATTCATTCAACCAAATGTGAAGTATGGTCGCAACATCCCCTTCTGTTCCTGAGTATGGTGTTGACGAATGGCCAGAGAAGTTTTTTTGTGGAAGATTATGATGTCAGTGAAGTTGATGTGAAGTTGTTTTGGATTTCGTTTCATCCGATTAGACATTTATGTGACATTTGTACATCATTGAGCTAAGATGTCATTGTTCATCTGCTGATGATCCCCAAAATGTCACATGACCGCTGAACAACACACAGCTACAACATACAGACAGTTGACGAGCACTCGTGACAGGCAAACCAGACCAGACATACTTGGTTAGACTTAGGAAATGATCGTGGGTTAAAATAAACAAGCTATACAAGTAATAGAAAAGATTTGAGACGTATGTGATATAAGTTTGAAAAAAAACTCACTGATGACTTTTGACTTTGTACAGGACACAAACAAACAGCGGTGTGAACCACCGGCCTCGAGACTGTCACTCTTACTGTTCTAAGTCACCCTCCTTTGCGCCTCTCATAACTTCTACATCCACTAGAGGTCGCCACCAACAATTAACATCAATACAGGTCATACTAGGCTACTTGAGGTGGGTGGTGCTGGGTGGAGGGACAACCCGAAAGCATAACACCTCTGGACACAGTTGTCACCAGTGAAGACGCGTGATTAAAAACAGTATAATCCCCACACAAAAGCACTGATGTGTATGTGCCTCTCCCTGTACCAGCTTTCAAATGATCTATATACGTACGCTTCAAAGATGGATTCCTGCTCAGGTTTGCTCCAGAATGTATACAGCAGGGATCGTCTCTACATGACAGATGGGTTAACACAACCCGCACACTTCATTTTTACTATTCCTATATGACCCACCAACCCCATAGCAGTGTATTAAACATGCAGGCAGAGTGCTCCGTCAGCACAAATAAGGATTGAGCGGCAATCGTTTTAAAGCAGGATCCTGGCTCTCAGCTCCATGCAGTCCTCAGAAGGGAAACTGGGAAATCTGCTCGATACTCTGACTGGGAACCCCAAGGGAACGATTCCCAACCACTGTTACCGTTCTTAGTAAACTGAGTACGGATGAGCAATGCTCTGAGCTATTTTTTGCGATTCAGTTAATTAGCAGGCCCAGCGGCTTGATGCCACTGTATTGTCTACAGAAGAGATGCAGGGGCTGATCAGCTACTGTAGGGAGCTGAAATAGCTTTCATAATGGTTGACAAGTGCATGTGCACGAGTCGGTGCCACGTCTCTGCTCTGAGCCTGCATGGAATTACTGCTGTTCAAGTCTATGTCTATGCCTCCGGTTCAGAGTCGTATAAGAGCAAGGCTCCAATAAGGTGAATCAAAAGCAGATCTCGCAGCTCATGTATTTGCCTTTTTCAGAAAACCCTTGCAAAGTTTCCAAACAACTTCTGAGCAGGACACAGAAATGTTGAAGTTGATGTGAAAACAGTTGTCATTGCCTGCTTAATATTCTCATAACACTCCAGGGCCGGGCAGCAGCAAAACAGAGAAAAAGCTGTCAAACGAAAAAGGGTTTTCAAGGATTTAAGTGGATATGCCGTTTCGCCAAAACAGTTTCCCTATCGTTACATCAGCCACCCGATATGTAAGGCTGTATTTGTTTTTAAATGAAAATAACACCACAGCCCTTCAGATAAACACAAATCAAACATTACTTATGAGGAAGTGGAGAGATTAATTCTGATTTACTGTACATAAGTGCTTATCAAGTGAAATGCTTACTTAAATGCTTACTTTTGTTTAGTGTTAAGCACCAAAACTACTTGGCTCAGATCAGTTATGTTGTGCTGACTTACGTTACATGGGTGATGTGAATTTTTGCTTTACAATATGCAGAACACTGTATATCCATCACATTTTTGCCATTACACCTTCGCCGTTACCTTACACAAATTGGTCTCACTCGTGCATCATCATCCAAAATAAATTGCTTTTGCGGTGTTGGCTCTTTGTTGTCCCTGGATATTTTAACTGCATATTACAAAGGTGGCACATTTCACTTATATCCACAGGTGCAATAGAGCCCCGAGGTTGTAATGATGCCGCATGACTCATAGTTCTTCACAGAATATCATGACGTAAGCCTATGATTTCCACAAGTTCGTGTGTAATGGAAATTGTGCAGCACTAAATGTCTTTTCGAGCGTTTTTGTCTTTTTTGGTATCCATTGAGAAGGACTGTTGTTCAGGTCATTTCTGATCTGATTTTTTGGCTTATTTAGTTTACCTCATGACTCTTTGCACCTATTATTTTGGGCACTCAGCTTCTTAAAGTGACTGCAGTGATGAAAGTGCTTAAGCCTTTGGAGGAACAGTTTGACCTTTTTGGGTAATACTTACATGCTAGCTTGCCAAATGTAAGATGAAGAGATGACAGCGAGGACAGCCAGTAGAACTTGCGGTGTGAGACAGCCTTCCGGGCCTTTGTGCTACACTAAGCTAATGGGCTGCAACCATTAGCTTCAAATTTGCTCGGCTGTGTCTTGGCTGGGTTCAGTGGCTTTGTGGAGCCTCCGTTGACATTAACTCACCACCAGAAAAATCAAGACTTGGCTAAGCTGACTGCTTCCTTGTACATTTAGCCCATATTCAATAGACCAACATGACAGTGATGTCATACTTCTCATCTAACCCTTGGACTAAGCAAAAATCTGTGTTTCCCTGAAATTCCCCTGTGACAGATCAATAGTCTTATCTTAAACGTTGAGCTATTCCTTTAAGAGACGAAGCCATAGGCATACTTGTTATTATATTTATACAATAATGGTTCCCTGATTGTTCATCATTTGTACGATGTCTTCCTGCAGTACATCATCAAGCAGCTACATTAATATCCCGGTCCCTGTGGTGACAATCATGTGATAGATAGCAACTGTCAGGAAAGAGGCAAGTGAGACCAATCAGGGTGGACTCCTGGCATCAGTCACTCTCAGAACCTCCTTGGAGAAAAACCCGAGACTCCTCTTAATGATTCAGAGGACAAAATGACTGTCCTGTGGTAGCCCTGGACCGGCACCTGGTGTACACACCCCTGTTCTGTGTTTGCCTTTCGAAATCCTCAAGTGCACTTCAAGGCCATATTCAAAAAGGGGAGATAAAGAAGCGGAGAGAGTGATCAGAGAGGCACACCAAGTGATTGTGAACAAGCCCTAAGGCACATGCCAAAGCTCCCCTCGTTAGAAAACCTGAGAGACCGTCAACAGCAGCTCCGCTGGGACCCATAACAAAGCTCACCACATGCAACGCTTCAAAGACGCGCGCTCATTTAAATAAGTTCAGATGAGCCCTGTTCTGCACTCTCCCATCCTGTGCATGAAGTATCGTAGCCGTGCGTGGCAATGAATCCCGAACAGGACAGCGGGCTCCCTGACCTCCCTGCCAATAAATTCTGGTGCATATCCCAGGAGGTAGTGAGCCGGCGCGCTCTTAAATAGCAGGTAAGGGACAAGCGCGAAGATTGTGTTTACCAGCCAAGGACAAGGGAGGCAAATCTCGCAGGGTGGGGAAGACACTGCAGAATAGATCTTGGCAGCACCTGTTAAAACATTTAAGAGCTTGACTTTCCAAAAGCCATTTCTTTACTTGAAAGGTTAGGAGCAGATCTCAAGAAAATGAGTGTAGTGGAGGATGAAGGGGCAACACAAGGAGGGGATAGGTCTCATATTTCATTAATTATGTTTGAATAAGGATTATGTGAGACGCATCTGATGATGGAGAATAGCTGCATCCCGCTAGAACAGAAGCTTAAAGTCAGCCTCTTCATAATAAATTCCTAATGCTGCTTTGGTTTAACTGGCACCTGCCGCGTGTGGGTGTATTTTAAGCAAAATTATGATGAGTGAAGGCTGATGGACTTTGAAGCGGACCTTGCTTGTCTCTGTGCGACTGGCTGCATAATTGATTCTGTGAATAATTAATCCTCTGAAAATGCTGTGGTTAGTTGGCTGGGCAATTATCCCTATGTGTGTACAGTGTGTGTGTATGTGTGTATTAGTGCAGCATTTCATTTACCTTTTTCTCTCAGTGTTTGTTTGTTAGACAAGATAAAGCCAGGATTTAATTAGCAAATACTTTATGAGCAGTGAAACTCAATTCTGGTTGGTTTGGTAACAGTTCTGTTTTTGCTTCTTTTTTTTTTAACAAAACCCTTAGGTACTCATTTAATTTCTCCGGCTCAGTGCTTATCCATTATAGTCACTGTCGCTGTCTAAAACCCTACTACTTGTTATTTAAATACTGTCATACTGCACTGCTGACATCATCTGTTTCAAATGTTCAAGTTCCATCACTTTTCAGCCACAGGGATTATTTTATGTACCTACAAGCTCTAGAGCGCTAATGGTCAACTTAATTTAATGCATGTACTCTTGATGGTGGTTGAGTTAATGTGTTTTTTCATCCACATGTTTTTCGTGGGCATTTTCAATGTGCATATGTGAAAAACTGGTTTACAGTTGTTGCAAGATGACATATCAACTCAACTCTATAAGCAAAAATCTGCATATGAATGTCAGTACATTTAAAATGAGCTCATAAAAAACTAATCACGAGCAAAATTGCTGTCAGGCAATTGCATGCATATGACCAAAGTCCACTGAATTGTGATTGGACAATACTACCCGGAAAACAAATTCTGAATTCATATGCAGAAATGTGGTTATAGAGTTGAATGAGACAGTCAAGGATGGAAACCAATTCATTTTTTGTTTAATTCAGTTCCTTCGATTTGATGGAAACTGGACAAATGATCCTGAAAAAAAAACAAAAGGCATGACCATGAGTCTGATAGCTGCAATAGTGGAAAGTAAAGTATTGCGTTTGAATGTAATTTGAATTTTAGTTGCTTTACATGAGTATATATAGTTTATTTTACTTTTAACTTCTACTCCACTGCAATCCGGAAATGTTGTACTTTTTACTCTACAGGAAAAAGACTCCCGCGCGGTGTCCTCCTCAGTCGCAATGACGTTTACCGGCAACAATGTTTCGGTACTTAAAGCTTCATCAGGATAGTGTGATCAGGTTAGAGGGCTCCTTATAACAAAATATCAGTAATTTTTAAAGAATTGATATACGTTTGAGGCACAGAGCTTTATTTGTTCTTCTTTCTTTTTTTAAGCCTTCAAATATTGGATGGCTGACACACATAGGAGAGCTGTGATATCTAAAAGGAATACATCCCTTCCGCAGTGTTGTCCTAAAAGGATGCTCCTCTGTTGTGAAGTGAAAAAACAGTGAAAAATCTGTTCCCTCCAAAGACAAGTTAAGGAGAATGTTCTATACAAGGTCACACCTATCGACCTGCTTCTGATGGATCTGATATTTAGCCCTCATCTCCCCTACAGCCTTATTCACATCACAGCCATCTGAAGTCCTGTCACACTCAGTGAGGGAAAATATTCTACCTGAAAGACTGGCATTTTCATTTGGAAATCAACTATACACCTGTAAAGAGCTGTCATCATGTCGCAGCTATTACATTATGTCCAAACCCTCTTTAGTTTTCACACTTTCTGAAAATGATTAGACTTTCTATTTCCCATTGCAGCATGCTTTTTTCGCGGCTGAAATTGTGTTGATCTGCAGAACCGGTTGCCTCAGCATCGAAATCTGAAATAACAACATGCACAAAACTACATTATTACACTGCAGCTTTCCTCTGCCGCTTCAAAACCAGCTCACAGTCATCTGACTCACATTAGGAATCCATATTAAATCCATAGATTCACATTGAACAGTTGGTACTAGCATCAGACATGGTTAGAGGCAACACTTCTACTTGACCAGGCAATGAAATACTTATTTGAGCTAAATTCTTTATTTGAGCTGAAAATTGATGATGTCACACACCAGTGGTCTAATCCTTTGGGTTGAAAAAGCCCACCAAGGCAGCACAGTGTGTTTTGGATTGCATGCTGCCTGATTGCACACTACGCTCTAATGTATATGTGGCTCGATACGTCCAGTACACACTCTGGAAGTTTGGTCGTCTGCTGTTACCTGCTATGACTTTGCATTGTATGAGATGGTAATACTGTTAGAGAAACAATTTGCCCAAGACATACAGTTTGTTTTTATTGTTATTATTTTTTGTAATTTGAAATCCCCATAATGCGTGTCATCCTCATTCAGCCTCAGTACACGACAGTGCGTGGCACATAAAAACGGAAAAAAACAACTCCTGAACGGTCTTTAATGTAGAGATATTTTCATTCCTTCTTTTGAGTTTGCTGAGGAACCATTTATGTTCATAGAAATTTCCAAAGCACTCCGAGCTCCTTTGCACACTGAATTTCATGTAACAGTCTCATCACTTAAGGCAATGTTGGCTAAAGATGGCTATAAAGACAGGCAGAGCCCTCTACCCCTGCCTGTAACTGTATTTATCGACAATAAACTCCAGTTAATGAAGACTCCGGCCATAAGCAGAGAATATTTCAGCATTTAGATTTTAAAAGCTAGGGAGGCAGTTTCTCCATTGAGAGAGGAAATTAAAACACTCAGGGACAGTGGTGAACCGAGAGCCTCAGCTGCGGAGATAAAATGGACTGTTACTGTGTATTTGACCACAAGCCAGCCGAGCTGACATTTTAATGACACATTTCTGGGGTAATTTTACATCTGTGCGGCTTGGTCAAAGAGGGAGTCGCGGCTCTTCTTTCCTCTGGGCTTTTGAGAGAATGAACTGACCCTCACCTTAACACGCACACACACACACACACACACACACACACATTCACACTTGACACGCTCTGAAAGAATATGTGCTATTGAAGCCATGAAATAACCGGGAAACCAAAGGCACTGCACGCTCTATCCTTCACAACCAAGTCTGACACCTGGTCTGGCGTGCATTGGAGGGCGAAGAAAAATAAAGATTACTGGGTACTGAAAAACTGCATCCTAGAGCACAAGGCTACCACCCTATCACACGCTAACAAGCTAGGCTAATACTTTTTTTCCCCCACACAGAAGGTGAAGTGAGTGTCCTCCCAGGATTATTTGTGCTTGTTTGTGCAAATTTGACCGCAGGCCAATCGCTCCAAATGGCCAGAAAACCTTATCGTATATTAGCTGTGAGATTGATTTCAGAGGCAGGCAAAAGCAAAGGCCGGTCATTTCTTGACAGTGACAGTCTATTTGTTTCAGCCGAAACACAAACTGGCACTGGTATATTCAACTGTAGCCAGCAAGCTAAGCAACATAGCGTTAGGTTCATGATAAAAATGCACAGAATATTTTCCAAAAAAAACTGAGGCCAAGGCTACATCCAGACGAAAAGTTGACATTGATGCAGAAGACAGAAAATCTTGCTCCCTCATCACCAGTGTAGTTAGTTGAAAGTAGGCCTATGTTAAGGTGTTTGATCAGATGCTAGCACTAGCCTCCTATCTTTTATACTCTAATAGGATCGAGGACTGGCATCCAGGTAGAAGAAATATCATTACACAGTGGATTTTTTGATCATTTTGTCTTTCTCTAGGCAACTACTCGCTCCGAATTTTGTAGAATAAATGCCTCTGACCTTCCAAGTCATACAAGGCTACTGTTGGATTTAGTAGTAAGTCGCAAAAGCTGTCATTTGCAGATCAACACAGTGACAGATCCATTCCTCACACTTCTGCTCTTGTTGGTTTTGTTCGGTTTCTGAGAGGATGACAAAAAGCAACTGCCATCCACTTCCACTTTCCCTCAAACCACAAAACAACACAGTCTGAACAGCTATTCAGCGAATTACCACTCGAGCAGAATATTCAACATGGATGAGAGCTGACAATTAACATGAAGAGCTGCTGTTAATCACAATTTAACGTTCACCTAGTTGACCTCTCAACAGCTCCAACCGTAATCTCCATATGAAGATGGAGCGGGTTTTAACAGATCTGCAAATATCATTATCAGCAGCAGAAATATTGCTGGTGCTATAATGGAAACACCTACCCTTGAATAACCTTCGGCATTGAGATTTGATCAGCTTGTGATAATCAATATATTCCAGGAGTCATTTTGGGATGAAATTATGGAGTTCACTCCGCTGTTGTAGCCTTTTTCTATCTGCCTCTACTTCCATGAAGCATTTCCTCTGTTTTCTAAGAGTGACTTTCAACAGTCCCCGCAAATTAGGCCTCAACTTGTCGTATCCAGTTTTTGATTAAAAGTGGAGCTTGGGGGAGTTGGAGTGCTGGTAATAGCAGAAAACAAGTAAATGAGAGTTTTGGCGGGGGAGAGGTGGTTATTACTGGATTCTGATGTTTCTGAGGATGCTTAAGTTGCATTGCATTGGAGGCGAAAATTGGATGCCTAATATATCCGACTGATGTGTTTGGCCAATATTGGATTAGAGTTATTCAGAGATGTCATTTAAGGCTATAAGTAGCTTCAATATAAAAATGTTTATAGCTAAAAAATGACTTTTGCTGCATTTTATAATGCACAAAGGAGTTACTGTGGTATTTGTAGTTCAACATGGGCAAAGTGACATTTCCTCAAGCCTTCTTGGTCATGCAAGGAGGGAGTAAGGTTGTTTGGCTGTACACATCTGCAGCATACTGTACACAGTATCACGTCAAATAGAGGAAAAACAGCAAGATGGCTAGATAAGTGACCTGAAGAGAGGACATAACAGAATAGAGAGAAGATAGAAACTAGACAAGCCTGTAGACAAGCCTCTTACATTTGCTGTATTCAGTCTATTATGAATCATGTAGCACCACTGTTGATGGAATGCATTGTCATGCCATTAACACCTCCTTCATCCAGTGTCAAATGTGTGGACAAAGCCATCCCTCACGCCCTGGTTATGTCAGAACCCCCACAGCATGCTTGCCCCCATCGTGTGGGGGCACATTGACAGGGTCATCCCAGGTTGACTGGTTGAGTGCACATTATGCAGATTTCTCTGTGTGGACATTCAGAGCAAGATGAAACCCACGGGTTACCACTGAAAGGCTGAACTTGTGCTCACTGAACTTGAATTATAAGTAATGGTAATTGTAACACTTCAGCCTAAGCACCTTTATTTAGCATTTACAGCACATATTCATATTTGATAAATGGTTTATAACCAGCCCAGTCATCAGGAACATGTTTATGACCTTGCTGTCATATTGGTATGTGGAGGGGATGGTAGTGGGGTTATAGGCAAGAGGGATGCAAAGCAAGTGACCACAGTTCAAGGCTTCAACATTTCTAAGTGTTACACCACTGGATATCTGGACCTTGGGGAAATTCTGGATGTGTACAACTGCTTTGACAAGACCTTGTGACACTGTGACACAAAACAGGATCTTTTTCTCACCCTAACCAAGAGATTTAAGTGCCTAAACCTAACCTGAGCACATTTTAATGTGTTTATGAATGTACACTTCCTTTCTGTTAGAATTATAACTCTTCCTGATGACACATTTAACACCAACTTAAAATTCATTATCTGTTTATACAGTATACAACAGTTGGCCGTGCAGCTAAGATCCACTAGCAGCAGGACTGTGATTTGCACAAAGCAGATGACAAAACTCTTATAACAAATTAACCGACTGTGAATAATTAAAGCATCAACTCAAAACTTATTTTTGTTCGTGCAATCTACCATGCATCTTTTCACAGGCATACAGTAGTTATTCTTATGTGACAGATATTTATGTGCATTCTAGTGTGGTTCAGTATTCATTCTTCGGGAAATCTAGAGGGAGAATCCCATCTTTTTCTCCCAGACTTACCAAGAAATTCATTACAGTAGCTTAAAGAAGAAAAGGCTTGTTTGGTTTTCAGTTAATTGCTCTAACTCGTCGGCTAGATTAGCATAACCTTGTAAGTGTCAGATGCAAAGGACGAATGCATTAAGCTCCCCAGTTAGATTAAAATGTGGCCAGTCCTTTCTTATATATCAATTGTGACTAATAAGCAAAGGCGTATTGCATTGTAGGGGATGATAAAGAGACCCATATTTGGTTCAAACAAAGGAGGCGTCATCCTCCAGAGGCCACTCAACTTCCAGCATTCAAGAGGCAATTATATAAGAGCTAATTGGTGCACTGTACATTGTAATTAGCTGGGCACATTGGGATCAATGTGTTGTTGTTGAAAGTTGTTGAGCTTCATTTGAAGTAGAGACACCCTGTGAAGAAGTCGTGATCATTAATATTAACAACACTCTTCTCTAAAGTAGAGTCAGTGATATTAGCATGTTGGCTGATAGAATAAGGCCCTTGCTTTTTAAAGCACAAATGTGTTGTGGTGGAAATCACTTTTTCACATCATGAAAATCAAAGCACACCGGGGAGAAATGTGGTGTTCCACCTTATTTCCAAAAATTATATATCCGGCCAGTGGTATTAAAAGATGAACCCCAATTTGCTCTATATGGGACTAAATCTCTTATTGACAAATATTTGTTGACAGTCTTTGCCATTTTCAAATTGTTAACTGAAAAGACATGATTTTTTAATGACAGGTGTCTTGTCAGTTTCTATGTAAACCAAGACAGATTTAAATTCAACTCATCAAAACTCCTTGCTCCCTGAAAAACAATTTCACAAGGAGACATTTTGGCATGTCACAAAAGGGAAAGTGCAGACAAGATTGCTGAAATGAATGGCTTACTGTCAACACCATGTCAGCAAGACCCTGAAACTGACACAGCTAAATGGGATTCAGCCATTATTTATTGACACCGAAATTCAAAAACAACCCTCTCCGAAAGGATCACATCGTGTTAATCCTTCAAGGCCGTGGTAAACCCACATCAGAGATTTTGGTTGTCTTAGGTTATTAGACTTCTCAGAACTGTGCGGGCCAGTATAAACTGTGCTGGACTTGGAACTCTTGACTCTCCTGTACATTTTGTTGCACCTGTTAGAAAGGAACAAATTGCGCCTCCAATGAAATTCCTAAATTTTGCCATGCAAGGGTGCCACTGCTGAGGTAGGATGCTGGCAGCATATCAGGTAGCAGGTATAATGTTGAATTTTTTTTATCAGTGGGTTGTGAAGACATGTTATTTTCACTGCATGTTGACAGAGACAGCATTGTACCTTTTCCACATGGGTTCAGCCTTAACAAGCTATGTGAAACATGCATGTATTACTAGGTGTTGTTAATGATCCTGGGAGACATGGTATTTTTTTATTCTTTACCCTGTTGCACAGGGCCAACAATTAAAGTTGGTAGTCCATGAAGTGTGGCATCATCATGTAATTGCAGCGTATTTCCACCCGGCTTCATCCGGAGCAGGTTTAATTAGCCAGAGGTGAAAACACCTGTGTATGTGGGCAGGGCGCTCAAGGTCCAACAAACCTCACAAGACACTTTTTTGAATATTTAAAAAAAAAAAACCCAGACTGCACTAATTGGTCAGCAGGCATACACCTAAATCAGTACCAATATCAACAACAGAGCAGTTTTGCTGACTTCATTTTTGTGTGCCAAACTAGCCACTAGTTATAAATTGTACAAATGTCTGACACGGTGATAAAGTTTGATGTCAAGAAGTCACAGAGTTAAAGGCCGGACAGCTGATGAGGTTTTGCTTCAGGAGCAGTGTTTTCTGTGGGTGACAGGAGCTTCTTTGACCTTTTTAACTTTCCCGACTTTTCACTTGCACAAGTCGTTATGTTATATAACTTGGCCCAGGAAAGGAAAAATAGCTCCATTTGAAATATAATGTGTTATATTTTAAAACTGCCCGTTTAAAAACTTAGCCAGAAAGTGACTGCATAAGCAGAGGGTCCACTCAATGATTTAAGTACTTTTTTCAGACCCACTGGCTCTGCAGAATGACAAAAGACCCCTCACATTGAATGTGCTGTTTCTTCTAATCTGTTTTTTTTTTTTTTTCTTTTCCACCAAATACGACTTGATGTTGCTGAGCAACTAATGCCAGAAAAAGAGCAAGGGACAGAATGAAAAGGAATAACACAGTGGAGGGAATGACAGAGGAAGGATAAAGATGGCACAGCAGCAGCACATAAGGTTTTTTTTCAGATGAGTCAAGCAAAAGGGCAGGGAGGCAATTCTGAAACAAAATGCTCAGGAGGTGGAGAAAAGAGGAAAGAAGAAGTATGGTAAGGGGTAATGGAACAATTTCAATGGATATTGGTCTGTCAGTGTTGTCAAGGTCTGACATGAAAAACACATGCATTTCCTTTTTGTAGGAGGTATGGCTGGTCACATTATGTCAGTCTGTCTATTACAGTAGCAGAAGCAGAAGAGAGGCGCTCAAGAAACCGGTCATAACTGCTTTATATATTAAAAGACATGCACGTAATAATGCAGGATATACACTATAAAAATGAATACATATCTTACCCATGAAACAAAATATGGAATAATTACATTTAGGGATGAAACATTGATTTGAATTGATTTATCATTCATTATTAAGGCTGTACAGGGTGCTGCTTGAAAGTGCACGTGTTTGTTTTAGTTTAGAGCCAGTTTAGAGAACATAATTTGTGTGTGTGTAGTGTGTGTGTAGTGTGCCAGTGGTCAGTTGTGCTTCTTTTGTCTTTTTCTGCTGAGAAGATTGCTCATTGTTGTCTGGATGCATTTCAGTGCAAGTTGTTGTCATATGACCATGAGTGCCATTACAATGAGATATAATGACTGCTTATGCAAAATGGGCGTCTGTGCACCAGTTTTATTGCTTTATTCTGAATTATCGGCGGGTGCATGGAACAGTGTGGGGACAGACTGACTATCATCTCGGTTTCATCTGCGGTTGGCTCTTATTACAATGGTTAAATCTATAGCATAATACTTTGAAATGTTACACGGAGGATCACTGCCTCTCGCCTTTTTCCGCTCTAGGTGAGGAAGTGCAAATGTAGAACCATTCATTTAACCAGGGTATGCTTCACCTCACAGCAGAGGGGCACTCGGGCCACTCAAGTGCAAGCCTCAAATTAAACCACCTCAAAGTCCAAGTGCCCCCCAGGTGCTTCTTTGTTTGTCTCAAAGACCCCTCTGGTTTGCACAAATGCTGCTCTGGTGTGACCTTTTGCCGAAATCAAGAGAGACCATTAATTTTACATGTGAAAAAAAATATGGACGCTGCTTTCCGGCCTTAGAAGCCCCTTTAATCCGCATTTAAGGGGCCATTAAACTGAAATGCTTGTCAAAAAGCAATCTAGGCTTTATTTGTGAATGTGTACGAGTCAAACCTTCATGTAAACGCATAATTACAACCAAAGGGGCACTTTTAGTTTTCAGTGGAGTGCGACCTGCCAGGAGGGCTTGAGGAGGCAGTCCACCTTTACTCTCCTTCCTGTTAGGTCGCACTCGGGGATCGACATTTTTTGTCTGCCATGGCGGCAGTGTGCCGAAGATACAGCTGCTAACGTGAGTTGTTCAAAAACGTTCCTTTTAGAAAAATCTGTGTACACAAACAATGTTCTCAATGCTCGTGTTCATGTGTAGAGACCCTGGTGATACTACAAGCAAAGTTTCATGTTGTGTCGAGTCTTCTTAGTGTTTTAAAAATAGCAAATTTGATGCTGATGTAAGAGTGCCCCGGCACTCCAGTGAAAAGCCTAGGTTGCTTTTTGGCGAGAGTTTCACTCTAAAAAAGAAGTGTGATTGTTTGTAATGACTGTACTTCTCACTTGATTCAGTACCTCAGTAAACAGTTGTCTAATGAGTTTGCAGTCTTCTTCAAAACTCTATGATGTTCATTTAGTCAATTATGGTCCCACTGACACTAAAATAGATGATAAAGCAGTGAATGCTTTAGGGCGTGGTAAATCCAAATGAATATATCCTCCCCAGCTGCACCCTTAAATCCAAATATGGTCCCCAGAAAAAAACAAGTCGTATTGATCTTTAGCAGTATATTGTGCTGTCTGTTTGGTACTGAGTAGGTATTTTACAAAATAATATGGCCTTGTCACTGAGAGTTATTTCTTCATGCGGTCCTTGACAGCATTTTCTGTAGAATTTGCTGCTGGTTTCCTGTTGGTAATGGCGAGTTGTACCTTAATAATGCTTGGATAAAACTAGGTGATTTTGAATGTGACTGGGCTTTGGTGAATTATTGGAGTTATTGTTGCTACTCTGGCTTTGTTTGGGATTTGGCATGCTTTTTGTTTAAGCTCCACACTGGTGACAATCAGGGTGTTACTTCTGTGTTCTGTGTTTGGTCTGTAGCTGTCAGATGTAGTCAGATGTTTTGTATTGAGTTGAGCGTGTTTTTGTTATTCACTTTTGAAAAAAAGGACATGACAGATTTGGTCTTGCTGATAATCCTGCAGAATATCACACATATCTGCCATGTATAGTGTGTTTACTATGTGACTTACTGCTGCATTTGCAGGTAGGACCAGAAATTACGTAGTCTTTTTTTAAATCATTCTTTTGTATTCTTGTTTGTTGTGTGTGTGTTTTATGTTTATTTTTTACAATATTAATGACAATATTAACGCATCTGTTCCCTGACATTACTTTCACTGGAGAATCGAGTCACAGAATGGTCTGATGCCTCTGCAGACTGTTTTTGCTTAAGAAACACTATTTCAGAGCTCCACATCTTAATACTCAAGTGGCTTTTTTTTTTTTTGTTGCTGTGGCATGATTGGTGAAGTTTCTACTATGTGAAGGTAAGGTTGGTGGGACTACTCTTAGAGCTTTCACTCAGCTTTGTGGGGTCTTACCAGTTATGAACTGAAGAGATGACAGAATAGAATGAAAAACACGCCTATAATGCTGAGCTAATGTTACTGGGAGTTCTACAATATGGTCCAAAGCCATTGGAGCTCATTGCTGTGGCTAGTGCCGGTACATTTTGTTAATGCAGACTCTGACTGACCCACCTGTGACACATGCTCCCCAGACTCCTCATTAGATGACCTCTGGACAAATGATTTCGGATGAACGTGCGTGGCACATTCATTCACACGCTTCCCTCAGTTGTGCATTGACCTTTAACCACAGCTCTCTTCTGGTGATCTGGTGAACGCACAGACTAATGTGCAACGTCTCAACATTTCTTACCTCTGTCATATTGTAAAGGTAGTCTTTGATAAGTTTGAAAGAGTCTGAAAGCTCTCAAGGACACAATAGAGGAGGAAGATGAAAAGGAGCGCAAGAGTCTAAAAGAGCCGAGGCGAGATGGCCGCTTTTAATTTGCCAAACAAATAGCACTGTCCATTAAATGGCTCCTAATGTGGTGGTGAATAATGCAAAAGCGTTATATATAGAAATACAGTATGTTAACCGCATAACACATCACAAACAGCAGAACCCGCAGTTCACAAACACAATCTTCTAACAGAATGTAAAAATAAGCCCAATGGTCTCTTTCAGTACGCGGTCTGTTTAATTTTAATTACTCCAACTTGACTGTCTGAACTAGCTCTATTAAAACCTGCTCTATGAGGACTATATTTGGCGGTGTGAATGGGCATTGCATGGCTCCTGGATGTTTTTTTTTTTGTTTTTTGCAAATCTACTTAATGGATTTGATTAAATTCCTTTTATAATTCCACCCAAAAAAACTAGAGGTCACACTTGTCCAAATTAACATGCACACATGGACTGGAGCATATTTCCTTTTCAGTGTCAAAGTTTCCTCTTCAAACGACCAAGGCCGAGGACGGCTCTGTAGAGCTCATTGGTAAGCAGTGCTTAAAGTGGTGTATTGAAAAGCAGTTTCATTCCCTGTTGCTTTAAACTATGACAGGATGTTTTTTTTCTCTGCTTGGGAGAGAACAGTGTTGCAGTCTGAGCACAGCATGGCAAAAAAAAACAGCAGACTGCTCAAAACATACCAGATAAACTTTAAGGCATCAGAACCAACATTTCATACCCAAAACTAAGGGTAATGGGTAAAATGCACGTGAAATGAAGACAATAATCCCGCGAATCGAAGCATTGAGACACAAATATTCACCGCCTACTGTGTGTGAAGGTTCAGTGGTTCTTACTGAGTTATGAAAGTTCAAGCTTTCACATACTCACAGAGTACATTTAAATACAGCTTGTTAACCTCTTCAGTCTGCTACTCGCACACCAACTGCTGCTGTTTGTATGTGCAATTAGCCCTCAAACACACCTCCAGTGGACAGTTCACTGCCGAGTAGGATTTTGTTTTCCTGCCAGATTTTTACTGCTTCTCTGCATGATTGCACACTGTATGTAACAAAAACCTAATATCAATATTTTTACTCACTAGTTTATTGTTCACCTAAGTGGCTAGACTGATAAAGACAGATTTTTTCCAATTATGTCTTGCAGATACGAATGTCTATGCAACTTTGAGGCTGTACATTGGTACAGCAGTGCTCAGTGCTAAATGTTAGCATCAACATGCTAAAATGCTCATAAAGAGAATGCTAACAGCCTAACGTTAACAGGTTATAATTACCATGTTCAATCTTAAGACAGTGTGTTACCATGCCAGCAGTTGCCAATCAGCCCTAATTACACTAAGTACAGCCACAGGGTTGCAGGCATTTGGTGATGAACCAAATTATTGGACAAATTCTAAATTTTATTAAATGACAATCATTTGTATGGGTGTTTCGCAATGTGAAGGTAATTCTGATAATGGATGAACAGTCAGGAGATAATCAAAGCCATTAGGATTCCCCCCTCTGGAGACCATGGACATATGTAGCAAATTCGATAGCGCTCGATTAGTCTCAGGCATTGTTAGTGCATGGGCCAGGACAGGAAGGGTCTACAACAGCCACTGCCAACATCATTGGTACCCATCCACAGAGCATCAGAGCTTCTTTCCTCAGGCTTTCCCCCCTGTGTGGCATAAAGGGACTACAACTCACACGTAATAGCACAATGTTGTAGAATTGCAATAAATGAACCTTGAACCTTGGTAAGATTTAAGTACTTTCTTCAGTGTGTGATTTCTCTGCTATCCTCTGCAAACAAAACTTACAGCAACATGTAATTTCTGATGCATTTCAGTGAAGAGCTCAAAACAGTTCTCAGTTTTTTTCTGATATCTCAACAGTTGCCTCCTCTAACTCCACAACTCGGTCCAAAGTGTTTTCATACAGTACCCAAGCCAACAAGAACACATGGAAGATCCTGCTAGCCAATTTAACATTCTTCCAAGTGAGAAACGCCTTGCTGATGTAACGAAAACACACAACAGATTTAGAGTCTAGAAGAGAAAAAAAAAACAAAAACATTGAAACTTCCAAATGCTTTTCTTGACAGCAGGGGTGTAGGACAAAATTTTGGACAACTCCCTGCATCCACGGCTTTTCAGTCTAGCATGTCCTGCCAGTATAGTTGTGCCTCCCCTCTTATAGCCCTGCTTTACACTGACTTCTTGTTATCTTGTGCACCTATTGAAGGGCACTAAAAATCATAAAGAAAGAAGCGAGACAGGTAAAAGGTGAAGAGAAAGATGATGCAAATGTAACCAAACTGAAGAGAAAACACATTATTGCACAGAAAAGGAGACAAGGACACAGACTGTTTGGAGAGACTCTACTTCACGACACCCAAGAGCAAAAGTGTCACACAGCCGATGTCCAGATTATGAAGACTTCAGCTGCGAGCGCTGCATCTCGTGGCATCGTGCCGCCGACTTTCTAGAGGCAGCCCCGTCACACTAGTCTGCACTGGCATCTCATCTCCCCACCGCTGCTCTACTGGTGAAAATCTCAGGCAGGAGATAGACAGAAAAACTGTTCCAAGGTTGAAAAAAAAAAAAACAGGTGTGTGCAGAACTCATCAGTCAACCTTGTAAATAAAAAAAAACTCATAGCTCTCACTCTGAGTGACAGTCATAAAAAAAAAACATCAGCAGGGAATATTGTTGTTGTTGTTATGGTGAAACCTTTTTCACGTCCACTATTTATCCTGATGACCTTGAGTATGGGAACCTTTGGGTGTGAAAGGCGGTGTGTAAACTGTGAGATGCAAGAGCGTGTTAATGACCACAGAGCATCTGGATCTCAGCCAAGCACAATGCAACACGATTAGTGACAGACACCTGTAAGGTAGAGAAGACCAGCTCTTATATCATCATCCTCCTCCTCCTCCTCCTCCTCCTCCTCCTCCTCCTCGTCTAGATATGCGAGTGGGGACTATATGTTAGACTGTAACTTGTCAGTTTACAGCCGCAAACACACAGTAGTTTTAAGCAGTCTTTAGTGCATAGTGATGGTAGGAGGCAGCGGCACTGAAATCAACAGGCATTTTCATATGTTAAAATAATTATGGACAAATGTGAAGGTGAATAAAAACATAGATAGATAGATAGATAGATAGATAGATAGATAGATAGATAGATAGATAGATAGATAGATAGATAGATAGATAGATAGATAGAGCGCTAAACCCATCAAGTGATGTCACAGCCTTGCTGCGCCTCCCCTGCAGTCTGCTGGACCTGAGGTTTTTGAATATCCCCCACCCACCCTTCGCTCAAAACTTTTTTTCCCCGGCACTGCCTTCAGTCGGAGCACCGGAGAGCGGTGGGTGTGATGCCGTTGAGCGTGTGGTCGCCGCGCCGCCGTCGGAGCGCTCTCTCTGCGGTCGGACCACAGTAAGAAAACGCGCAGGACGGCGAGCAGCAGCACAGGAGCTCTATGTTTAAGGACTGCACATTGGAGAAAAGTGGCTGCCCGGAGCCCGTCAGCATGCGGGTCCTGTTGAGCGTCCTGTACCCCGTCCTCTCCCTCACCATCTTCGGATTATATCCCTCCATGGTGAGTTTCTTACTCTTTTACAACCCTGCAACCTGTTTCATGTCCGAGCCTCAGTGTGATTATTGCTCACAATTAAAGACAATGTTACGCGCTTGGAAGACGCGGTGCACGTAGTTTCTCTGCCCCGATGCGTGACGGGTTTCTGTCACAGAGGCTGTCGCGCCAAACTTCACTCAAAAGTCGCCCAATTTAATACGGTCTCGTTTACCGCCAGGAGCACAAAGCCGGCTGGATATGATTTAATGGGCTTTACACGTCCTTAAGGACAGGACTACACTTCGGCTGTATTGATTTCCAGAATAATTATCTTCCAACTGTGGATAATCAGCACGCCTGCAAACCTCCCCCGCAAAGGTGGGCTGAGACACATGGCGAGAATCTAATCGAAAAACTTAGAAAACGCAGTGCTTGTTGGTGAAATGCAAGTCGCGTCATTTCGTGTAGGTGTTCGAGTGCCGTTTCAGATGACAAAGATGACACTCAAGTCAAACTGCGCACCAGACAACTGTGGCGATCGCACAAGAAGCAGAAAGTCGCACCAGCATTAATTCACTTCCCTGAGGAGCACTGCGTTGATTTAAATGTAAATCGGGTTTATGCTGAACCACAAATTCTTTTTGTGGCTAATCGCCTTTGATTGTTCACCCATCTCGCCCACTTGTGGATCTCCTGTTTGGAGGCTAAATGGCTTATAATGCAATTGTGAGGGCATGCACATTAGGCATGTCAGCACGGGATATTGATTGTTTGCCTCCAATAGCCTGGATGCTGATGCTTGAGACCTAAAGTTGCTTTCATTTGTGTCATAGAATTACTGTCCAGCAGGAGCAGGGATATGTCCCAGTGGCATAACCTCCTCCTCCCCTCACCAAGGACCGTCCCTCCTCTGCCTGCCTCTGTCAGTGCTGGCTTTAGCCCTTGTGCTCAATCATAAGAAAATGTAAGGGAAATAGAATTGCATGGGCAGTTTTGAAATGAGGTAAAGATGGAATAACATGACTATAGCTGACAAGTCAAAGTCCCTTATGATTAATGGATAAATGAATGTGTTGCTCAGGGCTCGGGGTCTCCTGGTAGTGAGGGTGAGGTCTGAGGAGCTTTCCACTCTGCCGGTGCTGAAACTTCACTGCACATGCTCTCCGGCTATGCAGCAGAATGACAGGAAATATGGAAATGCTACTCATTGTTTCACACGCAGCCTTCCAAACCTTTCTGAGCGGGGCGTAGTGCCTGCTGATGAGACTCCACTCCAGTTGCAGACAGCGCTTAACTCATATGGTTGAGATGCTTGATCCATCCACGTCAGGCCATTAACCAATTAGTCCATGGACAGAAAACAAACTGATGGCAGTTTTGTTAATCACTTCATCCTTCATGTCATCTATCAAGTAGAAAAACAAATGTCTCCTGGTTGCAGTGCAGCTCTTAAAGTGTGAGGACGTGCTGCCTTTTCTTTCATGCGATCTCAAATGCCTTGGATTTTCGACTGGATTTTCGACTACACAAAAAGGCAGTTGGATGCCTTCAGTTTTGTTGTTTAAAACACCTTATAGGTCAAGCAATTCAGTAAGATGGATAAGCATTAGATAAGTTGACCAATATTGAAAAATAATATCGTTCCAGCCCTGTGTGTCCCTGGTCCCTTCATTAACAAAGAGCTCTGGCTATCTACTCTGTCATCCCATTTATATTTTAGAAGTATGTTTCTGCAGTGTTACCTCTGGTTACCTCTCATGACAATCACTCAGCTCAGTCTGTAACCCTCATCTGTTTGTGATTAAATCAATGAAAACACTACTGCCGTGGAGGAATATGAGAAGATATTGCTGGAGCAAGAGCTGCATGCAAATCGCCAGCACGTACGGCACTGAAGGCCTCTCTGCCTCAGTGTTTAAAAATGATCTGGAAAGGCGAACCTTTTATGGTATTACACTAAGCTGGAAATTATAAATCTGTCACTCACAGGCTGTCAGATCTTGTACACAGGGCTTTGTTCATTTAAGGGAGAGGTGGCAGCCTCTACCGCTTGGCATTTAAGTTTATGTGTTAGTGCCTTACAGGGTTTTTTTCCCCTCACAGGTTTAGATGAGCAACTTTAAAATAACCTGTTACAACCCAGATCTTCTCTGGATAAAGTGGCTAAAGCTAGGGCTGATGGTATGGATTTTCACATTGTTGTGCTGTGGCATCTGGTTAGACAGATATTACCTCTGCAGTGTACACAATGGATCCCTAAGGAGCCTTTGTGGGAAAATGAAATATTTGCATAGTGTAGTTTTCCCTTATGGTCTGTGCCAGCCGGGTAATTACACAGTGGCTGCTAACGGCACTGTGTAACTCTCATCATGATCAAAATGATGACTGGAATTTGTGTTTTATGATTACACATTATATGCCGCACCTGGAGGACATATCGATTGGAGGAGAAAGACAGATGTAACAGACTTGAGGAGTCTGACGTCAGACCTGTGCCTTGGACTCAGCTGCCCACTGAGACGTATCCCTCCATAGTCAGCTAATGGCTGTAATTTTGTCTAAAAGTCCATTTTGAGATTTTTTGCCTTGAATCGCATTGATTTTATGTAAGTTATATTTTATGTATTTTCACTATTGTCTTTCTGTATAACTCTGTTTTATGACCTGGTAATGCCAGTATGAAACAGGTTGTGATTATTTGCACGTCAGTGCAGCACAATAGCTTCAATATTACTGTGTAACTGTGCAGTATATCCAGATGAGGATGCTCCTTCTAACTATATTTGAAATCCAGTTATCCAGTAAATAGAGGAACGTAAAGGAAACATATCATGCTCATTTTTGGGTTCATGATTGTTTTGCATTACTACTGCATTACATTTAAATACTTTGATGCTCTAAAACACATCAGTTTTCTCATATTGCCCAGTGCAACAGCATTCTATCCCCCTTCTGTCTGAAATGCTCTGTTGTAGCTCCTGTCTCTTTAATGCCACGTCTCCCAGTCAGCTCTGATTGGTCAGCTTACACGCGCCTGAGCCAGCACCAGTAACAACAACAGAGAAGCTTTGCTAAATCAATTCCTGCATGCCAAACTAGCCCTTAGGTATAATGCAAATGTGTGACATGGTGACTTAGTGTGATGTCACAAAGTCACATAATAAAAGGTGACACAGGAGGCGTTTGGGGAGCATTGTTTTCTCTGGGAGAGAGGAGCCTCTGTTGTTGTGGTCTTATACCTGTCTAACTTTGAAGATCTTTTACATGCACAAGAACCTATAAAACACTGAAGGAAACAAAAACAAAAAGCAAGATCGGTCTCTTTTAATGTATTTCAGTATTAAAATCACCAATCTGTCAGAAGAAAAATGATTTTGCTGCCAAATAGTGCCATGTTGTTCTCTAGGATATGAAGTAATCTGGCCAGGGTCAGCAAACAGGTGCAAACTATTGTGCCTTCTCTTAGGGTGCATCATGAACTTGAATCCTTCTTGATTTGTTTGTGCCCTGGCAGAAAAAAAAAAAAGGTGTGCATGGCTGCGCTGAACAAAACTCGAGTAACTGTGAATAATATGGATGTTGATGAGCAGCTTCTCTTGGGGATTAGGCTAGTTACCACAGCTGTGGGATGGAGCTTTGTGTAGGAACTTGCCCTGCTTGTTAGATGCTGTGAGTAGGCGGCTGCATGAGGTAGGTGGCGGGCAAGCGTATACACACACCCACATGCAGTCACACTCTAATCCACTTGTAACGTAAATGCCAGTTTTGTTATTTATTAAAGGTGCAGTTTCCAGCCGCTGTTCCTATATTTTCCGGTTTTGATCATGTGTGATTTAATCATATGAAACATGCTCACTGCTGCAGAGGTTGGCGGGGGGGGGGGAACCCTGCAGAGAAGATTTTACATCCTCTCTCCGATTCGACGTCCTGTTGATCGTTAATCATGTGAAACACAGAGAGGCGTTCTTTGAAGTTATTGTGCAAAGTAGAGCTGAAGGGGCTCGTCTGCCAGCCGCCGATTTTTTTTTTTGCTTGTTCGAAATTCTTTTTCGGCTTCCATTAACATTTCATGCGCCTGGTACACTCAAGCTGGGTAGCAACATTTGTCTGGCACAGATGCCGTATTAAAAAGAGGAGACTTGCCGTGGGGACACACCTACAATCGCACGCAGCCATTCAGAGACGGTAGGAAAAAAAAAAAAAAAAAAAGCTGGAGGGTCTCATATCTCACATGGCTTTCTTGCACCGGAGGCTAAATTAAGGATGACATCCTCTAACTATATGTGTCAACACAAACTAAGCAAACAGCTCGCCACACTGCCAACCAGCAAAGTCATTAGTTGTGACGCTGCATGTTTCATGTTGGGAGCAGGCAGGGGGGCTGTCAGACGCGATGGACTGGAAATAAAGAAAGTAAGTCCAGCGGTGATGGATGTGAATCGTTTATAGCAGCAGCAGGGTAAATATATGACGCTTTGTGTCTCAGACTTTGAGAAATGTTAGACTGTGTGAGCCTGTGTGAGGTTCTAATGAGTTTGCTGTCACTTCGTTTCGAACGTGCGCTTTAGGATGTGTCTGTTGTTCGGTGCGTGGGGCTGACACATTTTTGTGGGCAATTCAATGGAGCTCATGTTTGTCAGGCAAATGAATTCATCCTGTTGATTAGCAATGCGACGTCCAAGCACTGACAGTGACAGATCACCAACAGTTACCTTTGAACAATTTTCTGTTCTGCTGTTCTTTGCACCATTTTGCCCCTTTGAAAGGTTATTATTCATTCCATAAAGACATCAGAGGTAATATTAACACATAAATGGTTATAGGTTTTTTTTTTTTTTATATATACACACACACACACACACACACACACGATGAATACGACTCTTTAAAGTGACTTTCCCTTGTTTTGAGCTCTCTTCTGTTCCCCTGGGTGAGTGCATCTCAGTTAATAATAGTCTAAGCATAATTACAGGAGTTGAGACATGATGTTGAAACTACCAGGGGCATCGTTACAGCCCTCTCCCTCTGTTCCCCTTATGATTACTCTAATTACAGCCCGAGCGGTCTTTATATTAGACGCCGATCACTGCGTGAGAGCTGAAAGGCTGGACTTGATAGGAATGAAAGGCATTTGTGGTTTCAATAAATTTATACTGTACTCAGTCAACCAGTGAGATGATTATGGGCTGCGCTTGTTAATTTCCTACCAGCAAAGATAAAATGTAGGCTAATATAACTAATTCAGTAGCTTTAAACCGACAGAGAAAGAGATTAGTACTGATGCTGAGGTAGCAGATCAGAGTTTAGTTTGATATAAGCTACCGAAGACTGAGGTTTGGGTATTTTTGTGTACTTGTAGTTTTGTGTGTGTGTGTGGACCTGACCAAATCCCCTGTGCCCCTTTGTTGCTGTGGCAAAGCGTTCCATTTTTGCACAGTACAAATCAATTTTATTCTGATCATGGTGACAGATATACAGCTTGAAATTTGTGATGGCATCTTTTTTTTAGTTGGTTCTAGTTGGTCCTTGATGTCTCATTTTACAGCCAGCAAATGTCAGTTTTCACAGCTGAAATGGCATCTTTCCCCAGGAGATTAGATCTTCAAGATAAAGAAGCCAACGTCGACGGGTTAAAAACTGGTGCTGTCAAAAGTACAATAAAGACATACTTGAGTAAAAGCAAATATCCTGCGTTAAGTACTATACATACGGGCTCATTTTAAGCCTTCAAACAACTAATATTAAATGTACCAAACTATCAAAAGTACAAGTACAAGTAAATCATATATGTATTTACATGTTGTACTGTATGCTATGGGTAGACCAGTTGTTAGGCTTGTTGATTATCAGATCTAATATTCAAACATTTTTAAGTTATCATTTGCAATTGAGTAAAAAGCACAATATTAAAGTATAAGAAGTATAAAGCAGAAAATGGAAATAACTTGAGAAAGCACGGGGACCTCAGAAGTGAGTGTACATGAGTAAATGCATTTAGTTACATTTCATCTCTCTTCAGTCTGGCTGAGGTCTTTATGGGTCCAGCTGACTCGTTTCAAAATGAGAATTGTAAAAGCAGTCTTTATAATACTTGTGGAATGCAGTTGTTATTTGATTGCAGTGTACAGCTAGTTCCTCCTTATATTAGAAGTGTCATACATGACAGTTTAAGATCTGACTTAATTCTAAACAGCGGTGGTGTAAAGGCTAGAGAAGCGAACTTGTCACTGGTTTAATTGACTGGCCTGATAAATCTGAGAGGGAGAGGTGAAAGGCAGCACTTGCCCCTCCCTCATTATCGCCACTGAAGTGCCCTTGAGCAAGGCCCTTAACCCTCCAGTGAGCTGCTCAATGACCAGCAGATCAGACTGTGGTTGTACTTAATAGCGTCCAGGAGTTAATGTGCAATCCTGATACTATTTTTGAAAAGTATGTCTTCAAGTTTAACATCACAAGAGAACATGTTTGTTGCTTGAAGGTGCAATATGTAAGAATCCCTCTAGAACTCCAAACAGCTGGGGGTCAGCATCTCACCAGAGTGAGTGCTGACTACTGCTGCTGTTGGCTAGTTAGCGATGCAGCAAGCTTTCTTGACTGGGAGTGCTATTATGTAAAAGGATGAGCAGAGGCTTGCTATTCTACCTTTGTTTTAAATGCTTGAGTAGCACTGGCTCGGCAACTGGAGCTCTGTAAACTTCCCCAAATGCAGGAGAGCAGGACAGAGCAGCTACAGCGTCAGCATCCCTAACTCTCTCAGCATCCAGGGCTGACTTCCACACTGTCAAACATGGATGTAACCCTACAGACAAATATAGATCGTGAATAGGTTCTACATGGCTTTTAGAAGTTAATACTCAGTTATCATCGAAGGGACAGAGATAGTAAGCCAGACACTCGGCACATTTGCAGCCCGTTTTATCCATTCCTTGCAATTTTACTCTTGTGTATTTGAATTTGGAGAGGCTCGATAAAAAGCCACCATGCTCGCTCCCTTTAAATGTCAAGTATCACTCTGAGCACAGCCGTGCACTCGGCTTCAATATATGTAGAGAAATCCAAAGCTAGACAGACCTGCTTCGCCTGGCGATAGTTGTTAAGCCATGATTGGACAATCATTGTTCAGGGGTGGGGTTTAGAGACATATGTGATCAGTAACAGTCTAAGATGTTTCTTTTCTTCAAAAGCAAAGTGCGTCTTTCTCACAATTTTTCACACATGTTCAGCATTTACACAGTAATTCCTCCAATGCATGAGAAGAAATGTGACCAATTCCACATTTAGTCGGTTAATTGCTGTATATTCCCATTTCATCGTACTTCAATTTAAAGCAACAAGTACATGCACGTATTGTTGAAGTTGCTGAAAGTTTTTCAAAGCAAAAACTATCATTAACTGGAGTTAAAATCAAAAGGAAGCAAGTTTAAGGAAAGTAGTTAAGCAAAATAAATTGGAAAATAGCTTCAAAGAACCTCCGGGAATGCAATGATCATACTAATTTGATGGTATCTAAGAGTTTAAAGCAGTATTTTGATGGTATTGCTTTACCCAGAGTGGATCCCATAAATGCAATTATTGTCTGTTGCCCTGCTGAGCAGCAAGCGAAGTGAACACATACATCCTTAAGTTCTGCATAATCTTATTTTCAGCACATTCTTCTGCTTCGACATCAGCGTGGACACTGAAGTGGAGCGTTTTGGTTTTTTTTTACTGCGGCTTCAACATCCCCAACATACTGACACCGCTACCAAGCATAATTGGGAGCAGGAAATTCAAAAGGTTGCTAAAGAGCGAGGGAAAAAAATCAGATGAACCACCTTTGCTGCAGCATTTTGTGAAAAGTCTGCAGATTTGGTGGCATTAACATGGCAGAAATGTCCTTTTCCCGGAGGGGTAAAGCCGTCGAGGGTTTCTTATGCGATTGCTAATGAGCACGCTCTCGAACACTCACACCGATGAGCTGCCAGGACATGCGAATGTTGATGATACAGATTTAATTTGATCAATTAAAGGAGGGTTCTTATCATGGCACACTGCTCCACTAGAATCACCAACATAAGAAGTAAAAAAAAAAAAAAAAAATCCAATTACAGTGTCTCCTTAGGTAATGCTCAACGCGAGGGTCCTTCAGACTTTCCGAAAAAAAAAAAAAAACACCAGTTTTATCATCCCATGGCTTAATTTTAGCTCCATCGATTTACCCTATTTACCTCAGTGACACTCTGGCAGTCGAGGGGACACTTCTCTACGGATAAAAGCACAGAGGCACCCATCACAGCCCGAGACATCCTCCACCTGACCGAGACGCGGCTTTGTGTCACAACACTGTCACCGTTGCTTAGTATTCTGCTTGTGTATGCGCGTGCCATTCAGTGTGGCCCGGAGCTGTCCACTGGCTTTACCCCGCCGATAATGTTTGATGACTGTTTCATTATCGTCCTCCGTGGCGCTTATGACTGACGTGTCGTCTCGCTCAGTCAGAAAACTCATTGAAGCGCACCCCAGTGAAGAAGCAAGAGGGCGTGAGCGAGATAATGCCGGAGCTCATTCAGAGACCGTGCGAATGTGCCGAGCTCCTGTGGAATTATCTATTCAATCTTCTCTTCGCCGGGGTCAAAAAAGGCAAGAAGGTGGCACGCCTCTAGGAAATTAATCTCCCCGCACGCCTTTCATCACAGTCACATATGAGAGAAAAGATGGCTTTCTCTGCTGCCGTGTCTCTTTATTTCCCCCCCACCCCCTCCCTCTTTACCTCCGTGGCATGCAGCCGTCTCTTTGTCAGTATCTTACTGCAACCTTTCTGGTCTCGGGATTACAGCTGCCAGGATTGCTGTTGCCGCCGTGTTTAGGGGTGTTACCGTTTGTCATTGCCGTCTTGGATGTCTGCATCAGTGTGGTTACAGAGCTGGCTGCACATGCAAGTTCATCTCCCCCCGCCATCAGAGCTAAAATGTTAACTCATTTAAGCAGCATGATCATCAGTTACTGCACCGACACGCGCATTCCAGTTCACTTGCCTCCAATACCCTGGTGGGTTTTTGTTTGGACAGGTTGATAGATGACTAGATAGATAGCATCTGTTTAGGTCTCTGTCCCGTGGCAGGCAGGACGACAGCATTACTGTGATGAGAGATTTAGCTTTATTGGCGTCTCTGGCACCTGGATGTTCTTTTGAAATGAATAACAGGGATTTTTTTTTTTTTTAAGTTTGAATCTCACACAGTGATTTTTCTAACCTGCTAATACAAGTTAAACAAAAACAACTGATTGTCGCCCAACGAAGTAGAAACGGGACAAATGACAAGTTGGATGTTCTGATACTGTATGAAACTGAAACTGATATTTCCACTGATCTTGTACCTCCATTCTCCTCTGCCAACGCCCAGCAGGCCCTTTTTTTTCCCCAATGCATCCTAACCCATCAAACATACTTAAATCTGCTAGATCCTGATTGTATTTGGATCAACATCAAATCCTATTTGGACAACAGCCACCTAAGTACGTAAACATTTTTTTCCATCAAGATCCGCACCTTTTGTCATGAGAAATGTTCACAATTGACGAAAAATCTTCCAATATTAAGGAAAGTGAGAAAAATGCGCCTGGATCTGGCCCTTCATTCGAAACTGCACCAAAAGTTAATGAGGTCTGTTCGAGGCCAGCACCTGTCTTTTATCCAAGTGTCCTAGAAATCTGTTCAGTAGCTTTTGTGTAATCCTGCGGACAAACCAACCGACGGAGGCTGGCAGAGGTAATAATGTCCATTTGTGCTGACCATAATGCGTCAAAACTGCTATTGTCCGCGGCAGTCGGTGTCAAATTCCCAAAATGAGGGCATTGTTGCACAGGCTGCACAGAATAAAAGGTAGATAGACTGAGAAAGGAGGCGAGTAATGGAGCTCCTCTAAAGTAGTCTCAAGAGCCACGCACACAGAGCCGGCGAGGGAGCATTTCTGATCCGCTAGCTCAAATGTGGTCTTCTGAGCACAGGCCTGTGATGAGCACTCAGACCCTCCATGCCTGGGACGTGTCTTAGGAGACTCTGGAGGCAGGAACGAGAACTAATGTCTTCCCTCCTCTTCTTGCCTCTCATAGACTTACTATTATGCCAACAGCAAAGTGCATAGGTAAATAGCAAGAGCCACTTTGAGAGCTTGTGTTTTCCCTCCCTCCAATATTGATGCTTTGAATATTTCCAGACAATTGCTTCGAAGGGCCGAACAGAGTGTTCAGGACAGCCTGAAGGGTTGCATAGAGTTACACTATAACGTCCGTTTGTTTCCTCTATGCAGCTCCAGCTGCTTCTTTCGAGGGATTTTGTTAACTCTCACACTATGAATCCAGACTGTATTTATAACAGATTGATTTCTGCCGCTGCCACTGACAATCTTTTAATTTTTTAGCGCCAGCCTCTCACCTGTGGTATCCCTCTGGGGAGTTCCTCACATTGCCAGACTCATACTGCTGCAGAGTAGCAAATGGAATCAGCCTTCATGACAGTGGCAAAAGAAATTAGATCAAGAGACCAAGGCTATACACAGCAGGGTGGAGATTCGTTTACCGTGAAGACAGTCGGGCCAGAGTATACGGGCCCGCAAATACAGTGGCAGATGCTTGCTTGGTCTAGCATGCAGGGGTGCAGAGAGCGGCAAAATATCTTCCATGAAATTATGATTGCTCTGATTTTACACAAACATCACAAGTAGAAGTAGTATGCAGGGCTAAAGGACAAGAAAACAGAGACTGAACAGGGGCCTTAGAATAAGAATTGAACTAAGTTTGTAAAAGACAAAAGTAAAGGAGGCAGCAACACATCTAATATCCCCCGTCCTTCCATCAGTGTTTTCAGAAGTATAATTGTGAATTGCTCCTGGTCAAGGGTATGTGCACAGGAAGTGATTCGGAGCTGATGACAGCAGCAGACTCTCCCTGACGTCGCTGAGTAACTCAATCTTAATATATCAGCCCCTCCATTCGCATTCGCTCCCACATCAGCCCCCCGTGTCTTTCCCTCAATCACACGAAAAGGTTGATGAGGACAAAGTTAATGGTAAGTGTAAAGTAGCCAAAGTGAAATACATGTTGATGACAGAATAACAAAACAGAAGAGGGATTCAATTAGGTGTGTAATTGACAGGATACCTGTGTGCTGTGCAGAGCATGAATCATGTCTTCCACTAGGTGGAATTCATTATCTTCGTTGTTTACACTTCTTAGGTGCACTGTTGACTAAGGATGCTTTAACCGAGAGATCTATAATTTTCAAAGTCAACCCTACCTATGTACAGCATGCCTGCTGTGAACAAACAGAGCTGTCCACCTGAATATAGACACCCATGGTGATAGCGCTTAAACTTGAATTGTTACAACAAATGTACTTTTTTTAATTTGCAAACAGATGTTTCATTTTGTGTCTTTGGAATTTCCAAAGCAAATTTGTAGTCGCGGTTCAGACCAAAGGTTCCAGATGTAATGAGACAAAACCCTTTCATGAAGATGCAAGGGAAGGTTGCAGCAGTGTGAACTGACACGTCTCAGCTCGACTCAAGCCGGCCGACTGTGTTGCCTGTGACTCAGCCTGTGAAGTTGCCAGTGGCTGGTGTTCGGATTGGTCATACTTTGTTGGCCAGATGACAGATAATCTCGTATGAGACAGACCTGTTAACAACACATAAACATGTCATATTATGTCATATTATTATACATCCTTTCCTGTCATACTTTGTTGGCCAGATGACAGATACAGTCCTAATATACAGTACTGTAATTGTCACTCTTGGCTTCACTGAGGCGTGAAAAGTTGGAGGGCTAATTCACAGTTCAATCAGGTCGTCTCATAAAAGTCCAACATTAATAGGCCCTGGAAGTGAGACTGACCTTGTGTGCAGCAATAAAAGTAATAAAGCCATGATCATTCATTATAGATGGCTACTGGACTGTGTGATGCTCTTTCAGTTAGTAAGTTATAATAGATCATTCATTAATCGAGGCCTGTTTTCCACATAACAGCCCGATATTAGATTACTTTGTGGGTTGTTGGGTGGATACGGCAACATGGACAATTGTACAATATGATGGTATCTAATGAAGTGATGGTTGTGGTGAGACTGATGGAATTGTCAGGCTATTTGAGATGTTGTTGTATCACTGTGTGTTATTTTATTTCTGTTATTCTTTTATCCTCATGTCATCCTGAAGAAGATATCCATGTCCAAAGAGTCCTCAATAGTTAAAAAAGGATACAAGTGAAGGAATAGATACTAACAGACAGATTAAGATGTAAAAATAGCTTTCAGTTAATTTCAAGTGAGAAACGTAATGGAGACAGACTTGCTGTTGTTGTCTAGGAAACAGAAGGGGGTCAGAGCAGTTATCCAGGTAAATGTATAGGAACCGATTTCAGATGAAAAGTGCTGCAGTTTTACAACATAGCACGGTTTTTACTGCACTGAAGCACCTTTATCTGTGTAAAGGTTTTAAAGAAGACACTTTTAAAAAAAAAAAAACTGCAGGAAGTGAGAGTTTATGTTTACAGCAATTTATGTAAACAGAAACTCTTGACTGACCTGGTAAAATGTGCGTGTTTGTGTTTGCTGTGGCAGGGCTTACTTTTTAGATTGCAAGTCGCGGTTCTGTTGTGCACGCTGAAAATTCACCAGCTAATATCTGCAGTGCCGTTAAAGGTTTTATTCACTCAGCCCGAAAGTGGGAGGCTGTGGAGCCGACTGAGCACTCTGAGAGCTGTGATGTGATTTAGAAATCATCCACAAGTCAAACAGGAAAAAAAAAAAAAACAACTAATGAGTAGATGTTAACAGGTGAGTTTTTTTGCTGGGATAAACACAGGATCAGTAATGTCTTGGATAAACTAGTTTGCTTTTTAGAAAAGGTTAATGCATCTGAGCGCTGATTATATAGATGGCATTTTTCTGAAAATCCATTTGAAACATGACCACATGGCCTCAGCGCCACATGATCCAAAATAAAAAAACACAAAAAAAAAAAAAACAGGGGAGTGATACATTTCGCCGTGTCTCCCTGGCTTGACAGTAAACATATTGAATGCTGGCACAAAATATCGTCTGCTGGCAACTTCGCTCGCAAAATATTGATGACCATTGTATTTCAGCCTCCGAAAAGCCACGAGTCAAACCCTGGCGAAGAGAGATCAGGGGGAAAAAAAAAAAAAAAAAAAAAAAAACACAGAGGAAACATGAATACATCTTCTTGGCAACCTGTTATGTGTTTGTGTGTGCAGTACATACTGCATGTATCCACCCGTGCTTTTCTCTGTGTGTGTGTGTGTGTGTGTGTGTGTGTGTGTGTGTGTGTGTGTGTGTGTGTGTGTGTGCGTGTGCGTGTGTGTGTGCGTGTGTGTTGTGATGCCTGTGCAGGGAGCAAAACTCCGCTGGGCAGCTGGGGAGAGCTCTGAGCTGCTGGATGCTGTTTGGTGAGGATGATTAATGACCAGACTTTGGCGCGCGGCTCTGTGAAACTATTGTAGCCTTGAAGCTGGATCTTCTTCTTTTCTCATGAAGTGAGGGATAGAGAATATTGAGAAAACTGGCCTTCGGTTCATCAACAGCACCGTTTCTTAAATAAATACAACCTTATTAAACTGCAACAGGTAAAACATGTTGTTCCTCGTGGGTGATGTAGTCATACCTCGGCTCGATCGAATAAGTAATGACAGCCAGCGCCCGTATAGAACCGTTCATTCATGTCTGTGCTGTCGTGCGTTACTGAGTGATTTTTAATCAATAGATAAACATTAGTGAGATGGATTGTGCTGCAAATGCCATCTTTTTGTCTAACCCTGTTTTATTTTGCTCCCCTGTTTGTTTTCCTTCATTCTCTCCTCAGCACACGTCGGTGCCCTCCTTGTTTATCCCTCACCTCATCTCATCATCTTATGGCTGCTGTCTTTGTACCTCTCTGTCATGATATATCCGCCTGCACACCAACTCTTCTGCCTCCATCTCTCCCTCTCTCTCTATCTCCCTCTAATTGACAGTCAAGTCTCCTTTCTTCTTCTTTGTCAGCATTGTCCTCTTTTCTTTGCGTTTTCCAGCTACTGTTTACATACACAGCAGCCCCCCCCTTCATTCCCTCTGTTTGTTCGTATCCCCCGCCTCCTCCAAATTTACCTCCTTTTCCACTGATATGTCACTCGGATTATAGGGGATGACAAGGTTTACCAGCGGAGTCCTTGGTGGCAAAGCGCATGAATATTTATATGAATACAAAAGCGTCTTCGGGCTTGCTTGTCTGTTGTTACCTGATTGAAGTGTCAGCTAAATCTCTGTATTGCTTTAGAGTGCATGGCCGCAGGTCCTATGAATAATTGAGAAAAAAAACACTTGAACTCGCTTTAAGTTGCACAAAGTTCATGTCTTTAGTTTTCAAAGTTCTGCAAACACTTTTCTACTCCCATAGTGAACATAGAGCTTGCGTTATCACACCTTAGTACCTGGTATCCAGCTCTTATTATACATGCATGTGGTGACCTCGTGTTAACCTTACTTCCATGGCCAAGGAGCATTTAATGCTACATTAAAATCTATTAAAATGACAAGACAATAGAGTGGTTCATCTACGACGATTACTCAAGCTAGGGTACTTAATTCAGTTTAGCTATCAGTTGTTAGTAATCTGCGAGCTAAGGGGCAGACAGTCGTGTACACTATCCATCTGCGTAAGTTAAACTATTTGTCACCTTGATTTATTAAAAAAGGAGAATTTGGCAGCAATTCAGATTCCCAAATTATCTCAGTAAACTCGCACCAAATTATACTAGTCTGGTGATGGGAGACAAATTAGTGTGTGTAGTCATAGTGAGAAGCAGGGTGTTTATCAGTCTTCAAAACAAAAGTATTTTGCACACAACCTTTTGGTACGCCCTTGTCACGCAAAGAAAGACTCTGATTGTTTGTAATGAAAAACACCCAGGTGGACATCTTCGCCCCTTGTCAGGAGTGATGCTATGCCGCTTATTCGAGTCAAGTTTTTAGACTTTCTAAAACAAGTCTTTACTTCTTCTGGGTGTAGTCTGATGAGGCATGTGATCTGCTACTTTCTACTGTGCCCTGTTTTTTCTGGTGTATTTATGATGACGAATGTGATTCACAAAAAAAGAAATGGGGAGGCAAACTTGTGTCCTGCCAGTGGAGAATTTTATCAGCAGGTCAAGCCATGTTTTAAAAAAAAACCTGCATATACGCGCTTATTTTGATGTGAAAGTGGTCTCACTGATACTAAGAGCAAAGAGTGTACAGCTGAGTTATAGCAGGTGTGTTCAAGTGAAACGCATCCACAGCAGCACGTCTTTGTCGCTACATTACTTCAGGCTAGCGGCTCGCCAACGAGAACCAGTCTTGCGTACACACACAATATCAATAACTATAATGTTTACGTGCATTCGTTTGCATTTGCAGACTATCGGCCCGAAGGAGGGCTGGCAGGTGTACAGCTCGGCCCAGGATGCTGATGGGCGCTGTATCTGCACAGTGGTGGCACCAGAACAGAGCCTGTGCTCCAGAGACGCCAAGAGCAGACAGCTCCGCCAACTCCTAGAGAAGGTAAGCAAATGTAATAGGGCGATATTTACCTCCCCAGTGCGCGCACACACACACACACACACACACACACACACAAACCCCTGTTTAAGATGAGAGCGATGAGGGAAACAAATCGCTTTACCGTCCTTTTGAGGAGTGTAGTACTCTCAATACTAGACGTTTTATCATGTGCCTCTAACACAGGTGCTCTGCTGCTAGGCTTTGCCACGTTTGCTCCTTTTCAGCAATTGCCTGTTTCACGTTCAAGCACACACGGGCCCACCAGGGACAACCCATCAAAGTGCCTTTCAATTAGTCCCAGTGAAAGGAAAGGAGGAGAGAAAGACAGGCATTATCTATTGTAAAGCTAACTATACTATCCTGCACTATACTATTCTATACTACTAAGTGCCCTTTCTGTGGATGGTAACCCTGTTTTGTCAGGTTATGTATTATGGCTTGTGTTATTCCAGGTGCAGAACATGTCTCAGTCCATTGAGGTGCTGAACCTGCGGACTCAGAGGGATTTCCAATATGTCATGAAGATGGAAAACCAGATGAAGGGCCTGAAAACCAAGTTCAGACAGATTGAGGATGACAGGAAATCCATCATGGCCAGGAACTTCCAGGTAATCCACAAGCCTCGTTTAATCATAGCCTGGTTTAATCGAATGTTCAATCAATCTTTTCTATTTAGGTTTTTGGGTTTTTTTTGTTTTTTTTAATATACATGCCGTAAATGTTCCTATGCAACATTGATTTCTCCAATGTTATTTACACAAAGAGGTTAAGTTATTTTGTAGGGCTTTTTTTTGTTTTTGTTAAAGACCTTGCATTTGTGCACTTTGTTATATTTCATTTTAATTCGAAGCAGGGAGCTAGACAGACACTGGGAAAAGAGGGCCCAGGGTCAGATTCAAACCCAGAAAAATCAATTCACTTTCATTCTGCAAGCCAGAAATTCTGGCAAGATTAAGAATAATTCATGACATCGAGTTCACAAAACACTGCGTTAGTGGGAGTTCTTCAAGAAATGATCAGACAGTGGAAACTGCCAGACTGGCTTTATGCAACAGCAACATCGGTTATGTCATCAACATGAGACTTCAGGTCCCCCCTTAAGCTACAACTTGTTACACTTTGCTCTTAAACAAATGGGATACAAACATGTTCATTTGTCATCTTTAGACATGCTGATGAGAGGATCTGGTTACATTTGGACCGGCGAGCCAAGCTAGCTGTTTCCCCGTTTCCAGTCTTAATGCAAATTCGCTGTTTTTTAAACAGCTGATGACTCCCTCTACATTTACACAGAGACTTAAAAAATGTACCGAATTATTTTAGGACCAATACTACATTAAGAATTTTACCAGCAATGTGGAGGTGCTCTTCCACATTTGCTGAGCCGTATCCGACCTGTAAGTGGGTATCTTTCCCCTCATGTGGTAGCAAATCTTTTAGAGAAGACAGACTAAGAGCAGGAAAGCCAACAGACATTCTTTGCAGCGTACAGGAAAATATTCAAAGGCTCTTTAATTCAGAAAGCGCTTACATCTTTGGGTGTTTATGAGGCTGTTGTGCAGCTGCCGTTGGCCTGTGTGGACTGCACTGTACAGCTGGTATGGGAGTACAAATATCTCTGGTGTGGCAAGCTGCAAGTCACTAAATGAGCTGGGAAAACAACGGCGTGGAACGACCACTAGCAGGGCAAGGACATCGGTATAGAAAAAACATACTCGAAAAGATAAAAGGATAGCTATTAACACATCTGAAGGAAAGTTGACCCCTTTTTAGCTGACCTGGTAGATATATAGTGGATAAATATATGGTTTCTTACAAGCTGAAAAAGGGTTTTTAAATCAAGACAGTGAATGAATGAATGAGTGATTTGTTGCTGCATGGCCGGCTGCTAGCTCCATCTCGTTTTTCATACAACAAACACTATAGAAGGTCAGTATGTAAGGGCGTATATAATTCTTATTCAGTTACTAGTCATCCAGTATGTAGGTACATTCCTTCCATACCAGTACTTAGCATTACCAAAGCCGAGCCTGCTCTTCTGTCAAACGAACTGTAACTTTGTTTGTCCCTGACCACTGCACCTACCCACAATCCTCCACCTCTCTCTGTTTTCCATTTCTGCCGCCGCCGCTGTCACTTCTGCAGGAGCTTAAGGACAAGATGGACGAGCTGAAGCCGTTGATCCCCGTGTTGGAGCAGTACAAGATGGATGCCGCGCTCATCTCGCAGTTCAAGGAGGAAATCAGGAACCTGTCGGCGGTGCTGACTGGCATCCAGGAGGAGCTCGGGGCCTACGACTACGATGAGCTCTATCAGCGAGTTCTGCGACTGGACAACAGGCTCCGCAGCTGTATGGGCAAGCTAAGTGAGTGGTCAATGCATGTTTGAACATACACTCTTTCCTACTGTCTTATTAGAGAGAGCACTGGCAGTGGTACTTGCAGTAGTACTAGCACAAGTGGCACTGCGTTATAGTATCTGCATGATGTCTTCAATTGTCGTAGCAAGGGTGTTTTACCAAACCAAGGAGGAAAATGTAGATTTTAACGCTGTATAGCCAGAGTTCCTTGTGGTAATTGAGTTTAAGTGTGTTCATTAAAAAGGCACCTATGTGAATATGTGAAGCAGGTTACCTTTGAAGCCCGCTCTCCACTGCTGTGATGCTTTTCTTTGTTGTTCTTCTCTTACATCCCACACTCAAATTTGTTTCCTTTAGAAAAAAAAAGTGTTTTCACCTCAGTATCATGCCAGTGAAGAAAAGAAGTGATTTGTTTTTCTTCTTGAGGACTGTGTGGTGTATTCACAGACTTTGGTCTTTTAAACAGTGCAATGTTGTACAAAGTACACAGTCTTTCAAAGAGGGCTTCTGAAAGCAGCATACAATAACCAGTTGCCTCGTAATGGGCAGAGAGGGGGCTGTTTGTGGACCTAACAACCACAACAACCACAGCCTCCACTAATTCTACAGTAAAGCACAGTATATTGACTATTAATTTGTCAGCTGAACATTTATCAAGCATGTTCCCTGCACAGTTATTTTCTTTACAGTGGCTAAATAAGCCCACACATAAAACAAAATTAAGGAAACACACTAGAGATTACTGTGATTTACATTCAAGTATTTATGAGTAGTGCAGTTTACCTTAGATGCACTGGTGCTGCGCTACATTTTCATTTTGATGTGATGTAATTTAAGACTTAATGTCCTTGCAACTAAATTTGCTTTAACCAAATCTGTTGTACTTAAGAGAACGAGAAAGCCAGCTGATAAGAATAAGATGGTGATGACACCTGAGGTGGGTATGTTGCCATGTTTTAGGTGCATTTAATGAAAAATAATATGGGATAGGCATGAGAAAGCTGCGTTGCCTCGCCACGAACAGCAGTTGCACCATTACGCTTCAAGTTGAATAAAGCAGCTCGCTGCCAGTGCTATCTTAGTATGCACAGAGGGCACACTCTCTGGTGGCACAGGCATGAAATTGGCTTGAGAAATCTAGTTAGAGACAAAAACCACCACAGCACATCTTATCGCTGCATTTCTTTATTAACAGCGTGTGGGAAATTAATGAAAATCACTGGACCTGTTACAATAAAGACATCTGGAACCCGGTTTGGGGCATGGATGACTGATCCTCTAGCATCGACCAGAAACAACAGGGTGAGTTATAAAAGCGTGGGAGTGATTTCCAGGGGCTGTACTGTGTGTACAGTATCATACTCATGTTGTGTTTACAGAGTCGGCAGCTGAACACGGGGCTCTTATTATGGAGGGAGGTTTGATTTTAGCTGTGCTAATGGGGAGTAGATGTTTTCCAGTTATTATAGTTTAAACTGTGTTTCTTTTCTTATATTCTTATAAATCGTGTCAATTATTCAAAGATTCCCTCCACGTCGCTATTAAAGGGTGATGCCACTAATTTTACACATTAAAGTGTGCTCACAGGTCTTGGAGTACTGCTGCACTGAAAAAAGTGTGAAGCCTTGTGTAGCTCCAGAGGAAGCTGAATATAATCTGATGCATAGAACTGTCTCAAGTGATGTGACTCAGTGGTTAAGTTCCATTATGGGTAATAAAAGGCACCAGATTTTGCAGAACCAGAGATATTGCTTCTTCTATTCTATACATTCCTCTTCCTTTTCAGAACTTGCCCTCAACCTTAGCCACAATGCAACTCGGCAGTGAGTTACATGGAGGCAATTTATCAGATTACCAACAGCTTCCACTGGAGCCACAAAAGGCTTTATACACACTCACAATGGGTAAAATTAGTGGAGTGTCTTTTCAGACACACATAAAAACTAAAAACTGTGTCTGACATGGTTTTGCAAAAAAAAATTTTTAAAAATGAAGCCCTGGGTAAGTTAAGTCAGGGAGACTTTCTTCTTGGCTGCTTAGTCATTTACAATTTTCTGTTACTTTAACTCTTTTCAGACTATTCCAGTATTTTCAGTGAATTCAACCAGCTATTGCCGTGATTTCAATCAGTCAACCATGTTGCTGTTGTCAAACCAAACATCTGTTCTGTTCTCTGCTGCTGTCAGCGACCCTCCTCCACTTCAGAGTCCATCTCGTCACATCCAGATCTTCAGCCATTCTTCATCCCATCACCACCACCAGTATCTAGGTTTCTTCTACGGGGTCTCTGCACTTATCACGGCTTCACCTCCCCTCATATTTCTCACCTTTTTGTGCACATGTCAATAAAAATATTATTCATTCACTCAGAATAAAAGTTTCTTCTAATTGAAGTACATTTCCCTCATTCAAAATTCCAGAATATATGAACATGCATATTTTTCACAAATTTGACTCCCGAACACAGGATGTCCCTAGGTCACTATAAAGTCCATTCACTGTGTTTTTTGCCCAGGAGGCTTTGAGTTTCACACTTGCAAATCCTGAATACTGGATCATGATTGGCTTTCAGATTGTGTGATGTCACAAATCATGCTTGTAGGCCAGCCTCTAAAATGTAAGAACGGCCTGCTAGTGTGAAACTCTGCACATGCATCATTCTCTACAGTGAAGGACAAACATATAACTGTGGGAACAAGGAGAAAAGACACCTTTAGCTGGAATGGAACTTTGAATTCTATAGATTAGATACTGGTTATTTTTGAAGGTTGACATGTGTTTATCTGCCTCTTTCATGTCAGCTGTCTCTCACTACCATTTCTCTCCGTCCTCTCTACTGTAGGTCTGGTATATGGACAGTTACACCAACAGCAAAATCGTGCGGGAGTACAAGACAACGGATGACTTCGTGACAGGAGTGGTTTCCCGAACCTACAGCCTCCCATTCAAATGGGAGGGGACCAATCACATGGTCTACAATGGATCGCTTTACTACAACAAGTACCAAAGCAACATTATTGTCAAGTACAGCTTCGAGACAGGCAGCGTGCTGGCCCAGCGTGCTTTGGAGTTCGCCGGCTTCCACAACATGTACCCATACACATGGGGGGGATACTCCGACATCGACGTTATGGCTGACGAACTGGGGATGTGGGTTGTGTACGCGACCAATCAAAACGCTGGGAACGTTGTCATCTCCCAGATCGACCCCGACACCCTGCAGGTCCTGAAGACCTGGAACACGGAGTACTCCAAAAGGAATGCAGGCGAATCCTTCATGATCTGTGGGACGCTCTATATCACCAACTCTCACCTGTCCGGAGCAAAAGTTTACTACGCTTACTCTACCAAGACTTCGACTTACGAATACATAGACATTCCCTTTCACAACCAGTACTTTCATATCTCCATGCTTGACTACAACGCCAGAGAGAGAGCACTGTACGCCTGGAATAACGGACACCAGGTAATTTTTAATGTCACCCTCTTCCATGTCATAAAAACTGATGATGACTCTTAAACACACGTTTCCTATCACAACTAAAGCACCATCATTTGTGATACAAGGACCTCCTAAGTAACCATGTTTTGTCAGAAATTGGACTATATATTTACTTGCCACTACTTGAACTTTTCTGATTTGTGGCTCTGGATTCTTAGCTGAACTGAGCATGGACACCGATGACTTGATACCTTACTGGAGAAAAAAAAAAAAAAAATGTCATACATTTGTACACATTTCCTTTGCTGCTGATCAGACTGGTATGCCTTATTTGCGATGTGCTGGGTCTGCTAGCTGAAGACTTTTGATAGCTTTTGCATGAATGTCCTAATTTTCTCTGCAGTGATTTCATACTGTAAAATATAGCTTTGTTTTTGTTGCAAATCACTTTTGCTTAACTGCATTTCTGTCTCTTTGAAAGTCTATTTACAAGTATTTAAAACTTAAAGGCAACCCTCTCCTGCGTATTTGCTATAACGTAAAGTGAGCTGATTATAAAAAAGTCGCCATTCTTTTGAAGATGGGCCTGTAAAATATTGGTGTTATGTATGTCTGTGTGGAAGAGCATTTGTATTTTTTTTTATGTATATGTATATATAAAAAAAAAACATTGGAAAATATCTGTGCATTTTCATTAAAATTAAAATATTGTACATTTCATTAAAATGGTTTTGGATGGTAACGTTATCTGCCATGATCTTGTTGAGAAACATATTAGCACCCTGGCAGCTGTTCTATGAATTTTGCCTATTCCAATAATATAGCTATGAGTCCCCAAATGGTAAACAAACAGGAATAGGAATAACAGGAATAATGATCACCTGCCCTTTTCTACCATGGGATGAAGAAGTGACCACAGATGGCAGCAACAGGCTGAACATTAGCTAAAATGCTACTCAGTTAAATTGTTCCAACAGCCAAACTAAACTCACTTTGTCTCTGAAACAGTGTGCTTAACACAAGCCGAAAATGAAAAAGGAGATTGTTCCTCTCAGGAACCAAAAGAAGATGACTCCAAAAGAAAATTACATGACTCTTTTAGATAGTCAAGGTTGTGTTCTTCGTCCTCTTACAGAGTGTGCCAAGCCTTATTACTATGGAAGGACTGATAAGAGCCTCGGAGCTTTTCATCCACCATTCATTTCCTTAAAAAAAAAAAAAAAAGTAAGAAAAGTGAGGTTGCCTGCACCACACACACACACACACACACACACACACACACACTTCTCACTCTTGCAGACACCGAGTGAAAAGAATAACCACAAGCCACACGCATAATTCATGCATGCATTGGGCTGAGGATAATGTGTACATACATAATAAAAAGCCTGCTTCTCTGCAATAAGGCCAAATATGAATAGATATTGGTAATTGATGATGACAAAGGAGGGGATTCTTTTTTTGCATTCAGTTTGAGTCCCTTTGCCGTTTCAATCAGCATGAAGTGGCAATGAACTGCTGGGATGATTCACAGCACTCACCACAATTTCCTACTTGTCCCCATCGTGTCTCTGTCCTCACTAACAAGGAGATGTTTGCTTTACGGTTAACTGATGGAGAGATGAATACATCACAGCGTGGTCCGTCTTTTCTTATGGGCAAGCACAGTCACGTTTTTCCGCTCAAATAAGCGCACGCACCTGAGGCAAAGTACATTTGCATGCACACATAAGCAAACACAGACTCACGGCTAGAGGTGGGCTGTGATCCACTGCAGGGAACTTTGATGTCGGCGGACTGCCTCCGACACAACCCATGATGGAAAGTTAGGTTTTCACTCCCAAAAAAAAACAAAAAAAACGGAGCAAGTTAACGAATGAGAAGACATCCAAAGCAGTAAGTAAAGGCTAGTGGTAATGTATCACCATGGTAGTGCCTGCAATAAAAACAGATCTGTAATTATCTTTAATGGCTGCATTTACTGTTGGATCAGGGCCATTGGATCCAAAACTTCACTGCTAACCACAACAATACAAAAAAAACCCTCCTTTATTAAATGGAAAAATGGTTCATGCAGAAAGTTTGATATTGACACACATTGATCATCCCACGCCATCCAGACATCCAGGATTCCCCCCTGTACACAACACGTCTGGGTGGCTTATTCAAAGGGATGAGAGCATCAGATCAAAGTCGGGCTTTGTGACCACGCACACACTTATCTGTGCTCTGCAGCTGTCATGGGACACACGGCACATGCTGGATACGCTCCAGCAGCTGCTATATCACACCATAACAGAAACAGAACAGCGGCGGCTCCAGGCCGTTGGACTCACCTGTGATTTGTTGTTAATTGCACTAGTTTGGATTCTCTTAAGTTCAAAACGGCTTGACACGGAGAAGCTGTGCCATGTGGGAAACAGACAAACCCAGAATCCATAAAGGAAGAACGTAAAATAGGCAAACATAAAACCAATTTAGTAAAAGTATCAGATTTTAAATTTTAGACCATAGATTTTAGGAAGGAATGCAAGCACATGCCTGTAGAGGTGTTGCCACCGTCGACCCCTGGAACCAAGAACACCCCTAAAAACTAATGTGAGGATTGGTAGATGTCTTGGCCAGAACTGTAACCACTGAGGCAGCACATATTAACATTGCAACTGCTCTTTCATTTGACCCAAGCAGTCATTTCAATCACGAAGATAACAAATTTGGGGGATCTTTTATATGCATAATGTGTAATACCATTGCAATTTGTAACTCTGGTTTGGTCTCATGTCATGATTTAAGTCTTTCCTGAAATGGTAAGCATCCGTTTAAGCTGCAGCACCAATTCCATTCCCTTCAGTTTAATCATATCATTTGTCTCTGAGGAGTAATTGCAGAGGCATTTAGAGAAGCACAAATAACTGTTTTACCCTCTCTGTTAGAAATCCTTATTTATTCAGAGTCACAGATCCAATGTATTCACACACAAACATACAGCAAACATAGAAAACATTAAAGTACATTAGTTTCAACAGTCTTTGCAGAGCTACATAATTTGTAATGCTGGTCAACATGATACATTACCATATTTTCAAACTAGTAAATGACTCATTTTATATTGTCCATAAATGCCGGCATTGCATCAATGTTCATTTCATGTTTTCATAGTGGTTTGAAGGATTTGTGGAATCCTAATGGAAAACATTCTGTACCATAACTGCCTTCTGGTGTTTTTGCAGCCGAGGGGGGATCAGTTGGGATTTTTCTGCAGCTCCTTTTCATTGATCCAGAGCTTGCTGTGCAGGGCTGCAGCACACTGTTTCATTTCAGCTAAATTAATGGAAGGTCCCAAGAAAAGTCATTTTCTTCACATGCTCTAACGACTAGGCGGTCCCTGTCAATGATCCCACTGAGCTCATAATTGATTTCAAATTCACCTCATCCTGAATTAGAACAGAAAAACGGGGTTGAAACTTCTCCTTCTGGAAAACTTTTACCTTAAAGAGCTTCCGCTGTGGCTCAGTTTTTTTTTTTTTGCGATACTTTTGTTTCTCTGTGTCATCTGCCCAGATTTCATTGCTCAGGGCCTTGCCGAGCTGTACGCCAATTCCCTCAGAGGCTTGGGAGTGAGCTAAAGTCAGTGTGTGTTGCACTTTTGTGACAGTAATTTCCTTGAAGTCGAGTGAAGGAAGCAGGAAGCACCTGCCAAAACTAGTTTACATTCATGCAACAAAAAGCAACTTCTATCTTGGCTGACACATCAACAGAAGAGACTAAAGATTATGAAAAATTCTAATTGTATTGCAAAATCCCACCCCTCATCTCTCCAAAGCCCTAATGTAATCTACTCTTTATGAGAGACGTCCACGGCCACTTCAGCAGAGTGAGGTTTAGGTGCCACTGTATGGTCCAAATCAAATGCAAATTTTTGTCTTGTGGATAGCTCTGTCGCCTTCGTTCTTTGTTTCTCGCTCGCTTCCGTTTGCCTTTTGTGTGACTTTCATCGTAATTAAAAAGGTTCGACAATTACCCATCAAGGGAGTAACGACCTCATAACATTGTCAGTGACTGTAGTAGATATTTATCATGTCACCCAAGTTGTGTTCCATAGCATGCCTTGACATGCTTCACGATGGAGCGGACATTACTATCTGCCACTAAAGCAAGGACCAGAGGTATAATGGGAAAAGAGGAAACATTATTGTTCATCCCAGTAGCTACTAACAGATTGATTAAGTGTTTTCCATATGATGCTCTTGTGCCCTTGTCAGAAGCTAGAAAGGCCAAAAAGCAGTAAATCGATGGCTGATTTAAATTTTCTATAGCTTTCAGAATCAATGTCCCTTCTCCCTTAACACACTATCTGGACAAACACTTTACATTTTCTCAATCAGTTATAATTACAATAATGCATAGTTTATATGGTTTCATTAGCTTCTCTTAGAAACTGGCCTTTCTGGGATTACAATTACCTGTACAGAAGGTGAAACTAATTAACTGATGGCTTGATACGAAGGATTATATACTCCTCTATTGGTAGGAAAAGTGCATCAATATCATTTACACTGGTTTCTACAGAGATATCAGTAGAGTATATACCACAAATACTGAACATTGCTGTTGATCTGACCGTACATCAGACTCCATTAGTATAGTGCCCTAGTTGTAGTTGCCACAATAGTCAACCTTTCCATTGTCACAGGGCAGTTTCTAACAATAAAGGGGACCGATCTGCCACTCAGTGGGTCAACTTACAAAACTGTTGAAAACAAACATCTCAGCCAAAGTTTCAAAAGCCCAAAAACTAGAGTCTTGTAAAATAATTCTTCGTTTTGCTCTGAATGGCTGACTGGAAGTGGTCCTCCAGCAACGTATGCACTTTGCCACTATTTTCCAGCATGGGTCTAATCCAGAGTTCTAGTTTCACTATGATTGCATGATTGTATGTGAGAAAATAGGCAAGATAGTAGACAATTAAAAGAACTGTTTTTGTATTCAGACATATGACATATACATTATTCAGTTTTGTCCCACACATTTCCCAACCAATTATGAAAAGCAATGCATCTACACATCTGAATTCAATGATTTGTCTGTGTTTTTTTCAAATCAGTGACATTATCGTGGCTAGCCTTTGAGTCATAGACAAGCATAACAGGCTATCACAGTGATGGCTGGTTCCAACTTTGGATGGTATGCCAACAGTCTGCTGTCATGCCAAAAGAAAGTTATCATTTTCTCCGGAGCTTCGGTTTTTGATTTTTGGGCTTTTTTTTTTTTTTTTTCCAGTTTTCACCTTCGTGAAGGACCCAGCAATGGAAATGCTGTGTTCACTGCATCCACAGAGTTGAAACTTACACTCGGTAGTGATAAGAAACGCATGTGCTCATTTTGATTTTGTAAAGGCTTAAAAAAAAAAAAAAAAGCACATATCCCTATGTGTCTCTTAATACAGCCATATGAATACAGGTTCAGCAGGTGGACAAATCCAAAGATTGATGCCAGCAGTGCCTATTATATTTGCTGAGCTGTTCTGGGGTTTAACAAATCAATAAATGTCACCATGTGATTGACTCCAGAGCCTAAAACTGATGTTTTTCGTGTTTCTGTGAATCCTTATTCTGTGGTAATGTTTGCATTAATCAGTTTATTCCATTACTCTTCAGCGATATTTGTAAATAAGACATGAGCTTAGCTGTGACATCTAGTGTCCTATGGCCAGGTCAATATCCCTGCAGAAAGCATTTATCAAAACTCCTAATGATCCAGTGAGGCAAGGCCTTTGGAAACATTACATTATGTCTCAAAGGGAATTCAAAGTTTGTGTTGTCCTTGAAAGTACAGCCACAAGGTTGCAGAAGATGATTCTGTTTACTCTTATTTTATTGCTATCTTTTGCGCTTAAGATGAAACGAACAAGCTTGTTTTGAACGTCCACTAGCCAAGTTTAGCTGAATGCCATTAATCTTTCAGGCACATTTGGTTCTGGAGTGAAATGAAAGCAGCAGCAGCAGCAGCAGCATCTACTCAAACGGTAGCATGGGACTCGATTAGGACCCTCTGCAATACACAGCTGAAGAAATAAAGCAACAAGATGGGGCTTGCTTTTTATGTTTTTTACCTTTCATCATTTCCTTCCCTGTACTCAGAAGAGAGGAGGTTTTCATGTGTGATTCAGCCTCACCTAACCAAAACAAAAGTAATTGATTTTTTTATATCAGCACCAGGATTCCATTTTCATTTCTTGTTGCAAAGTCCAGCCATTGTGCTGATTTCCATATAAATCATAGACAAGCTTTGTTATTTTGCTTTTGTGAATGGCCCATACAGCTGTTGCCACTGTTCTCTATACTCTCCCCGGCACATCCCATTCACCTTAAGGGTTGAACTTGTACATTTGAAGTGATGTTCTCTGCTTGCACTGATAGGAAGAGATAAACATTAGTCAAGAAAGCTCTGAGACTTGAAACAACCCGTGGAAACAACTTGAATTAATGCTTTGGCCTGGAGCTTGATCACTGTCGGAGACACAGATTTTTAATAAGGCTCTTAAAACTAAACTCTGTCATCCATTTTTGTTGCTGAAGTGTTGTAAACAAAGATTGGCGTAATTGCCGAATGAAAGGCAAGTGGCAGTTCAGAAAATCAGTAATGAATTAAAACTACTGTCACTCGTAAAGCAGTTAAAGCATGTCAGACAACACAGCAGAAGGTCCAAGCTGAAAGTCAGGTACTCAGGCATAAGAGTAAGACCATTTCAGTGTCATGATTGCCATTATGCAGATGTCCAGTTAGTGCTGGTGGTCAATTCATTTCATTTAAGTTCTAACTGCTTTGGACCCTTTCACCTGTGAGGGACTGTCCTTCAGTCAACATCAATAAAACCTCAGACCAGACCAGTATGTGACCTGACTACTTATACTGCCTACAGAAAACAATCAGACCTGTATGCAACAGGTATCACATGTGCAAGTACATCAAATAATATCTGGCAAATGTCGCCTTTGTGCTATTAAGAAGGGCCAAACTGCATGCATACAGCAGCTACATTACTATAAATGTGGGCATTAATGTGGGACACGTCAGGGTATGTCACCTGTTACACCCGGTGCATCTGTTATGGTTTTAAAACCTTTAAAACCGTCATATTTTCGTCATTTTAAAAACACCTTTTAAGATGGCATTCATTGAGTTTTACACATTTCCCCTTAGTTCCTTTTGTTCTCTTTACAAAATGTATAAAACTGGACAAGCACTTCTTTAATGTTAGTCACATTAAGTTTATAGCCAAAAACTAGATCAAACTATATCACCAGTATGAAAATAGTTGAAATGTCGACGTCACGTTGAGAATATTCAGTGGTTTCATTCTTGCAAATGTTGAAACGCCATCTTTCATACAGTTGTCAGTCGTCTGACAGTCATGGTCCATCACTTGACAGCTGTCATGCCGTCACAATCCCCTCCTCTTCCTGATATAAAAGCTATACTCGTATACAGTATATAAACGTCAATGTGATATAGTATGACTTGATATATATTGTAGAAATGTTGTTATATGTATGAATATCCAAATGTTTCTCATTTCAGAAGTTTAACTACACAAGATGTCTCCTTTGCTGGAAAGTCAATTCCCCCGAAGCCTCCAAGTGTACTGGACCATACTGGGCCATGAATGGCTTTCATACTAATTGTGATATCACAACATGATGCTTGGCTTCACATTAAAAGTGAGCACAGGGAAGCTGTCCCCCTTCATCTGGTGAAAACAGTGTTGTGAACAAACATTCTCCACAGAGAAGCGCGCACGCACACACACACACACACACACACACACACGGGTGGGGGGCTGATTAAAAATATACCCATGCAACAAGTTCCATTAACAACATCAAAAAGCAGGGCCACAACAGGAAAGAGTCTGACACGATTGTTTATAATTTTATTTGCCTGAATTCAATTTTCCGAGGACCTGAACCTCACGTAGCAGGATAATACTGATATAATACTGAAAATACTGTTAGCTGTCAATTGTCATTGAACAGAGTGATGGACCGTAGACTGAATAATAATAAATAATAAATCATCATCATCATCATCATCATCATCATCATCATCATCATCATCATCATCATCATCATCATCATCATCATCATCATCATCATCATCATCATCATCATCATCATCATCATCATCATCATCATCATCATCATCATCATCATCATCATCATCATCATCATCATCATCATCATCATCATCATCATCATCATCATCATCATCATCTAGTGGTGCCATTATCAGTTTTGAAGCTTAGTTTGTCTTTATCCTGGGAAAATAAGGGCTCCTTCATAATTCATTCCACAGGGCTACTCCAGATATTTCACCTTCATTGCATCACTTGTTTAATCTCCGTTCGTTCCCTCTGGGATACCAATTGACAAATATTAATGTGACAGTCCGCCGTAATATTCTTCTATTGTCATGTGCCGTTCGTCTAATCTGCAAACAACAATGCCAGTGCTATTTTATTAGCTGTATTGACCTCGCCTCTTGTTGTCCTGGTCAGAAGATGAATGGCTTTCATATCGGGCTGGTGACACGGCAAGATGTACTGCAGGTGATACTGGATGTACAAGGAGGGAAGTTAATTAACAAAAACATCCAAGGGCACAAATCACAGCAACTACATGCAGCGTCACGCTCACTCAAGAGATTTATCGAAGCTCTTTTCATTTGCTTTTATTGAAGAATGGGTTTTATTTATGTGAAACATGTCTCACTTGAGGAACAACCAAGCTAACGACATGAGTTTTTCGCTGATCGTCTCTTTCTTCTGCTCTTCCTTTCTGTTTAAGCATGGTATTGTTTGTTTAACAGTGTGAATCAAAGTAATCAGTATAGACTGAGGAGTGAATCACTTCGTATACAAAGCCATCTGAGCTCCTCTGTGCAACAAACAAAAGAATCTGCTGAATCATTTGGGGCCCAGCTTAAAGAACTTTAAGAGAAGACAGCCCTTAATGAGATGTACCTAGGGACTCAGTGGTCGTGGCATTATTTTCCTTCAATTCAATCCCATAAAAAAATAAATAAATAAATAAATGAGGCTGTCATTGCCAACATTGATATATTCCCCCAGGTGTACATTAGTTCAGAGCCTGTGCTTTTTTTTCCCATGGCAAGCTGCCAGAGATTAACTACAGCACATCAATATGCTTCATATAGAGACATCCGCATCGGATTTTATTCTTATTCTGCTGCCTCGGCTGCGGCTCTGCTTTTGTTACATTCATTTCTGTTGGATTTATGGAAGGCTAAGCCTGCAGTCAATGTCACTGTCACTTACTGTAGCTTAACTGTCGGGGTTGAAACTTCATCTGTCGAGCCGGCTCCAGACGGAATTACAGGCGAACAAGGGTGATAAAGTATTGGAAGATTTCAGTCTTTTCTATTATTCAGCGATGTGGATTTTCTGTGTGTGTCTGCACACTTGGAATTGCCACGTGGTGAGGACTGGAAATTTTAACCAACAAAGAAAGGACATGGTTAGTGGTTAGTTGAGACTTAGGTTAGAATTACGTTTGGGTTTTATTCTGATGGTTAAGGTTTGCGTAAGGGGCTAGGGGTAGCATCATTTCAGTGACTGTCCTCACAATTAGGTACAAGTACATGTGTGCATCCTGTGAGCACAAGTTAGTCACAGTCATGGTTTAGTCATAAGACCATTCACAGATTAATTTGAATTAAAATGTCAAGCTGAGGGATCCAACTATAAGCCACAGATTAAATCAGTGCTCATGAATTGTGTATCAGGGGCCTTTTAAAATGCCTTTGCGTGGCACAACTAGACACGTTTAATTAAAACAGGAAATTGAATTACTGGAATGAATTAACGCGCAACAATAATAGCTGAGAAAGTCCATTGTTATTATAGAAGCCAGAACAGAATTCCCTCTGTCCCCAAATGAAGACACTAATGACGGTTAGTAAGTGAAAATGTGAAGAAGTTTTACCAACTCTTATTGCTTATTCTGCATACGCAATAAGCTTCATTCCCACGACCAATCACAGCATCTACCTCTCCTGAAGGACCTTTGTCTTCAGTTTAATGGTTCCCAGGGAGTAAAAGCTGGAGATGTCTTGTCTGAGCAGTTAAATTAGGAAGTGACTGCTCCAAAAGCTATAATGTCAGCCTGTCTTCATGCACACAGACACAACGCTCTTTGGCAGTCAGGAAATGCCGGCCTATGATTGACACCCAAATTATGGGCAAATGAAATGAAACGCAGAGGAGTCTCTGTGGACTGGTCTCAGGTTATTGAACCACCTTCAAGGGCACATGAAAACAACAGGGGACTGGAGCTGAAATTAGTACCAGTACTGAGGTGGAAAAAACAAACACAGTCGCTCAGGAGGGGATTAAAAATAACAAATAGCGTAATAATTATTACAGTTACACTAATTAAAATTTCTCCTCGTACCCTGGAGAAATGAAGGCCCTCTGAATGCTTGGTGTCTGGTTGATACAGTGTCTAAACCCTGATCAATTTGAGGACTTGTATAAAACTGCACTGCATTGTTATGATGGACTGAACTGTGTAATTGTGCCACAATTCCATATAACAGTTGCGTGACATGACAAAGGGCAAAACGACAGACTGCCATGGCACAACTTCTTATCTCTAGCTCCTCATTTTTATAGCCCACACATCCTCATACGTGGACACCCTGAACAGGTCGATTGCAAGTGACTTCCTTGATGATTTTTTGCCACCCTTCCCAAAACACTGACCGTTAGAGTGTACCAGCGACAGGCGTAGCAGACCGTTCGTCTTCACAAGCTTGCTGTTTGGTTAGGTTAAGGCAGGTAAACTACTTTGTTGCTTCTTCAGTTTCTTAAGTTGCATCATTGTGTTTTTTCTAATGAGGACAGACTGCTATATGAACACTGAAACAATGAAAAGGGTGTGAACTAATGAATGCTTTATTCATAAACTAGACTTGGATCATAAAATGGGGGTACATTTCAATGCCCTGCACAAGTGGTACTGTACTGCCACTAAACACTAAGCTATTAGTCAATCATGCATCCCAAAAAGTTGGCAAAAACACAGTGTGAAAAATTTCTCTATATTTTGTTGTTCAACAAACCTAGGAAAGTCTATTGTCTGTTTAAGCTATATTTGTGTCCCTTAATTCTTTATGTTCTGATGATATGATAGAATATAAAAGCAGAAATGACTATTGTAGAGCAGAAGCTAAGAGGAAAATCCTTCTTTCCGGACTTTGCAAAATGATAATGTACACTATACTCATATAATGACTTAGATATATTTGAAATTAAGAGGTGTTTTAACAACTTCATTTCAGAGTGTATTTTTAAGTAAGTCTATTGTGTCATTATTCATTTTTAAAGTATTGGCATTGTTACACCAGTTTGAATTATGTAGGATTATGTAGTGTAATTTCCTTCTAGTTCTCACAAATATGTCCCAATAGGAACCCAGAAATTATTAAACTATAAAGTGTAATTGAAAAAAAAAAAACAGAATTAAATAGCTGAGAGAAAGGAATTCTCCGACAGTGTGACTCTGAAGCAAAGTGACAGAGCAGTCTGGAGCTGCAAAACTGAAACTATGAATTAAGACAGAATTTCAGTTGAGGTGACAGAACAGTTTTATTATTTCACATTTAACAGAATAGACCACTAAAATATGCACGATTTAGAAAAAAGATTTACATCCAATAAAAATATGAAAAAGGATATTTTCCAGCCAGTGCAATTAAATTGAAAGTTATGGGTTTACCAATTTCTAATTATCTTATAACTGTTGATATTTTTGGCTGTCAACACACAGACACACACAGACACACAGACACACAGACACACACACACACACAGCTGCCAGAGAGGAATATTTTGCTCTACATCAATTAACCCCCACCTACTGTATGACGTGGAAAAAAAAAAAAAAAAAAAAACAAAAACCAAATCAACCTTTTGGATGAGAGTTATTTGCAGCATGTACTCCTGCCAGGACTTTCAGCACTAAATTGGCTTCGCAAACAAATCCCACTTGGTCATGATTTCACTTGATTTGGAGTTCAATTCAAAACAATTGTGTAAATGAAACTTTCTCATATCTGGTAGATCTTTCATAAAATGAAGCATCATTTACTTCTGTTTTTCCAACGCCATTTTATTCATCTTTACTAAACACAACGCAGTTACCCACACTAATGTAATTTAGCCATCTGATTACAAAGTATGGCGGTGCAGAAGTGCGGTGGATGAGTTCAGCAGCCCTGTGGCTGGTCTTTATCACACTTGTAATAACAGAGGAGAGAGTAATTCCACTGATAATGAAATCTGACTCGATATATTCACCAGCCTACTTGTCATTCTGCACGCACTCCACTCAGTGTGTCACTTTTTGGAGTAAATTAATCATTCCAGCTGTTATTTACGTCCAGTGTGTCTATGGTTGTATCAGCCAAATTATTGTCATAAATCTCACTAATTCTGGAGACTCTCCAGTTTTGATGGGCCTGCGTACACTTTACTGCATCAAAACTTTGAGTCTAGAAGTGCTTTCCCCCCTCACTCTTGTTCACATTGATAAAAAGGCCAACTGCATTATTACAAGAATTTACACAAGTTTAATGAGCTCTCCTTTAAACTAAATATCCCAGAAGATTAAAAACAACAACAACTAAACAAGCTCACTGAAACACTATAAATGCAAATTTGGGTGGACGAAATGCAAATACTGTTGCATTTGCATGGGGAAAAGCCATATCCTTACTCATTTCTTTTCTTAATTGGAAGGGAGGGCTCACATTGATTCTCCTCTAATTGATAGAAACCAAAAGGTAGCACCGCGGAACATAAAAGAGCATCTCTCACACTTGCCACATGCCTCTGATAAATATTCAGCTCTAGATTTACATGCGTTCAATTTATGCTCACAATCTGTGTGTAATTAGTGCCAGATTTACAAAGGCTGGAGCCACTTTTGCAGTCAGCATGTGGGACTGCCCTCTTGTCATATTCTGAGAGTGAAGGAGAGCTCAAAAGGGGCAGATTAGTGCTGGGATTTGCCTGAGATCAGCAATGTCAGAGAATAAATGATAATTTTGTGGTGCCGCATAGACACGCTGATTGGCGACTGATTACTAAAGTAATTAGATAGCAAAACATTACAAAGGCGACCTGAGAAAACGTATTTCTGTTCTGTTTATTAAATGAATCATAAACTTATTCAGCACTCAAACTCAATGAGCAACTCAGGAAATGAATAACAGAATCCCATTAGCTGCACACAGATGAAAAAAAGTCAAACTGACAAATGTCTTTCTTAATTGGAACACCAGAAACATCAGGTTTTCTTTTTTGCAAGGTCAGACTAGAGAAAATCGAGGATACCATTAATATGCAGGATAAATCTTGCCAACGCACAACAAGACTGTGTGTCTACAGCTACGCTAACAGCTCTGCAAGGCATTAATCAAGGATGGCAGGGCTTACACACCAGCACAAGAACATGCGCATGACAAAGCTAACATTCTGATATTTAGCATTTCTATTGTTACCATGTCTACCATCTTAGTTTGCGCTTGATGCAGAGTATAGCTGAGGATGGTATTGTCTTTATGACTGTAGGTATATGGTCATTAATAACACACTGAAATGTTGACCTGATGGCGGCGCAGGGGGTCACTAAAGTTGTTATCATGGATATAAACTACAGTCCTTAATTTTTGTATAATTAATAAATGTACACCTTATTTGCCTAGTGGATGAAACCTTTACACTTTAACTTTCCGAAATGCATCAGTTAAGAACTATTTACGGTGAAGTTATCGGCAGCTGTACTGACTAATATGCTGAATGATTATATTCCCCCAGTAGCTGCCAGAATGGTGTGAACACTGCTGGTGTATATCTAATCCAGACCAGAGCTCATCTGTTTGTTTGGAAAAGCTCTCAGCGTCTCGTGTTGGGTGTATCTTCTCTCTCGGTTTATGGACAGAATGTCCCGATGGCATCTTCTGTTAATTCTTTAAAGTACCTACACCCCTGTAATCTTTAAATGCTTTGACTCCCAGCCAAAACGTGTCAATCACACGAGAAGCGTGTTGACACCACTTTTCTCCGCCCGCTCTATAATCTGTCAGGAGTGTGTAAGGAAACACTCCATCTTCTTGTAGCCTCTCTCTTCTCTCCAACGGAAAGCACCTGTCTGCAGTGTCCATTTAAACAAGTTGAATAAAATGCATATAGAGGCAGTGAGAGTTGTTCTTGTACATCTCGCTCACTATGGCTAATAAATACAGCCTTTAGCATTCAGTGCATGACTGAAGAACAGCCTAGTGAATCCTCTTGAACCAGAACTCTATCAATTCAGTCTGCTAACATCAGAGCCAGCTGAGCTGGGTGGTAACGATTTGAGTCAATGACCCCTGTTATTAACATTCCCATACGTATTCAAGCAACACAGAACAATCACACATACAAGACACAGAACTGGGTTAAAAAAAAAAAAAAAAGTAACATATTGTATTGGACAACACGTAACAGTCCCAAATAACTGTTTTGTTGCACCAAAGCATCTGCTGATGCCACCATCAAAAACTGATGATGCTGGCAGTGAAGTTAAGATTATCTTTTTTCCCCTTTTTTTACTATGAATAGCACACTTGGTTGCTAGATTTAAAATTTAACATTTAAAATAAAAAGAAAATGTGCAATAAGTCAGATTTGGCCACCTGTTGAATCCATACTTCAATGATAATACGGGGAACAACAACTACTGACTGTAGCTACAGTTCCCAATTTAGCTCAGTCTTACAGCTAGCAGTCCTCAGCTGGGGGCTTGTACATTTAGTCTAATGAACTGAACAAGGAATGTATCCCAGATGCCAGCAAGGAAAAAAAAAACAGTCAAGTTTCACAGGTGTGGGCTCTATACAAAAACACACAGTATATTATTTCACAACCGCAGTCGAGGCTAACCTCAGTGACAAATGGGTTGCATTTCCTGTGGCGGCCTCACAGTAAATAACAGTGAGGCTGATATCAGTCAGATAAAATTGCAAACAGTTATGGTGGATTACAAGCTGCATCATTTCCCATGAATCTCCTGATCTAAAATTCCACACGGGAATGGCTGACTCTGCTCCCAATGATGAAAACTATACAGGATGCAATGACAAAATGCAAAAACACACAAACAGCCATTGCATGAACAAAGATAGCCATACACAGCTTGCAGGGTTTGATCTAATAAAGACAGTACAATATACAGAAAAGAAAAGAAAAGACAAGACAAGACAGGTTTGGAGAATCAAAGAAGCTGCTATACAAGCACCGATGAAATCCACTCATTTTGGTCTGTGACAGTCCTCTCATCTACATTCTGGGTTTCACAGCACGAACTCCTTAAATAATGTCCCCCCCCTTAGGTGCTACAGGCTCCCCGGCCTGCTCCTCCCACACACAGAGATAGGCAAAGTCCCTAAATGCACTTGTTATGTTCCAGGTCCAGACTTGGACTGCAAATTTCTTTGAAGCAAGCCTTCCTCAAAACCCACAAATCCACTGACCTTTGGTTTAATAGCTTTGACCACATTAAATGTTGTGACAGCCAGGATCGCTGCACACCAGCAGACCTGCTGCAGGTCTTTTATACAAAATGAAAATACAAGGCTGACTTTTTGTGCAAAAAAGGAATGTGAATATCTGTCCTCAATCTGCTTTCAACTTCAGAAACACGGTGTTAAATGTGATGGATGAATCCAAAATACACAAGGTCTGCAACTGCAGTATAAATGGAAACATGCCACTGTATTTTTTATATTTTATGTTTACAGTATCTTGTAAATTGTGAATAAGTTAAAGACTTAATTGAACTCCTACTGGGTAAATTCAGAATAAAGAGCAGCTTATTAAGAGTCAAAAACAGGGGAGGGGATGACTAAATGATGGATAAAAATTAGGACAAAAACAAGACCAAAATAGAATGATAGTAAATGTTTATTTTGTATTATTCTCTATCGTGTACAAATATGACCAAGAAGCATGTTTGTAGTAATAGTCATTTGTAGTAATATAATCATCACACATCCAGTTACACTAACGCGTCCAACTAAAATGGACACGAGGCGAACACACTGAGAGATGAATGCCACGTCTACATTGACCCTGCCGCTTGAGTGCGTGAACATGGAATTAATCCACGTGAGCTTCCATCTCATGTGTGTCTGTATATTGTATAGGAGTAAACAGTGACCTGCTTTGAGGTGTATAATAATTCATTGCAACCTCAAAAATAGAGCAAGGTTGGAAAACGGTGCAGAATGCTTATTTGCATTCATGCGTGCTACAGCAACAAACCATGGTTTACCAAAGAGCTCAGGCAAGGGGGGACACACTGGGGGAAGCTCACAAAGCATAAAATAGAGAGGAATACAGAGCAGCAAAGAACCAGCGCAACAAGAAAATAAAATAAAGGACATGCTGGACAGGCACTTCTCCTCGGGCCCCTCGCTCTGTCTGCAGGCCTCGCTTTAGAGAGTCAGTTAGTAATTAGTCATTTTGTATCTCCAGTACAATTTCCATACATGTGTGACATTCAGCATTTTTTAATACAAATACATTTCAAATAGAGACAGCAAATCTTATCTATATGCAGTATGTGTTCAGTAATTGTGGCAGGTGAGTATTAAGAAAGAGCCATGATTTGACAGAGCTCCTTAACTGCTTCTGCACTTCACAGTCTGATGGTAGTGTGCTCTGAAGGCTCATTGCATTGTTTTGTTGTTGTCTCTAACCCTTGACCAATCCTTCACCTGCCATTCGAGCTCATCGCTCATCCGTCCTCCTGTTCGCCACCTCCCCCTCTAGAACTTCAGTCATGATTAACATTTTTTTTTTTTCTTCTTTGTGCGCCTGTGAAATGTTCCATCTCTGTTGGCTTTTTGCACATTCCTAAATTTGTGCTGCAATATATTTTTCATTTTCCATTCTGTGTTTATTTTTTCTTCATCCATCAGTCGCTCACAGTGCGCTCACAGCTTTTATTGCTCGATGGCAATAATGCAACTGCAGTACAGTTGAAAACATTGTGTATAAAGGCTTGCATCAAACAGGGCCAATCACCTCTTTTCCCCTAAACCTATAAAAAACAAGTGCACTCCATGGCCCTGCATTCAGAAGGTTTTGTAATAGGGACAAACAGCTGTGAGTGGATCCGCAAAAAGGAAACTCAATTCCTTGAGTGGAAAATGAGATAACAAAAATGCACAGGGGAGATAACGCTGGTTACAGCGTGACTTTGGTTCTAGAGGAAAGATTACCAACCGTGGCAAACTTTTATCGCTATTTGGCAGGAACAGTTTTGCAATATGTGAGCTTCTGACATCTGGCTCCAAAATGCAACTGTGTGCATACTGACTGTTCTAATGCGAATGACAGCAAAGATCAAAAGTCGAACAGATACCATTTAAATGTTGGTTGGAACCACCCACGAAACATGACATTTCAGTGACTGTTGTGTGTTTGTATGGTTGCTGTTGTGCCTGATACTGTAATTATAATAATGTCTGAGTTCTCAACTCACATACATTTCTTTGATCAGCATTGTCAGCAAGCGGTATATTCTTAAAGAGGCAAGATGGTCTTAGGCCACAAGTCAACTGGAAGCCAGTGTGACTGTAGCACTTGGCTGTATGGTATTCAACATGCAACCCAGCTGGCATAAATATGAATAAAAATGCTGAAAATCAAAGACACTTGTTTTCCATGTTGCCTACAGATCATATCATCGTTTCTACAATACATTCCGTATCATGTTGAGATTATTTGAGCTGACCTCCTCATCAGGAGGTGGAAGAGGGGGATGCGAGCCCACTCACACAGCAATGTGATCTGAAGTTTCCAAATATGAGTGACATACATTGCCAGTATTTATTTCAGCACTTTGGTTGAAACAGAAGGATATATTCTGGCAACTGTCCAACACTTTCTCACACTCATGAAGTCAAATAATGCATCTGGAGTCTTGCTGATAAACATTTCACATATGACTTTGGGGCCGGCGTTTGTTTTGGAATGAAAAGGTTTAGGCACGAAAGATTCTTGGTTAGGGGTTTAGGGTTAGTTTTATTTACATAGGTTTCCATACTTGTGTAACTTAAAAGAAAGTCTTAACACTTTGTCACATACTGGATTTGGGCTGTGTCAAACCCATTAAATCCACCCCCCAACTCACTATTCATACTGCCACGATAGACGGGCGCCCCTAGAGGAGACGCTTTACATTTAGTAACTGCAGCATCATACTTTGAGGTGAAGGGCCAGGCTGCGATATTTGAGTTGGTAGGAGTTCGAATGGCTGACCTCACCTCTGTACAAGGACAGGCTCCACTGTTGTGGCCTACATTTCTCAACCTTCCGCTCTGTCCCTGTGCTGCCACGAAAGAATTCAGTTGTAATGATGTTTGTACAGAGGAAAGAAAATGTCAGGGCTGAATAAAGAATAATTCAGCACTATACAGGCATCATACCCCACAGCTAGCATTGGCATTCAAAAAAAAAACAAACAAAAAAAACCTTTAACTCACAACTGTGAACAAAAAAAATCTTATGGTTCAAAATATACACAGCACCCATCCTGCAGGATGGACAATGATGCATTCATGTACCACAGTAAGGTGGGCCTGGCGGCATCACGACGGACTTTTGTCCAAAAAGATGAATCCCTCTTCAGAGTCTCTTATGCTGGTTCAGTATCTTCAATGCATTCCAGGACACAGTTTGTGATGAGGTGCTGTAATTTACTTTCTCAGTGTAGCCACATTTTTCCCTTCAACCTCTCTGGTCTACGTCCATTTCAGCTCCTGATTTTCAATATTCTCTCGAATTACTTTTGTGGCATCTGCGATAGAGAGTGATGGCAAGCTTTTTGTTTGTGTTGAGAAAGAGAGAGAGAGAGAGAGAGTGAAGAGAGAACAGACAGCGTGGTACCCATTTGTTCGAATTACAAAAAAAGCTGCCAAAGAGTCTTGTTTTTTCACAAGCTGCTGATAACCGATCCACAAAGATGCTGTTCTTGGCTGCACAGTTTGTCCACAGACGTTTAACAATACCCATTCTGTCCAAGTGGAAAAATAAAAACCAAAACACAATATTTACTCAGATATTTGATTGCACAACAAACATGGAAAAAAAAAAAAAAAAATCAGTGGTGAGGTAATATAATGTCTTTCCATTAGATCACCAGTTGCTTTAGAAGTCACTGCATTAGCCTTCACTCTCTTAATTATTTGAGAGTGCAGAACTTTGGTGCAAAAAAGCTCTGTTTTTTTTGGTTCCCTGATGCTGTAACCAAACATTTACTTTTTATATTTTCTGTAACCAAAACTTGCTGCTGTGATTCAACCACAGTGGAGATACCTTGATATTGCAAGGTATCAACAGGAATAAAAAATAAAAAAAAGTCCAAGGCCATTTCTGTGAGACTGTATGTATGGCCAGCTGAACCTACATAAAGATTTAAAAAAAAAAAAAAAAAAAAAAAAAACTAGGAGAATGCCCAATGTCCACTGCTTGGACGAAAAAAAAAACAGCCTCTTCTGGGTATAGCAAACAAAAAAAATTGTCCTCCTATAAGCCCCAGGGGAATAAAATGGAGTAAACTGAAGGTGTACAGGAGTTTGGGCCTAAGAGGGTTCCCCAAACAAACAAAAGGTCTCTCAAGAAAGATGTGGGCAACCAAGAAAACAAAATGAAGCCTAAATACACCAGAACTTCTGGCTGTCAATCTGAGGGGGAAATGTGGTTCGTAGTGATTCAGGGCAAAATTCAGAATGGGCCGGGGACGATTCAGAATCAGGGTGAAAGCCACTGGCGTGCCACTTTCCACCTTTCTTAATACTTTCTAACAGGGTGTTGTCACACTCTGATTGGCCAGGAGGGAAATGCCCCAGGCTGCTTCCACTCCTCAATCAGGAGTCCCCCCACCTGTGCACAGGTGATCTGAATCCCCTACAATAAGTCATGATGGAAAATCAGCTCTAACAAAGAAAAATAGCAAGTCTCTGGATTGCAACACATTTGTCAATCCAAATCACACTATCATTATGGCGTAGCCAACTTGGCAAAATACTAAACAGTGCGGGTGCTTATGATGTTCTGATGCTTTGTTTGTCAACCACCAGGAGTATCAACCATACCTGTCGCTGCAGAAACTGAAAGTTTAGGCCTCACAAAAGCTTTTACAGTTATCCTGGGGGAACATATAAAATGTCATGCTTTTTTTTCATTAATTGTCACTCAAAACCACAGAGATATCAGATCCTAAATGAAGAGTCAGAGGTTACAAGTTATACAGCAGCCATGAATGTCTATACAAGTTTTGTGCCAACCTATGAAATATAGGTTGAGATATTTCACAGGAATAAGTGAAAGTGTTTAATATCCGATGCAGGACAGGAGAAGTCATGGGATCACCCTCTTGGAACTCACCCTCTGGATCCTTACCAAATATAATGGCAATCGACTCGACAGTTGTTGAGATATTTCAGTGTGGATCAAAGTGAAGGACTGCCTGCGAGGCCAACATTGTCATCCCAGGAGTTCTGCTAGCATAGCCAAGAAAAACCCTTCTTGCGACAAATAAGCAATGAACATCTCTAAACCTATGTGGATGTTTGCAGCAACTAAAGCAAGTCATCATCTCATCCATCAGTAAAAACAATGTTTTGTCACAGGTGGAAATATCTGTGTAGTTGAAGATTTTCCAAACTGGTTTTTACAGCTTCAGCATCGCCAGGTAACTGGTTGCCTGTTGTTGACAGTAAGGTCAGAAATCTTAAAAAACCTGGTGGTTAGGATAATGTTTTTTATGTGTTTTGAAACATGGGCTATATATTGTGTATTTTTTCAATGATCTCCACAAAATCTTTTTTGAGGCATGACAATGTCTCAAAGACACATGCTTGACAAAGTTTTTTGGCTTCAGAGTAGAAGGTCTACTTTTAAAAAGCCCACCTTCTCTGCACCACACCACACTGCACTGAAGGTTTGTTTTTTTCTATGTTTTTTTTATGTTTTCAGTGTTAAATGTCCTCCAGTGTGTCAGCATTTGGCACCAGTCAGCCAGGTTTAGGTGCCAGTTGTTGAGTTGAGTTTATGTGTCTGATTCCGACGTGGAAATACAAGTCGGTTTTACAGCCTTTTGCAGACTGTGAAAGTAGTTTACCGTTGCTGGATGATAAGATAGTTGTGATCTCTATGATAATCACAATCCTGTGAAACTTTACATCCACTACAGACAGCTGAGATACAGCAACAAGCTCTTTAATGAATGCCTCAAAAAGATGATAATAATATCATACCAAAGTACCAACATGTGACTTGGTTGTAGGAGCATGAGGGAGATTCATTTTCACATTCCTTATTGCTCTTTTTGCAAATGCACATACTGTATGTTTCAGTCTTGTAAAATGTCTCTTAGGTACTGTTAAGATACATTTGTGTACAATTTGTTTTATACTTAAGTGTATTACTTACTGCAGATTATTAGGATTTTAAACTCTTGACCACCCGTGAGTGCCTTCTGATCAGAGGGAAGGGGCTGCTGCTGCTGCTGCTGTTGAAAATGTACAGTTACTTTCCAAGTCAAGCCTCAGTTGAAGACTGAAAGCTGATGAGGTCTCAGGAAGCCTAAGTACTCTCAAAGACATTTCCTTATCAGCTGTAGATAAGGTAACTACATTCATGTCTAAAAAAAAATTAAAAATCAGCACATTTTACAAGAAATCTCTATTTTGTCGTTACTTTACTCTATGCTATTTTTTTTTCAGCTGCTGTTCACACACAATTTATCTTGCAGCCTTGTGGGTAGACGGGTAGCCGGAAGGCTCCAGGTTTAATCTTGCACCAATCAATGTCCATCGACAGACATGTGTCCCGAGCAAGTATCCCTGAGCAAGCAACTGACCCCTTACCTGATCTGTCATTGTAAGTCACCAGGAGGTAAGAGTGTCAGCTAAAGTTAAAGTGTACAGTAGTCCATAAAGATAGCTCCTCAGTGCAAAAGCGACCATATATCATTGAGATGATGATGAAATTCATTGCATTCATGCATCTATAGGATTTGTGTAGACGGCCACAATGTATTTATGACTTTCATCAGTGTTTTACAAACTGAAAAAAACACTGTTTTTCCTAGGTAAACCTTTAGATTTCATTTTGTGACTGTTTCTTTTCCTGATTCTCAAATTTATTTTTTTCCAAACAATCAAATCGGCAGAATACATGTCGGCAATGTAAATTTCTGCAAACAGCTTTATGGCACGTAGCTTTAAGCTTTTTTAGGCTCGGTTTCCACTTTTATGTGGTGACAATGCTGTACTTATTCTCAGGTTAGGTTAAGGCAAGTAATCCACTTGGTTAGAGGTGGCTTTAAAATACCTATTTTGTTGCCACACACATAGCTGGTGGTGTCTCAAGGTCTTGTCAAAACCACTCAATTTTTGCAACAAACCTGGCGGGAAATTGTCCTAACAGTCGTTACTTTAGTCACTGGCTTCAGTGCTTAACTCCACCACCATCCCATCCACCACGTAAAATGCCAAAATGATATTCTGACGACTGTGCTGTGCAAAAACTAACCAAAGACTTGATGCTAACTCTGGAATCTTCATTCAGTCAAAGAAATGTGGAGCATCATGACAACATTTTTATTTAATTTTTATTTTGTGCCCATGACACAAATCCTATAGATTTTATTTTTGTGGCTGTTTCGTGATTGCCGTGACACCACGTTGGCAAATGTGACGTAAATATGTGAAAAGGCAACACAGACATATCTCGTGTCACGCACCATCCACACTGAACTTTCCGTTCATTGTACGCTCCTTGCATTAACCAGGGTACCATTTCACATTGACATTCAAAAGTGCAGTGAAGGAGTTGTACCTGCAGGCAGAGCGAGCAGAGGTCTTAATTAACATAAGTAAAGGGTGGTGACAGTAAACAAATGAGCCCACACATGCCACTCCAGGCCATTTATCAAGAAATTATACAAGCAAACACTGCATTATCTCTCTATCTTTGTATTTCCCACCCTCTTTCCCCCCATCTGCTCAGTCTGGCCTCCTCTCTCTATCCATTAGTCATTCTTTATCCATTTTGTGAGCGTGCATTTAGGTGAGCATGGGGAAGAATAAATACAGTGTGAAGTATATTTGCATGGCACACAGCTCCGGTGGCTGCACACGGGGGGGGGGGGGGGGATGAAGGAAAAGTGTGGGGACAGGGTTGAATCGAACAGTCAATCGAGTCAGCGTGCACCTTATCTGAAGGTGCCACCCGCCTCCTTCAATGGGGAGCCAATTCTCCCGCACCGTTATGAGAAAGCGAGACGTCTCTCCATAAGATAATCTATACGTTGTGGATTGAAATGACTGATAGACTCTTGGGCTGTAGTGACATTTTTAAGGGTCAGCCATAAAAGACAAGGAACATCCGAGATGGAGGAAAATCATTACTCTCCTGGTTTACGCCTCCTTATCATGCTTCAACAGCCTACTCTTGGAAATGTATGCAGGGTGGGGGGGTTAAAGAATATGCCTGTGTTTTTATTCACGTCAGGTGTCGAAGCTGCAAATCAAATTTCATCTCATCATTCCCCTTGCTAACGTAAATTACACACTTGAACCAAAAACGTGCATGCTGCCAGCACAGGGAAATGAATCTGATAACTCTGATACATCTGGCTGGAAATGAGTCGCACTACAGAAGCAGTGTCACATTTTGAAGTGCTATCAGCAAATCAAGCCTGTACTGAAGATGTTATTCAAATGAAATGTTGAAAGACGTGTGCCGTCGTCATCAAGGTTCTCGACTGTTGGTCATAGAGCCTTTTTATGTGAGACACAATAGCGTGGCAGGAGGGTTCAGGAGTGGCTCCGTCACACAGTCTTTGACTTCAAAGAGCCAGCCTCTTGTGGTCCAAGATAATAAATCACTCGTGCGATGCCCAGCCCATCTACATTACACCATACCAAGGTAGAGGCGCGGGAAAAATATGTGTGAGGGGAAGCTTTTTCCATTGCTCTTTTCTGAGGCGCGCTCGGCTTTGCCTCAAGGCTGCGCTTTGTCTTTGCCTCCTGCCTTCCTTCTTCTGACAATCCTTTGGGGGTTGGTGTGCATGAAAAAGTAAGGAACCGACTGAACTTATAGCATGCTGCTATGCTTACAGTCTCTCTGACAGACACACACATACAACAGCTGTGCGGGAGCAGCAGGCTAGTTCTATTTGCGATACAGCATTAAAAATGATATAGTCGTAATGGCATGCAGCAACAGAGTGTTGCATCATTAAGGATTCAGTCTGCGCCGCTCCCAGTCGGCAGCTTCTCCTAGCAGAATGGCAGATTGGCTGTAGCAGCATATAGCGTGCTATTCCTCACATCCCCTTTTCTCATTAGCTGCACATATTAGTGCAGGAATTAATGCTTCAAAACACCAGGGAGGATTCTTCATTTGTAGGTCCCTTGTTAGCTGCTACTCTGCTTAGTGGCAGGGTTTGAAAATTTTAAGGGAACTCGTAGTTCAACCACAGGATCCTCTCACTGCTGGATAACAATCACTTGAGGGATGCACACAGATCATTTAGCTCCAGGCTAGGTCACCTCCACCCTATATACATAAAGCTTTAATCTGACTTCAGTGGGAGAACAATAGGCCTCGGGTCACCTTTACTGTCAGACTGTCTTTTATTGCTGGAATAACGTCGAGAGGAATTTCGGTTTGATGAGACATCAAAGCACACAAAGTTTGAATAATTTAAGTTTTTTTTCACAATCACATTTAAAACTCGAGCGCGTCCTCGGAATCCGTTCAGAAACACGAACTGTTTCGAGGTTTCAGAACGTAAGTTTGGGGCGGATCTTACATTTTTAACGACCCCTACAGGTCTCTCCATTATCCAAAGCAAAAATCTCTGAGCCAGTGCAGAATTTATTGCGTGAAATTGACTCCAATATATCTCAGTCAGGCGATGCACATGAAACAAAACAGAGGTGGAAATTCCAAATCATTTTACTGGTTCAGATCGGTTCAGGTCAAAGCATAAATTCACCAAATATGAAAATTCAGTCATTATCTGTTCACCCTAAGAACAATGAAAAGGCTGGTGTAAAGAATTTCCTAAACAAGTGAAGTAGACGGGGACTTGATTTAAAACGCTAATGTTTTGAATGCTGAAACACTGCTTTGCTGTGATGGTCCAGAAATGTGAAACTGAAGCCAACTTTGGAGTGGGTAGATAACGACTAGATTTTCATTTATTTTTACCCTTCAATATAACGATTTTACAAGACGTCCGCCTTTTAAGCCAAGCCTTTTCTATTCTGCGTTGTTTTGAGCCGAGAGCTTTTATTTCAAATAGTTTGTTTACAACAGCCTCGATAGCTGCAACAATTTCCTCATTATCTGCCCGGATTCTGGATATGGATGTGATTTCTCCATTCATATAAAATAAACACCAGACCTATGATTTGAGAGAACATTGGTAATTGGTAATGGCAGTTCCCAAGAAAGCTGCAGATTTGAGCATGACGGCAGACAGTTGGACTTCCCAGGTGTAATATTACCCAGATCAGTGCCTGGTTTAACCTTACATGAGTAGAGAGAGGGGGCCTTCAAACAGTGTGTCAGGTGGAGACTGAGCCCCTGAGAGAGAATGAGACACTGCCGCTTCAGAAGCATGCATGTGTTCAAAGAAAAACTCACAACATGACAGTACACGTGGTGTCATTTGCCTGATACGCCTTTGTAAAGACAAACTTCACTTGTATGGAGAGGTTGTAAAATAGCGAGCAGCAATCATCGACTCTTCAGAGCTGATAGAAACTGCAGGGTGCAGTCGTCCTTTTCCTAATATGTACAAGAAGTGCATTGCATTGAATTAATTACGGACATGATATCTTATAGATGCAATGTCTTAGCATGTCCTGAAAACGCAAAACAACCGTTCTAAAAGTGATACTGTTGAAGTAGTCACCAAAAGCCACTCCTGCACCAGTCTGCGGGGTTAATATTCATAACCATATCCTGACCGGAAGATGAGTGTCAAACACTTTGACAGTGTGTCAAGTACAAGTACAGAGTGTAATGAACTCCTACATCCCGCGGAGATATTATTGTCCTTTCATCTGCGAGAAAAAAAGAAAAAAGAAATCAACAGCGTGCCTCTGCAGTGAGCTAGAGGCTTGCTGAATAAACCATGGATGAGTCGAAATGCGTGGACATCTTTTGTGTCATGGCTAGGGACAGCAGTGTTGAATCATTCCCTCCAGGCATGGAGCCGCCTCAGGCAATTTTTAAGGAGAGCTCTTACTGTCAAGCCCAGAGAAGTAACAGTGCTGACAACAGCACTGAGGTGTCCTGAATCCGATGCTCAGATTTGTCTTTAAACTTATGTGTAGCTTCAGCTGTAATGGAGAGATGCAGCGAGAAGGGCTGAGAATTACCCTGCTAATCAGCGATGTCCGATTGAGCTTCACTTTTTACAACCCTCGCGTTCGCTTTCGCATGGACTCCGTAGAGCTTACACTCCACTCCACCCGATCGGCACCCCCGAGCATTTTCGTAGCTACAGCAGAGTAAGCATACTCCAAGACAGATTTATGGATTTTTCTAAAGATATAACATGTTGACTTTTTGAGGGGAAGTCTGATGAAATCCAAAGAAATTTTAAAGAGCAAACTTATGCACATCCTGAAAGTGTGGTTGCTAGTTCATTTGCTGCCTTGGTTTTTTTTTTTTTTTTTTTTCAATCAAAAGTATTTTTGAAGTTTATAATGAGGGCACCAGGGAAACAATTTTAATGCAGTAAAAGAGATCAAATGAGAAACAGAAGAAAAACAGCAAAGAAGTCAGCATCATTCAAGGGACCAGTCGCAGAACTGCAAGCGCTGCATGAGCAGCTCTGCAACAAACAAGCCTTTCTGCGTTAGTGCCACTGCATGACACAGAGTAGCTGAGGCTCGTACATACCGACCAACTCTTAACAGATCTTTCAACTAAACCCAACTTTTCCATTGAAAACCTCAATGCATGTCTGACTCCCATTACTTGACATTGGTTTGCCATGGTTTTCTAGTGATGCCTGCAAAATGTTCCTTGAAAAAGTAAGAATTTGCCACATTAAATTCAAAAAGGATATTACCACTAATTGATGCTACCTGTGGATTCTATTTGCAAGTTAGTAAGCCTATTTAGCTTTGTAGGTGTCAGTCCCAAGTTGGAGTGGGAGCTGGGAGCTGGGAGAACGACCAGACTGGGAACTCCAAACCCTGATGGAGAGTTGGATAATTACACTGCTACCACAGAGGTAATGGACCACCCAAAGAAGGGAATGCTGGGGAAAGGTTGAGGCCAAGATATGAACCAAAACTTGAACAAGGCAAGAGGGCAAATTTAATCAGGCTCAGCCGCCTCACAGCAAACATGGCCAGGCCAGCACCAGAGCCATTTAGACTGATGGAGGCGTGTTTGACAAGAGGAAAATGCATCATTTACATCAGTTCCAGCCAGGACTCTGGCTCCAGGGATAACGCATACAGTGTGTTCAAGTAGCAGGACAGGTGTGAAGTGGAAGAACATTGAGAGGACGTCTGCAGAGGGTCTCGTGACGGGGTCAGCCCCAGGGTGCCAGGGCCCAAACACAGCAAGAATTCCTGTTCTGTGTTCTTTGTCTGAGGCAGACAGGATGCTGCAGTGACTCACTGTCCTTTAGAGGTATTGCAAGAAAGGACAGGCAGTGTCTTTTGCAAACTTTAGTACATCTCTGCAACACAGTACATAGACATCTTTGACGTAACATTAAAACTAATTTGTTCATTTTCCGTGGATAATTCCAGTTTGTTTTTAAATGATTTAAATACAATTCTACGCCTTTAACCACTAAAATCTTAGTGGGTGGAACCCCATATCTTACTTTTAAATAATCAGATGTCATCCAGGCAGCCATAGCTTTTTATGTATTACAGTGTACAATGAAATGTGACACTCAGGACAGGTAATCCATTACAATGAACACATTATATTGTTTTTCTCGTTATTGTCATGTGGTATTGGAACATCTAAGAGCTGACACAGCAAGTATCTCATGTGGTGCAGCACTGAGATATAGGTAACCAATAAGGTGACCAGTAGCGGATCATGTATCTTTGATAATTGCAACCATTATAAAAAGCTGGGAGTGCAGTGAAAAAGTCCTGGAACATGTTTTCAAAAAAGTTTACAGCTGTATTACGTTTCTAATACTTAACTTTTACACAAAAACAAAGGCGGTAAGTTATTCACTGTGATGGATGGCCTATCTTAAGCAAATTGGGTTTTCTTGGACATTGAAATTAACTGAAACTAATGGCTGCCTGGCAGGTAGGAAATCAATCTAGAAACTTAAGGGTATTCACTGGAAAATGGTTGACAGCAATGTAAAGTATTAGCAATTTGTAGTTAATGGGCCAAAGCATGCAAAACCACTGGTGCAGTTTTTAAATCCGCCAGGCTGACCCATTATTAGTGGAAACGACACTGCCGCAGTATCGAGATGTGTTGACATTTCTAGTAAACCTTTGGTCAGCATTTTGCTTTTATTGCCTGGGGATATGATGCACATTGTGAATAGAAAATACATGATTTAAACCACTGACCACAAGCAGGGCTGGACTGTGCTGAAACATTAGTTTTGACTCCAAAATAAAGATGTTTTTCTCCATAACAATAATGTCACACAATTACAAACAAAACAAAACACAGAATTCACTCAAAACCACGGTGGTGACAGTGGAAAAAGAGCATAAGGCGCACCATAAAAAAGTCACCATTGAATTAACGAAATGAATTCAAAGAAACAAAACATGGAAAAGATCCAGATTCAGATTATTTTCTCACTTTAGTCTATAGAACGGGAAGTCCCCTTAATCTGGTTTTAAAGGCTTTCACTCCTCCCAGCCGGATCAGAAGCATCCTTTGGACAATATCAAAATCAGTGGGGATACAGTAAGTGATTCTGGAGGAGACTGAAGAACAACCATCAGACACGCATTTCAGATTTCAACAAAGGGATTATAAAAATGAGCTCCTCAAGGGAGCTTATAGAGAGGCAATATGATGTTACTGCAAAGACTTGCTCATAGAGAACAACAACATGAATTTACTCTCTAGAAGCAATGGGATTTGGTCAATAATGTTACTTAATCCAAAAAAACAATGTTTTCATAAACCTGAGCAAGTAGTTTATGTCCTGACACCTACAGTCACCAGGTTGTTTTCTGGCACCAGGCTCGCTGTTTCCCTGTGTTTCCAGTCTACGTTCGAAGCTACAAGCCACTAGCTATAGCTTCATAGTTACAGTGCGGACATTACAGTGGCATCAATCTCCTCATTTTACTCTCAACAACAACGTGAATGCAACTGTTGGCCTCCTCCATTAAAAAGCTGTTGATTGCCAGTCAACTTCAAGTCCCTGAGGTTGAAGGTTCCCACGGATCAATAACTAAATTCAGCCACCCACATGAGACATCCTGCAGTGAATGAGGGGGTACTCAATGCTGCCACTTCAGCTCACAATGCGCAAAAGGAAATAAAGCAGTGTATAAGGTAAAACTTCTTGCACGTGTTGTCCTGCTTGAATAGCTCGCTCGAAAGGACTGTGAGCTGCCTAGAGGATTTGCCTCGCTGTGATCAAATTGCAGCAGAAAAGTCACATGTTCATCACAGCAGCAGGCGTGGCACAGCTGAATACAGACCACCACTGTGAGGTCACAGAGGGAGCCATCTGTTCAGGCGGCATCTGTAATTTCACCACCAACACTTTAACTGGGACTCACAGTGACAACGCAGGTTCTCGACAAGGTTCCAAAATATTGCCCTCTCCACAATACAAGACACACTGGGTAACTTTTAAATAATAATAATAATTTTCACCAACCATTATATTCTGCCTTTTCTCGCTTTCCAACGGCTGACAATATTTCTGGAGGGCTTTGTTTGCGCTGAAAAAAAAATTCTGACAAAAAAGTAATCCGTTAACATGAAGAAATGATGCAAAAAATGCCTGAGGCTGCAAAATCTCTGCCGAGAAATGCAAATGCAACGATTTAGTATTTTGCAAACTTGAGCATTTTCTATTTCTCAATCACCCAGGCTTTCCATCAATTATCTCACGTTTGTTTGTCGCTTGAATCCCCTCTGTGCACAATTATCTATTTTTATCAGTAATTTGTCCTTTTTCCTCAAATTCTTTGTCCTTGTCCCGCGTCTTATCCTGTCCCAGTCACGGTGGTCCTCCTCTAATAGAATTCTGAAGTTATCCATTAAGGTGCTCTTGTTTTTTTCTGCTTCTTATCTGATGTTCCGAGCTGCCTCTCTGATTCAAGTGTGCTTCACTCTTTCCAAATCTGCTTCCATGAGTGGCTTGTCATTTTCTCTCAGCTATTTGTTACCTTTCTCACCGGTTTTCAGTTTCTGCTTTCCCGTGCAGCTCTGAACATTCTGTGCCAGTGGCTTTCACTTTCCCATGTCTGTCTTAGCTGTTCTACTTTCCTGCTCCTCTGAGTCTGACCTTTACCACACACGGCTGCTGATTACCCATAAGGTCATTTCTATTTCCCCGTTTTGACTTGAGGGTCTTTTCTTACTGTTAATGCCTCGATTTTCTCCCAGGTGGCTCCTAGTTAACAAGGCAGTCAGCGAGTGCAACATCTCATTGCCTGCTAACATGCTCAGTAAGCCCATAGGTCAAGGTCTTGGATTTGATTTTATCCCAAAGCTCCGCTGAGCATTCTGAAGCGTGTTTTTTTTTTTTCTTTTTTTTTTCTTTTTTTTTTTTTGGTTGGATGTCCCAGCTGTCAACAGTGAAAAATGTCTGGGTGACAGAAAAATATGTATTTCATTTGATTGATGACTGACTTTCTAAATTTGCTCTATCTTTTTCTTTCAGTTTCACTTAAGCGATTCCCGAGTGTCCACAGTTAGCTATACTTTACGGGTCATCATTCCAGGCGTGTCACTACACTGAGCCATTGATTCATTCATCATTATATTTTTGCCCACTTATCCTCAACTAGATACTGGGTAAGATTGCCTGTCTCTGCTCACATTGGGAGGGGCGGGATAAAAGCCTGGAGCAATCTGCGGTCTGTCACAGGGACACGGGGAAATATACAGACAGAATGTGCCTCATTTAAATGGACAAATTAGAAACTCACCTAACCTGCATGTCTGTGTTTGCATAGGCATACATGTGTATATATCTGGATATATGTCTTATTATTGCTGTGTATTGTGTTTGGTTCAGCCACAATATTTGTCGGGAGCTATTATCTATTTTTGTGTTGCTTTTATTCTACCCTCGCCTTTAAAAAAAAAAAATGTAGGGATCACATGCAGTTTAGGCATTTAACACAAGGTGATGCATTATTCAGGAAATGCAGATATGACAGTATGAAACATAAAACAATCACTATCAACATTGTGTCATTTTTGGAAATTTACATTATGTTTAGTCTTTGACTATGTTTGTATGTTCTGTCTGTGACACTGGCCTGTAAAGGCGAATAAGGAACTGTTGTATCCACAAATTGCTGGTAGTTGTCTTGGTTTATAAAGTCACTTATCACAGATCAGAGTCAAGCAAGTAGGTTAAAATCAAGGTTGAAAATACACCAGAGACCCTGAAAATGTCCCAGTAGGAATATTTCCCGATGCAAAAATACTGGCATGATAACAAAGCTTTGTCATTTATTTTTTTGCTTTGAAAATGGAGTTCTTCAGCTCTAGTGAAATGCTCAACAACGCCAACGCTTCACTTGTAGTGCAGTGTGGCAGCATTGTAGAGCAGTGGAAAATGCCTACTGAAATCCCAGTTTTATAAGGCTTTTTCATCCCAAAACAGAGGATAAGTCAGAAAGTGAGCTCTGAAAGTCAGAATTCAGTGCATTCGGCCAAGAAATCATTGAGTCATTGGTATTGATCGACAGCTCCATCAAACCCACAAAGATACTGTATACTGTCCTTTAGCTGAAATGGGACTTTTGGAATTTTGAAAGATTAATTTGTGAAGAAGGGCAGGTAATGCCGCTGCGGCTGCTGTTTGACGTGACATGCTATACCTGCACTGATACGTTCCCTCGACTCCATACTTACAGTCCTGGAAAGCTAAACAACCTTAGACACCTAAGTGCTTGATGTATTTCTCTCATGTCTCTCCCCTTCTGCCGCCTGCTGTCTAAATATTGTAAACCTTCAAAGGATGATATGATTGAATTGTGTCTTGAGCACAAACTGTTCCAAAAAATGAAATAAAAGGGTATGACTCTACCAAAAAAGACAAAGGAAAGCGTTCTGGGGAGCATACCAAGGGCTTCAAAAAGACATTTATTTATTACTGTCAGGAACTGAAATTGGCCAACCTTATCCACATTTTTCCGAAGAATTTGTAGGAGGATTTCTAGAAAGAAATATGGAATGTAGATAGAGCCCATGTTCTGAGATGGATGTCTAAGCTTATGACTGATTGAGGTTCTGTTGTTGATTCCTGGAGGATGGTGCATATTCTCTTCTTACCTAAAACTTGAAGAAAACATGACTGAACAGCTGACCTAATGAGTAAATATTTATACATGGAGGTGGAGGTGAGCCTCACAACCATAGTATTACTAAAATCCTTGAGACAGCCCTGTATGTTGACAGTCTAGAGATCATGCTTCCTCCTCTTTAGCTATTAGTCACTTAAGGGGAATGCAAGGTCAGAGTCAATGAACACATTTCACAACAAATTCGAAAAATGATGATCCTGAGGTACAGAGAGGATCGGGAGGCCGTTGGATGCTTCCTCCCAGAAATGTCACAATAACCCACCAAATCGACAAACACATGCAGAGAGGAGCACTGAAATCCATTCTAGTGTGGAAAAACATGGTGAATCAAAAGCTCTTTAAAAAGAAGAGAGAGGGGCCAGAGATGCTGAGAGAGTCAAACTTGTTTCTTATTGGTGCCTGTGTAAAAATGAGCCCTTCAGCTGTAGTCACACCAGTTTAACTACCAGAGGGGGGAAAAGAAACAAGACTGACGACCAACAAAAAATACTGTAAAGGGGTCTGGTGAGGACACGAGACCCCTTCAGTATGTATACACAGTAAACAAAAAGAAGAATAACACACCAAATCACCTGATCGTAAAAATTCAGAAGAAGAACAGTCTGGGGGGGGCTGCAATAAAACTTTTATAATGGCTGCCACTGCAACTGACTGCTTCACCATCTGTCTGGACAATGACGATGGCATTAAGTAAGTAAAACTAATGAAAACAATGATGTGTGAGCTTGCAGTGACATGTCATAATATGTTGACTGATTACTTGGGATCTCTTCCGTTGCAACGGTAATATCTTTTCCCTGTAGCACTGACGAGGCAACAAAAAGCAAGCGATGACACCCGTCCTTATGAGAGCCTCATATCAGCAGTTAATGTGCCAAAACATTTACTTAGTCTTTGTTGTGATGCAGATCTCGCTGTTGTTAGCAGCAGACATTATTGTCACAGCCTCCATTGTTTACTCGCGGCAAACTCCTACTTTAGATGAGGCCAAGTGATGATGATGTGTATATAAGAGTGTAACTTTTTATTGTGTTTATGCGATGGAGGGGGATTGAACCATAAAAAATGCAAAGAAAGTGAGCGAGCCAGCTGATTTGAATATGTGCTGCAGTCGATGTTTGGTTAGTAGGGATAGTAGTAACACTCAGCCCGGTGTAATATGTTGGCAGCTCCTGTTTCTGCAAACCACAAATACACACCAAATGGACATTTCTACATTATCTGTCTCATCAGGTTCACATTACATGTAAATGAGCTGACTCGGGAGGTGGCCAGAAAGCCGGTGACCGGAGAGCCAGGGACCCTTGATCGAGATTGCCTTTTAACATTTGTGATTGCGAAACCATTGGATATTTTTGACAGGACATCTTGACATTTTGCAGCCTTTTTTGTGGCAACAAAACCAGATGACTTTGACGAGACATCAGGACATCGCCAGCGGTGTTTAGGGTGACAAAACCAGGTGTTTTTCCTGACCCAAACCCCAAGTGTTTTGTCCCCTAACATAACCAACCTAAGAAAATTGCTGTCACATCATAAAATACGAAACTTCACCTAAAGAAAGTGTAGTTCAAACACAATGAAATGTGATGGGGTAGTTTAATCGTGTTCATCAGCAATATGTTTTTGCAGCCTGAAGAAAAATCAATCTGTCTGACATTGTACTGTGTTGAATGTCTTACCTGGCTGTCTGGAGTCTCCTATTTATTTTGTTTTGGTTTTTTTTCCTGCAAATGGATTATGATAAAGATCATTTCACAGAATTCTCATTATATTTTGAACAACCCATTAGCTTTCTTCGAAATTAAAATAAAAATACAGTGTTTATTTGCCTTCATAGGTGCATTAGTGTCTCCAGTCTTTTGAAGCATCCTCTTAGCTCTTGAATGACAGAACTGAATTGTGGGAGGCGGCCCAAAAACTAACAAATCAAATCTTCTAAAACGCAACATAAGTTTGATTCAACTTATGATCACAGTTTGTTGTTACAAATTGTTGTATCACACGTACAAACAAAACAGAACTGTATTAATTTACCTCCGTACACGTTATGTTATTTTTCTACTTTGTCTAAATGGTCAAAACTCCGTCCTCAGCTCATACTGCATTGTTATGCATGCAGCTACAAATATTCACAGGCCACATTCCTTCTTACAGAACAAATTAGAGAAATGAATAAAAATACAGTGGTAAGATTAACATTAACTGTGACACGACACCATCATTAGGCTCTGTTACATGTGATTCATAGCTGTCAAATTCCATTTTCAAGTTTCTTCACATCTTCAAATCAGTTTCACTTTCACCTGCTGTCGAATTTGAGCAGTTGACTTTCAGTTCACTTCACTCCACCTAAACAGTAAGAAGAACAGGAGGGAGCCACAATAATCCCTCGTGAGCTGCATACCTCGACACAAACCAGGATCTGCAAAAAAAAAAAACATCAAACAGAAACACATAAAAGAAACTAAGTTAAGAATTTAAGAGATTCCTGCTCTATCCAACCACTGCAGTGCAAGGGCACCATCTCCCCCTACTGGAGAAACGCCTGTACTGAGGAACACGATCAAACAATGTGCAGCAGACCATATTAGACTAATACACACTCTCTACACTGCAGATTAGTTTATGGATTGTAATTTGCAGCAAGCACACTGCAGTGTGAAGAGGTTGAACAGCGTAATTGCTGGACTATAAAATAATAAATATATGGCTGTAAGCATGCACCACTTTTAATGCGAGGCAGACTGTTTTACATCGGCATGCCAACTGACAGGCTTATTTGTATTCCAGCCCATGCCACTGTAACCCTTCCAGGCACTGGCACATGAGGCTCACATGGGGACTAGGTGCTGCAGGGCCACCAACCTGTCTATGTCACAAAATGGGTGGACTGCAATTTGGCTAAGGAACGTGCTAATGATTTTTACTGATTAATGCTTCTTGGAATATAAATAAAACTTGTATAATAAAACTGGGGCTGTCTGGAAATTGTTAAGGGAGGAGAGGGGATCAAAAAACGTATCTCTAGGCTGAAGGTGAGGCAGCCTGACATATTGGGGGAAGAGCAGGGAAAGAAAGAAAAAAACATTTCTTCATCCTAAATTGTATTCCAGCTCTCCTTTGCAGTGCATTTAATTGTTAAATAAATGGGTTCATCAGGCGGACAACTTTTACTGTGCCATGGTTCACTTTGCCTTGACTATTCACTATACCCATCATCATACTCAACGTTCATTTTGACCTACACACATGTAAAGTTTGGTGACTGCATCCTTCAAGGCTGTGATGCTGTCAGACAGACATATAAACAAAGCACACAATACTGCTTCACAAAACTCATCAAGATGAGGTTTCAAAGAAAACATCAATAACCCATAACGCATATTTATCCCCACTCACCTCCCCAATCATTTTCATATAGTCCATGGATGTCTCCATGCAACTGCATTGCTTGCTTGTAAACTAGAAACACTTGAAGTTGTCCGCACTATCATAACATGTAATCATCAATGCACATACATATACATTGTATTGTCTTCAGCACATGCACTGTACATACCGTATGTATACACAGTCTTCCTGCACTGGGCCACAGCCTAACATCTCTGCAGGGAAAATGTGGGGAGACATCTAACATCTTCCCACAACCTCCCCACCCAGCCTGCAGTGTGTCACTTGCATTTAACTAGCGATCAGCCTCTCTGACTGTGAGTTGCTCATTTAGAGAAGCTACAACAGCTACAAGAAGAAAAAAGCACCCAAACTACAATGAACTGGCATCCTGACAAGTTAAAGGGTGATGCAGACTGATGGAAAAGTCAATAATGACCCTCTAGATCAGCAGGTAATATGCCCTGGCTGTGATGTAGTCCCAGAATTTTGATCATAGAGAGTTGACTGCCATCACTAAGCTTCAAACTATAAAAAAAGAACAAAATGTGGTTTTCACAAACTTTTTCATGAAATGTTGATGAACGTTCTCAGTCATCCAAGTCTGGGAGTGTTAAGTGCTGTATTGTTGGCAACCGACTGCATGTTTCACTTTCCTGAAGATGTTTCACCTCTCTTCCAAGAGGCTTCTTCAGTTCTGACTAACTGGAAGGGAGTTGTAGGCTCATAAATTCTGTGTGGGAGTGTCCTTACAGAGTCGTTAAGGACGCGCAAGAGCTCTTAGTTTCAGAGCTGTTAGAGCCACTTGTGGATTGTTGACCCAACTGGCTTTCATGTGGGTTGCCAGCTAGGTGAGCCCACGCGTGAATGGAGGGAGGGAGGAAACTTAGTACTGCATTGTAGGTGGGTGATAAGTAATGTCATGGACCATCCATCTATGTCCATCTATTTTCATGAAATGATCTCATTTTCAAAATACATTCATTCCAAGTGACTAAACCACAACAAGTTAATAGTTTAAATATATATTTAACCTTTTTTTTTTTTTTTTAAACCCAGAATTGATAAAAACATTACCTTACAAGGCAAAGACATGACCCCAGAATCAAGAATCAAAAGATTTGTTTATCAAATTTACTTGGTCACTTCAGCTTGAATCTGAAGTGTAAATATAGCTGTGATTGAGAGCTGAACGTATACAGTATAAGAAACTAATCAGAGGTACCGGCCATACTGACCAGCAGAGGACACTGTCACCCCATAAGGAGGAAGCCTATGGGGAGATTTGAGGGTGGGGATGTATACAATATGTGTCATATGGCTCAGTTCAACCAGCAGATTTACTTATTGTCTTATCATTGCATAACAACAATGCAGAGTAGCAACCAACGATGAGACAAAGTAGCAAAGCAAAATACTAACTTCAAATCAAAGTCAAAGTTCAAATCAAACATGGAAAAAAAAAATGCAAAAGAAATCCAAAACATACCAAACAGGGAAGAGGAGCATGAACATTGACAAGGACAAACCAAGACAATGACCAGACAAGGAGTGAAGGAAACACACAGACTAAATACACAGACACTAATGACAAGACGAGGAACAGGTGAGGAGAGAGAGGAGGGAGGATGCCAGGTGAGGTAACGAGGGGGAGGAGCACATGAGAAAACATGAAGGGAACCATACAACAGACAGAGGGTGCCAGAGGGGAGAACACAGGAGACAATTAAAGGACAAGAGACACAAGAGGGCATGGAAATTCAACAAGGGAAATACACAGGGGAACTTAAAGGACACATGAGGGCATGGAAAAACAAAACATGAGACACAAGACATGATACAAAGACATAAATCAAATACAAGAAACCAAAAACCAGATACAAGAACACAACACAAACAGGAACCATGACAACATCCACTATAAATCGGATGTTAAACATGTTTAATGCATTTTGTGAAATGGATAAGGTTCATCCTCTGGGAAGCTGGAATGTGTTTTGATATTACTTGCAAGTAAACATCTTGGCTTAATTGTGCTGCTTGAGGAAAGGTCAGGGCTTACCAAAAACATGAATAGTCATCCTCTGAAAATAAAAAAAAAGTTAATGAACATGAAGATCAACAACAATTTTCATGGGACAATAATGTTTTATAAAAGCTAAACCCGAGGCTGCAGAACACTACGCAGATTTAATCATAGGCAGATCAGCTCTCAGGTGAGAGTGTCTTACAGTGTAAGACCAATACAATATGACAAAAATTCTTCCATTCTTCTATTACAGTTCTGCTATAATTTCAATGAAGCTTAACAACGAGATTAAGGTAGTAAAATATGTGCATAATATTATCCTCAAATCCAGATAACTTTGTAAAAATGTAAAGGGCATTTTCCATTTCTTAAAGCACCTCAAAGCTGCAGTTAACAAGAAGAACATGTTTGTTTTGACCTCCTCTCTAGCAATTACCAGCTTTCATTCCATTCTGAAGACACCTTCACATCTTGAACACTACAAGTGAAAACATTTTTTTTTTTTTTTTTGGAGTGCAGCTGAATCAATCGTTTTTTGGCTTTATTATCTTCAATAACATGTCGTCTTTTTGGTTGAAAGGGAAAATGCACTAAATACAAATTCAAGTTTTCAAGTTCATTTCAGAGTTCAGATTTGTGCAATTATGCAAATTGGCGTATATTTGACAAATAATGTCTTATTTGCATATGATGACACACGATTTCAGAAACATTTGAATAGAAAAAAGAAGACAAAAAGTGTCATGATGATATTCATTTTTCTAACTACATCTATATAATGCCTGTAACATAGTGGCACATTTAAATTATGAAAGTTAAGACTCGACTCCAAGCAGGCTTTTAAAGCAGCACAGGAGCAGTGTTTACTCCCTTTGGGCTTTTTCACTTTGCAGACTTTTTACATGCACAGAAATGCTACATAACACACTAAAGAGAAGGCAAAAACCCAAGATATGATGTCTTTAACATGTCAGCAAAATGAAAAAACTATTGAGAACCTGGCTTTATCCAGTGTGCAGATTCTGGAAATAGATAATAGATAATATAAAATACCTCTCTGCATATTTAAACATAGCATTTCAAAGAACCTGTCAAACAAATAAGAATTGTCTTAATGTAAGTGATCATCTGGGGAAGTTTCATCTATAAGTTCAGCTCTTTATATCATTTTTACAATCAGCTCTGAGCAACAAACTTGCCTAATTATGATATAGATTCATTCCGCCGTCCACAGAAACACATTTTTAAATCTCGTGTTTTTTCGCTGGCAGCTGTTGACAGTGTGTTGGATTATCATTATTAGTGGGGCTGCATAAGGAGATTACATTTATTTCTCTCACTGGCACTGTAGCCTTGCCATTAATAATTCCTGATGAGGGGTTTTTGTGTGCCTTTCTAGCACTGGAGGTTTGGGGGAAAAGGTGTTGAATTAAAGAATGGTTCAGAAGGCTGAAGTCTGTGACAAAACCTTTCCAAATGCACACACTCTTGCCCAAATAATTCGTTTCTATGCCCTGACTTTGCAAATAACAGACTGTACAAGAGCTGAAGTGTTTACGCTCAGCAACACTAGTCTCCATGCTACCCTTGTATCTGTCTCATTCTTCACTACTTTCTGCTTGGTTTACATTTGCCTGAGGCTTTCAGGGTCTTGTCCAGCTCTGTGACATTAAATGAATCCCCTCGGGCGGCACAAGTGAAGTGTTGTGAGTGAATACATGGCCAGCTTGATTTTCATTGTTTGGTTCCATTTTTGAAGGAGGCAAATGGGGAAAAACACAGCTTAGCAACAAGAAAGACTAGATGACAGGGCTGGAAGAGAAACACTAGAATGCAGTTTGGAGATTTTCAACAGGGGAAATTGCTCTTTGTCTCGTCAAACAGCTTCAATCATTCCTAATTCATTGGTTTGTGTTTATGCATACCCATCTGATATAAAAACCTGAATAATCTGTCAAAACAGGCTGACACTCAAATGTTTTTAACTGTAACAACCATCTTGTTGCATATTACAAACCCTGCTACGCCACTCTCGACAACACATATTTTGAGCACATATTTTGTGCTGCCCTACCTGTGTGTGTGTGTCTGTGTGTGTCTGTGTGTGTGTGTGTGTGTGTGTGTGTGTAGCTCGCCCTGCCCTCAGTCAAACAGACACACAGACCTGCAGCTCTTTATACATCTGTAATCAATAGAGCGCAGAGGAGAAGTGTTGGACACAGAGATATAACCTGCTCACCATGGGTTTTTTGTTTTGCTTTGGTTTTTTTTGAGTCTTTCTAATGCTCCGTTATTGGCCGGGGGCTACACATCTCTATCAAGAGGCTGGCGCCCAGAAATGTCCCAATCATATCAAGACAGGAAGAAAATGAGAAAACACAGGCAGAGGGCAGATACAGCTGCAGCCACACACTTCTAGTGTGTTATAAGGGATGATTGAGAGGGATTATTTTGTAGTCTGTGGATACATTCATTGTTTTTAGGAAAAGGTTGGATAGTGCACCTTAAGTTCTAGATGTGTGCTTGAATGCACATAAATGCAAGCAGAGGAGACTGAAGCTTATGATTTGTGTTCATATTGAACAGTTTCAGTTATATAACCATCCAGAATGCAACTGTTGGCTATAGCTCTCCCCTCTTCTTTCATTCATCCCAAGTGAAAAACTGAGAAAGGCATAAATATTTCATCAAGCGCCAATTGTAATAGGGTGCTGAATACAAACCACTCACTGCTATAGCACTCAGTTGGTGTACTGTTAAACCTGACTAATTTACACTGAAAAGTGAAATGTATCATGTATCTGTCATTTACAGTACAATTAACAATTTGTATGATTTTCATTTTAAAAAAACATACGGCAAACACAAGTGGTTGAATCAGTTTCAGTGCTGGTCGAGGAAAGCCATCACGGTGAAGTGGGTCAGGGATGATCCTCCTCCTTTGATGTGGAAATCTCTGGTCAGCAAGGTTGTGACTCTGGAACAATAATACACTATGTTGATGGAAGGACTGCAGAAATGGAGGAAACGGTTGGAATTTCTGGACTTAAGTGAGTGGGAGATTGGGCAAAAATCAGATGCATGCATGCAATAATCATTTAATTTTCCCATAAAGTGTATCTCTTATTCTTTAGCTTCTGTCCCTCATAATTCTCAATATATATCTATGATTTTTTTGCCAATTTATGGACCATTCCTGTAATACTACTACTATCTTTACTCATGTATCACCATGTATTCCATAAACCAAACCAAAATCAAAATGAAAAACAAACTACATACTGGAACTTTAACTTCGAGCGTGCTCAAGCAAGCCATACATTTCACTTGGAGACATGTGCAGTACAGGTCGAGCTTCAGCAGTTCTACCTCAACACAGGACAATTTGGGAGCTCAGTCCAGCCCCAGTGGGTTTATCTTCTGCTGACATATGGGCCATTCTATGCCAAGTCACCCAAAGTCCGGAACTTTTCCCAGGTCACGTCGTGGATGTTCTCAACATAATTCATGTTGAAACTTCCATTTCATTCATGAGACATGCAAAATCTTATAGCTGTACTCCAAATACTTTTTCAAGTTATGATTTCTTTTCGGTCCTCTGAGCTAAATTTCTGATATTTGGTGATACCTCACCGCTTCAAGGGACTGGAAAGAAATATAGATAGATATGACCCATATCTAAGCACTGCAGATAAAGACGACGGTGGAGTTATCAAGTCTTTTTCTGACATTTGGTGGAATGCTGCACATAATATCTTTATGTTCGATATTTTTAGTATTTCCACAAGTTTATCTAAACATGACACATGACATTTGCCATTCTACCATTTGTGCACTTGTTTATTTGGGCCAGTGCTCCTAAAAATCCCAACTTCCTAAAGAGTTTTCTTAAAGTTTTGTACCGTCTCGTGTATTCTATTTTCCTTTGTCTTCTCCAGCACTCTTGTGCTGTTCAGCTGCCTCACTCTCAGGTGGATATCTGCTTACTGGAGCCAAGTTGGACGCTGCCAAGTGATTCTCTCCAAAGAGGGGAAAGCAGGAGGAAGCAGCAGGACAGAAAAGCAGGAGGGAGAGCATGTGCAGGGTTTCTGGAGTGCCTCTAGTTATTCTGTGTCCCAGCACCATCTTCTCGGTGAAGAGAGAGAGAGAGAGGGAGACAGAGAGAGAGAGAGAGAGAGAGAGAGAGAGAGAGAGAGAGAGAGAGAGAGAGAGAGAGAGAGAAGGAGACAGAGAGAGAGAGAGAGAGAGAGAGAGAGAAGGAGGCTGGGAAGAATAAGGGGTCAGTCCAGAGTTTATCCTAGAAAGGAGAGGAACTGCTTGTGTATGTGTGTGAGGAATGAGTGTGTGTGCTGTTTTTGCTTATACTGATGTTTAAGGTCATTGTTCTTTCACCCTGCACACGGAGGACGCGATAACACTCCATCGCCATGAGTCGGCCCACCTTCTTTGAGGTAAGTCTGAACGTACAGAATACTTTGGATTTATCTGAAACTTTTTATGTATGGATAATTTAAAGTTTTAGATTGCCTGGTTCCACCAGGCCTCAAACGAGCAATGTTTAATAGATGCCAGGCCGAATTTGGTCTTCAGAAACTTCTTTTTTTTTTTTTTTTTGCAAATACTGTACTTGTGCTGTGAAGCACTGTAAAAACAGGATGACATCAGACATTGAGGAGAGCACACAGAGGGATGCTGAGAGAGCTAAACTCATTACTCTCAAAATTAGTCTCAGTTGCACGTTAGAGCAGTGCTTCTGCTCAGCAGCCTCATGATATGGTAGAAAAACAAGATCATTGCTTTCTGCATTCCAAACACTCTGAGGAGGTTCAAAGTGTCACCAGGGTTTAAAAAGTCAGAATTTCGACATCAGAGTAAACAAGCCGAGCCAGAGTCCCTTTCATCGTTTTTCTCTTGCCTCCAGTCTTGTCTCACAAGGACTGATGAGCACTAATGAAGACTCAGACAAGCAATTCACTGTAAGTGCAGCAGGCCTATGAACTCAAGCTAATTTACAACATGCTCTGGGATGTCTGCCATGTTCTCACTATACTGTTACATGAGGGCTGCCAGCCAGACTAGTAAATATTTGGATGGTATGAAAAGATAGAAGACTTGTGTTTAGGAGAGAAAATAGAGATACATGGAAAAACGTACGTCACTCTTATGTCTGTGAGCTAAACCTTATGCTACTGACCACCAGCATAAAGACAGTTAGCCTGGGTCTGTTCAAAGGTAACAGTGTCTACCAAGCAGGCCAAGCACAGTAACGTCCTGTATTAGAGATGCTACTGTAGCTGGCACCTTTTACTTCTGGACAGCCATCTAACCAGCTGCTGGATGTTGCTTCATATTGAATAGACGGACACGATTCATATTGATCTCCTTACAAGCTCTCGGCAAGAATGTGAATGCACGGATTTCCCAAAAGGTTCGACTCTGAACTCCTTTTTCAAGATTTGTGGGTTAGGCAAGAACTTTTGACTGTCCAAATCAGATTTGAACAAGCGCTCGAATTGCTCTCTGCATTTCTTAACCGCTTTTTACAGAACACCACAGGAAATACAGCCTGGCTGCTTTTGCACATTAGCAACCTCAGAGCTGACAGTCCTTCCGCTTTAGGAGCATGATAGCATCTTGCCTCTCAAAGTGTTAGTATTAGGATCAGTTGTGTTTGAAAGTTATCCTCCAAGAGTTGTCTTTTTCTGAGCTGGACCATGACAAAAGGACCACACAATCTTTTTCAGCACAGACACAGATGCTTGAGGACTTTCAGCATGCAAACACAACAGACGAGGGCTTAGTTTCATTACTTTTCTTGGTTGAAAGATTAAATTCCGTCCAGTTTGTAAAGTGTGAAAGCAAACAGGACAATGGTGGCTTATACACTGTACAGTCATATGCAGCTTCAATAGTATCATGCGCAGTGTTCGAAGTAATGATCCTGTGCACGCACAGCTCATCGGCTTTCACATTACGAGGAGCTGTTATGGCTAAGATCCTTTCATAGCTGGTCTCCGTTATTATTAAAGCAAGATGTGGTGAAGAGAAAAGAAACAGGTTAGAGTTGAAGTATAATGCCCCTCACGCGCACAAAGCATTCAAAAGCCCTCACAAGCACGTAGGCACATGTTCTGTGTATGACCCGGGCTGTCAGCAGTGCCCTGTATTCCCACGAGAGGACACGGGCGTCTGATAATCAGATTTACAAGGGCACGGCACAACCGAGTGCGCAGCACTTTACAACGCGGCCCTAACGACACCCTGGATGCTCTTCGCGATCGCACAAATGCATCAACATGTGCCCCTAGAAGGCAGTTGGGAAAGGCTGGCAGATGGAAAGCAAAACAAACCCGTCTCCCAGGATGCCCTTTACTGAGACGTCAGCATGCTCTCTGCTCAGATCCTGCAAAGCGTCAACGCACACTGCAAAGAGTAACAAGAAGAACATCTTATAAATTTTATAGCGAGAATTGTAAAGTGTTCAGCAGGTTTTTTGGGGGGTAAAAATCTCCCTGTATTGGAGGTTTTGCTGGCTACAAGTACTTCATCAGAGTCTTTTTTTTTTCCTTTTTAAAGATTGAATTGATTCTGTAAAGGTGAGGTGACACGGATCAACAACGAATTCATGACTAGAAGATGAAATGACTTCCCAAACTTGTTTCTTTTACAGTGCCAACAGCAAATGGTGTATGCATAGAGCTCTCTCTCTCTCTCTCTCTCTCTCTCTCTCTCTCTCTCTCTCTCTCTCTCTCTCTCTCTCTCTCTCTCTCTCTCCCCCATTCTCTTTCTCTCTTTCTCGACTGTGCACTCAGCAAATCTTTAGGTATCCATTAGTGGGTTATTACACTGTCCAGTAAGGGAACCAATTTAGCTAGGACAGCTCTGCTGAGCAGCACAGTATGGAGTGCTTTCAGGGCAAATTGTGGGCCGCCACCCACCATCCTCCTTGCATATGCCGTACATCACCACTGACATGGTCTAATTACGATGAAAAAGATGTGCACAAGAGAACAGCGGGACAACACAAGTCCTTTTTTTCCCTGCTAGACTCAACCAGCCTTGTTATCTAGATTGAGATTACACTGCTGATCAGAACTGGAAATACTTGACAGCAGGGCCACTGAGAGGAGTGTCAGCTGTGCTATGGCGATATTCTCATTTATATTCCTATGACTGATTCAATTTGGATATTTCATATTGCTTTTTAGTATTTTAATTCTGTGGTTTGAGTTTGAATTTTTTAAATTTAGACCACATTTGATATTATTCCTATTGCTATATCCTACAGCCAAGGACCGTCTACAAAACAGCTAGTATGTAGATATACTCCATGCAGACTGGGTAAGATTGTGTTGTTCAAACCATGAATGTTCTAAACTGGCCAAACTAATTGATCATCACTTCATCATAATATTACTGTCAGTACCATGACTTTCTGTAAAGCAGCTAACATATGAATACAAATTGAAGAAAATGAAAAACTAAAACACTTGAAAAAAAGAAAGAAGAAAATGTGTATATACATATATTGCAGTTATGTTGTAGTGTATATAAATATTCTATGACAGGGTCATGTACTTCCAACCTTGTGGCAATGAAGAGGCGAGATGGTTACGTCTTATTCTGAGAGGGATGTGAAAGCAGGGCCAGCTTTTACTGCCTGTGGTTTTGCTGCTGAGGCGGCACATAGAGGCCGAGTCTCCTCAAGTTTACCACAACTTGAATAATAAGTGAATGAGTTTGAGACATGAATGGAAATCTCTTTTAATCTCTTGAATGTGTTTGTGTGTGAGTGTGAAGCCTACAGTTCTACCTGGGTCTTTTGCTATATAAAAATTGTATATTGTGTTTTCTTCAGGTGAAAGTCCTGGATGCCAAGACCAAAGAGCAGCTTTGTTTTTTAGATAAGGTATGCAGACATATTGCCACGATGATAGTTCAACTGATAGTTCACTATATTGTCACACAAAATGCACAATATCCTGAATGATTTTAGACATGTTTCTTTTGAGATAAATTCATGTGGGTTTGAAAAGCTTATGGCTGCACTGCAAGAGTGTTTAATGACTGTGATGTCTTTGCTTTACGGTATTTAGCACAAGAAACACTGTCAATCTCTTTACTGACAGTACATAAATGATGTATTTTATTTTGTTTGTATTTCATTCAGGTGGAGCCCTACTCTACAGTAGGAGACATCAAGAGCCTTTTCCACAAATCATGTGAGTATTCATATGCAGTCAGCCAGTGGGTTTGATGGGCCTGAGAGTTCAGCTTGTTTACTGTAATGATTATGGTATAAATTCTCCAGTGCAAGATATCAATATGAAATGATGTAATTCTGTTGAATTATTGTTTCGTATATTTATTGCACATTGACTGTAAATTAAAGACGATGATAAGGTTGCTGAAAAATTATCACATAGTATCACACCAAGAGCTGTCCTGATAACAATTTCTGGTTTACTCCTCTCAAGCCCACAGTGGTTCTGTCATCAGCGTGTGTCTGGTCAGAAATGTTACCAAATGTTTGCCAAGCCTGAGGCCTTTAGCATGCATCAGAGCAACACAGCTCAACATTAATCCATTGTGATCAATTATTGTGTGTGTGTGTGTTTGTGTGTGTGTGTGTGTGTGTGTGTGTGTGTGTGTGTGTGTGTGTGTGTGTGTGTGTGTGTGTGTGTTTGTGTGTGTGTGTGTGTGTGTGTGTGTGTTTGAGCTTCTCAGATCCTCACTGGTATCCAGCAAGACAGGCTCTGAAGCTTGATCCCAGTAAGTAGCCATCTTGTGATTATTTTAAGTACGTGAATGCTTTAGTGTCTCATTAACAACATTAAAGCTACAGTATGCAATGTGGTTCCGAATTGCCTTGGATGGCAACTGTTAACAGTTTTACTGTTTACAGCGTTGATTTCATTAGCCAGAAATACTGTGTAGCAGTGTCGGTAAACTATGAACCGCAGTGGATATACAGTCACCCAGGCCCAATCAGAGTACACCCCTTCCTCCTACCATACCATCAGTGCTAGTTTGCTGATGCCTCAGTAGCTAACTAGCCAGCTAGTTACTATCAAACTGTGGCTGATTTGCACATGACATTGTGTGAAGATTTCTGAAGCTTAGACAAACAAATGGCAGAGTGCATCGTGATGAAATCAGGATGGCCACAGTAGCACCAGAGAAATCACCACAGCTGAGGAGAACATGCTGGTGATGTCTGCTCGCATCTGTTTACAAAAATGCCACCGACAGAAATGCCACCGACAGAAAGGAGGACATATGAGGGTTTTGAAGATTTGTCCAATTTCATAAGTGGATATTTCAACCACTAAACCTTGTAACCTTGTTCTGAAGGGCAAGGTGGCACTTGAAAAACGAGGATTTAGGCAGCTCTATCGTCATTAAATGGGTAACCTGAAGGAAGAACACACATTAGGTTGTTAAGAATACAAAATAGCAGCTGGCAGGTAGACATAGCATGTGCTCTTTATAAAGAGCTCACTCTGTAAAAGGTTTTCCACATTTTACCTGTCATTTGTTGTGATATATATTTGTCCCTTCAGGCTGCTCTGTCATCTGTCATTGGTGCAGTTTGTGGTTTGACTTAACTTTAGACATGTCTACAATGTGAAGGACACGGTTTAGAAAAGACATTTACCTAAAGCTACTTTTCAATTCAAAAGTGATGCAGTTGGAATTAAACAGTAGCATATGTTATCTCTGTGTGACCTCTAATGTTCCCTAACAATGATGACACTGAAAAACCTTTGTGCTCAATGGATGAATTTACGGGGAGGATTATGAAATGAAATCACTATATTATAGGTGTGACACAGAATAATCAAGAACGTTTGCAATGGCCTTCAATCTGGAGGTGAATGAAAGCACAAGAAGTGACATTGACTGTTCTTCCTTTATTTTCAAAATAAAAGGCACACTGCTTCATGCTCATCCTTTCTGTTCATTTTAGCTTAAATTGTAACAGAAAAGGCAAATACAACACATCAAATACACAAAGAAAAAACTTACCATGAGGTATGATGTTGCAGACCTTTTGATGTAAGGCTATCTTGTTACTAAAAAGCAGAGTGGAGACTTTGGTTAAAAGCTATGTGGGCCACTTCCCCCTGAGGATATTCTAAAAATGTCATCCAATTAGTAGAGCATATTATCTGTGGCTGTGCCCCCATGAGCCTTCAGGTAGAGAGAACGTGTGCTGAACACTGATCAGACCTTCATTAAAAACACTCCGAAACATCAGTTTAAGCCACAATGCTTTGCACACGACTGCTTACATTTCCATACTCATAACCAATATCTGCATGGCTGTGATTGCAAATTCTGTCAATGCGATCATTCCTCAACTCGGGAGAGGATGATAACCCAGAGCCAGTGTTTTTTCACTGTAATTACGACTTTTTAAGCTTCCATTTCAGGTGAAGCTGAATTTGCGTACTCACATTTTTCTTCTTCTTCTTCAGAGGAAAAGTCACTTAGAGACGATGAAATCTTACAGAGTCTACCGGTTGGGACCACTGCCACCATGTACTTCAGAGATCTTGGCCCACAGTTAGGTTGGACTATGGTAAGAACTGATCGCTTGCTTGATGGCTTGATTGATTGATTGATTGAGTGATTAATTGATTGATTGACTTTACGGTAGGCCATTTGTGTCCTGCAGGCCCCACTTCGTGCAGCCCTGGTATATAGTGATTTATAAAGTGATTTTGCCTCTCCAGGTGTTTCTGGCAGAGTGCATTGGGCCCCTTCTCACCTACCTCCTCTTCTATTTCCGAGTCCCGTACATTTACTCACACAGATATGCCTTTACCTCCAGCCCCCATCCTGTTGTCATGTAAGTAGAAAAAACGAAATGAAACTATTGTTGCATGATTTTGCCAGTATGCATCCTCGCTTTCTTGTCAAGATGTCCGCCTGGCCCTCGTGATACCATGGGAGAGGTATAAGTGTGAATTCACAGCGTTTTTCACGGTTATATGAGGCTAATCTTCTTTCTTAGAGCGATTGATATGCTGTATCATTCATTCATATAGATCTAGGTTAGCAAGTTTATCAAGGATATACTATTAACACTAATATTATTGCTCAGCCCACTTATAGTACCTGATGTTAGTGCCTCAAAAATCTACTTTTCTGATGATTAGGACCTTTAACAATGTATTGTTATAGTATTTATTGCTTGTCATTTCCTTTTTATTCTGCCTATTTTATGCTTCACTACATATGGAATTACATCTACAATGTAATAAAAGTCAGTCTCTGTAAAATTACATCAGACTCTGAACAGCATTATCTGCTGTCCATGTACCATCTTTTCTGACATGATTTAGGCCTAATATAACTGTTGTTTTAAAAAAAAGAATATCTTTATTCAATTACACTATGACAGGATGGTTTGGACTCTCTTTAATTCATGTTGATCTGCTTATTGATCCACACTCTCTCTGTCTTGGGTTGTCATTTTATTGTAGCTAGTACCTGGAGGAATTTTCCACACCGTGCAAAGTGGGATTTTCACCAGTGTTAACTGTTTTTGTCTGTTTTCAAATCTGTTTGAATTTTTAAATCGTAAGTCCTGTGTCGTTTAAACAACCCCTCTTGATTTTGTTTTGCAGCTTGTTGTATATGTTTATAATAGTCTTCTATTATTTACAGTCCATTGCACCTCTTTTGCTGAATCCCCAAAAAGTTTTGTTGCTGCAGTGACCCAATTTGGCACACAGTGATCATTTAAATTTAATGTTTTCTCATCTAAAATTCTAAACCTGCTGCAAGAGTACCGTGACAAAGTTGCATACTACGACAAGGATGTAAGCAGTTAACTGTACATATTAATACTTCTGACCTTGTCCCTCTGTCTCTCAGACTAGCCTGTGCCTGTCATACGTTCCATTATATGAAGAGGTTGATAGAGACTATCTTCGTGCATCGTTTCTCCCATGGGACCATGCCTCTCAGGACAATCGTCAGGGTGAGGACATCCCTACTACCCTTGAAAAGACGAGCCTCTGATGATATGCTCACCTCCACTACAGTGGGTGGCCTCCTTTCCCCTCTCCCATTCCAGCTGTTGTGTTGCTGATTTCAGCCTAAGGACTTCCTCTGCTACAGTATGCTGCTCACATTTGAGCTTGTGTCTTACAGGTCCTCTAGTGTGTGTAGTGCCAAAATAGAAATCGAAACAAAGTAAGAAATACATTTGTCTGGTTTTAATGTACATTTAATGTACACAATACCAAGGCTGTAGCCATGGAGTCAATCAATGGCAGTCCCAATCTTCCATTTCCTGCTTCTCCACCAGGCTGAAGTGAAGTGTTATTATTAGCATGGTGTTAGTGTACCATCAACAGCTGATGGGAGTATGAACAGATCCCGACTTGACGCAAAGGTAGCAGTTTCTATTGTGATGTTTAGATGTTTCTTTAACTGGAAATTATTAAAAGTACAGCCAACAGCAAGCAAAGATGGTGTGCTTTCTTGCCAGAATCCTCCAGCTCCCTGGCAATCTCCCTCCAGCCAGCTGCCACCTTATTTGGGTTGTTGTAGTAAAAGGAAATGATATTGTATAAATAACACCAGCAACAGGAATTAATACAGAAACTGGGCATTTGTACTGTATTGCCGGCCGCGCTATAACATTGCGAGACAATAACCGTTCATAGAAACATCATTTTATTTACACAGAAATCTACAGTGATATGTCTGATAGGACTCATTTTATGGTTGAGTTTTCCACACATAAAAGTGATGAAATAGAGAAACAGCACAGTGTTTGACGTTGACTGTGTACACACGGCAGTTATCATATATAGGGAGACATTTTATTTATATTTTTATCATGGCCCTGTATCATGTAATGATGAAAAAAGAAAAACATTTTTACATCTATACATTCTGTTTTGTTTCCTCTCAGAATTGTGCCTATTACTGGGGTTTCTCAGCTTGGTTGGCATACTACATCAACCACCCTCTTTATACACCTCCATGTGAGTCAGCCCAAATACACACACACACACACACACACACACACACACACACAATGCTGTTTTTTGTCTTCTGTGCAGCCATTCAACACCAGCATATCTCTCTTCGCAGCATATGGAGAAATACAAATTAACTATGCGTTGGTCATGTTTGTGGTATGTATGCTGGTGTTCGCTCACATCCAACATAAATTTGGTGTAAACGTATTGTTTGTTTGACAGTAAGCTGTGAAACTCTTATTTCTCCTCCAGATTTGTGAACTTGGCAACTTCTCCATTCACTTGACTCTGAACAGTATCAGGGGGGATGGTAAGTTGCAATTGAGGGAGAAATGGGTCCACAGCCAATTTTGAGGACAGTGTATAATCCATCAATTTAGATATTGTATGACATCATAAACAAAAAAACATCCAACATTGCCTGAAACCCTTCAGTTGTCTGGATTTGATTATTCATCATTAAGAGAGCCACTTAAAGTTAAATGTCATCTGGTGTTTTTATTTATTTCTCAGGATCCAGGGCCAGAAGGTTTCCAGTGCCAACTAAGAATCCCTTCACATGGTTATTTTTCTTTGTATCCTGTCCAAATTACACATATGAGGTAATAGAAAGCACTTAAGTAATTTATTAATTGGCAATTGATATCATCTGTACTTGTATATTTACTTCTGTATGCCTGTATGTTTGAAACATACTGTAGGTAGGAGCTTGGGTGAGCTTTTCCATAATGACCCAGTGTCTGCCAGGTATGCACAGCACTTTTTTTTTCCACAAATCCTCTTACTGCGCCAGTAACAATAGTTGCACTGAAATTTGTATGTTCTATTAACTGAATATTTTGTATTCCAGTGGCATTGTACACATTATTGGGGTTCATTCAGATGTCCATCTGGGCCAAAGGGAAGCACAGAGCCTACATCAGGGAGTTCAAGGACTACCCCAGCCTCCGGATGGCCATTATCCCCCTGATACTCTGATTGTGATCAAAATATGAACTATTGTAGCTAATAAGGGGCGCATAGGTACTCCTTATAAGTATTTCTCACTAAACAAAGATGTATGCTGTCCAGCACTATGCAAGTTTTTTATATCAGTGAATGAACTGAAGGGAGTGGGAATGGGAGCAATAATATCTTGGCAATACACTGGGGCCTTTTAAAAATTGCCTGGAACATTCAAATTGTTTCAACAACAGGTTTCAGTTTCTTGATAGTAGTCTGATTTAGCATTTTCTTTGTAGCATTCTTCTCAATGATGGATGCTTTCAGCACCTATAAAGGTTTCATGTGAAGTAAAAGAAATAAAACAGACTCTAGCTCATAATAAAGTGCCTGCAGAAACAAACTAACAGACTAAAGCAGGAATGCTGATAAAAAACAGACATTTAATTATGCTAATATTAAGCTTCTCTACTATATACATCAGATTATTTCCCTCAGAGAAATTGAACTGTACTGTAGAGGTGTAACTTCTGGCATTAATGTGTAGGGAGCTTATCAGGTTGTTGTGATAACTGCAGTGGTTCTTTAGCTCTTGCTGTCTAATCTCAGGTTTTGTGAAACTGTTTTCTATAAACACAAATAATCTCAACCAATTCTGGTGTAAAATAAATAAATAAATAAATAAAATGAAAAAGGCCCACATTTTATGGAAAATGTAACTTTATTTGACTTGATGGTCTTTTCAGAAACATTGCTTTTTGTGTCATTGTGTCAAATTCTGCTAATGACACCAAATGCTGGTAGAGCGCAGACAGTTTACCAAAGTCGCACATATGTGTATGATAAAGCATTCATTCACAAGACATTGGTGGCATAAAAATAACATATGACATCAAAATGACTTTCATAGCAGCAGGAGGATTTTGTAAAAACACTTAGCTGTATTGCACTAGCAGATTTCTCTTTTTTTTTAGCAGATTGCTTTAAATGGTGATGCTTCAATGAAAGCTGCATCAATAAAGTGCTAAGACTATGCATCTCTGAGTGCTTATTTCACATATCTAAAGAAGGCAGAAAAAGATCTTGCTTGGCATCTGAAGCAAAAAAATATGGACCGATGCGTTCCTTCACATCAAACTCCCATTGCCACCCGATATTTAACTTTTTCGACGTATCATCAATCAAAATCATGGTCCTTGTCATAAATCTAAAGCTCCGCTTCACTTAGTTTTGCAAGGCCTACAAGGTGAGCAGAACGTGGAACATATAGCAGGCACATAAATGCTCCACCCTTTCCAAATTCAAAGCCCGCTAGCCCCGTTTACTGGAGAAGCAAAGTAGGGCATGTGTAGTATTGCAACATTTAAAATCATCAGTCAATCATTATGTTATGTCATGTCCCACATGTGGCTGCCTCATTGACAGACAGAATTTCTAGGCATAACACCACAAAATGGATTGACAAGAAATGCAAAAAGACTTCTTTTGCCCAAATCTGGGAGAGAAACACAGTTCATCGCCTGTGATTTTAGTATCACAAAACTGATCGTTCACCAGTTGCTTGTCTGTACCACACTAGTGGTGGGACTTCATGGTGAAATTATACAGAATCTTCTGGTGATTCAGGTTCTGCAAACTAGCTTCCAGTCCTCCAAAGTACACACACATCGATGGGCCACTTTCTTTCAACACATTGGCCCTTGAAAATCAACATCCACCTTCCAGTTGAGTCCATTGAGCTGAGTTTACTTCCCCAAAGACTTGATGGATGTGGTGTCAATATAGCGCTGTGCTCCGGCAGCTTTTGGATGCAACACAATAGCATCATCCTCTCTCGACTGTTGCTTGGCGAAATTCACAAAAACCTACAGGGACACAGAAACATTAGGATGGACCAAAACGGCTGCTCTGACCTTGAAAAATGTGATAGTCAATGCAAGTGGAGGACACTAGAGAATGAAAAGGAATGTAGCATGATTTCTTGGAACCACTGACTGTATAGAAAGATGAAACAGACAGCTGCCCAAAAGTGAAGCCAAAAAATCTGATCGCCCCCTGCTGGCTGGCTGCAGTATAGTTCACAGAACCCTCCCCTTTCACATTATCAGATGTGACATGAAGCAAATTAAAAAATAAAAGTACACTTCAAATACATGTCTCCCAAATCTGGTATTGTCATATTAGGTAGTTCTTATCAATATAATGTATTTTCAAAGGTTAATCTCTCTGATAAGTGTGGTTTTAAGTAGTTATTAGATGCTATGAAAAGCAGGTGAAACATCATGATTGACAGCTGAACTGCTGCGCCAACAGCACAGCTGTGCTTTCAGCAAAATGCCAACATCAGCATGATGTCAGTCTCGGGAGATTACTTACATGCAGATGATAGCAGGTATAATGTTTATAAGGTTTACTATATTGGATTAGTGTGTTAGCATGCTGATGGGAATATCAGCCTGACCTTGACCTGATGTTGGCATTAAATGAAAAGTGAGGGGGCTGTCAATGTGATTAGAATTGAAGTTAAATGAATGCTCTCACCCCTAGAACCATGCCCCTTGCATGGCTGAAAATAAAAAGTTGATGACTTAATCATAATTTAATTAATTTATTGGCTTTCAACGAAGCCATCTGAGCCTCCCAAAAGAAAAAAATGCAATTCCAGTTTCATAATACATGATGTTGTGTTTTCCTATGCTCATTTACCTGATCAAGAGTGGTCTGTGACACTGAGTAGTCCTCTATGTTGAGCTTGTCTTTGTTAGCCAGGACCATTTGAAAGATCCTAGCCAGCGAGGAGGAGGATATCTTGTACTGCAGAGTGTTGTAGTGTTTCTCTCTCTGGATGCAGCCGGGGAAGGTGCTCTCCATGAACGCTTCGGCAGGGTTCAAGTCAGGGGCACAGCCGGGCTTAGCTGCCCTGATCTTCATGGTCACCACGTAGCCATCACCAAACCTGTGTTCACATTGTTAGATGATGAGCAACTGAGCGGAACTTTAATTGGATTTTGTTTATATTGTTATATGAACTTAACATCATTTTGATGGAGATGAGGTCAAATGACTAACTTGTATTTGAGATGCTGAATGGTTCCCAGACATTTAAATGATCCATTAACCATGATTGCTAAGCGGGTACACAGCGCCTCGCATTCCTCCATACTGGAAAGAAAGAAAGAATGAAAATCTGTGCAAAGAAAAATGCAGTAAGATGGACACACAGTCAAACACCCACAGCAAGTAGTTTACCTGTGTGAGGTGAGGACCACAGCTCGTCTGTCCTGAATAACACTCATGATGGAGTTCCACAGGAAGCGTCTGGAGAGAGGGTCCATGCCTGTAGTTGGCTCATCCTGATGGACAGTAATGGTGACACATTAACATACACACAGAAACCCCAAACCATGCTCATATAACTGCAACCTCTAATTAAAACCAGGCACTGTCATTAGTGTTGGCCTCACCAGCAGCACCAGCGCAGGGCAGCCTATCATGGCAATGGCTGTGGAGAGTTTCCTCTTGTTACCTCCACTGTAGGTCCCTGCACTTCGGCCTGCATCCTCTGAGAGACCCAGCTTCTGGATGGCCCAGTCCGCGACCTGAGCACGAGGACGACAAGTGTCTCAGGCTACAATTCCGTCACACCTCAGTAAAGTAAAGCTGTATCCTTGACACACAGTGTATCCAAATGACAATAGCACATATCGTAGATTCAAAATAGATAGGGTCTCTTACTGTACTTCTCTGAGCGTTAGTAGTACATGATGACCGTTTATGGTCAACTTCGCCATTTCATTTTCAAGCTGATATGCCAACATCTCTGTTCTCTGTTCTAACAAGCTTGCGTTTGGTAAAAAAATTATTATATCACCTTTCATTAATCTTCATGATTATCACTGTAACTTCTTTCCCACTGAAGACAGGAGCCAGATTTAGTGGGGTTTTTTGTCCAGTGTGAAAGAGGTTGATGATTTACTTATCTTAATGATTTTACAGTGTTGCTAACCCTCTTTAAAATGATTCATTTCTAAGGCTGCATCTCACCCTGCTTATCTCAGCCTCTGGCACTCCACGGAGGCGGGCATAGAGGTGTAAATGTTCTCTTCCTGTCAGCAGTTCATCTATGGCATCAAACTGTGGGCAGTATCCCATGTTTTGGTGGACATCCAGGATGTTGGTCAAAATACTGAAGATTTAGGGGAAAAACATTACCGGTGAGCAATCAGGTTTCTAATACACAAGCAAGATCAAATTCCATATTGGTTACAGCGTGTTAGAAAAAACAATATATTACAAACCAATGACCAGCGACTGAGGCCTCTCCAGAGGTAACATCAATGTCTCCAGTCAACATCTTAAACATTGTGGTCTTCCCTGCTCCATTTACTCCAAGGAGACCAAAGCACTGCAGAGGATCATGAGATAAAACATGAGAGATGAAGAGTAAAGTCACCAGAATGTTCCCTCTGTGGAGTAGAGTGCATCATACAAACCTCTCCTGGTGATACCCCAACACAGATTCGGTCCACTGCAGGGATGATTGTTCCTGTGTACGTCTGGCAGGGCAAGATGAGAACACAATGAGGACAAAAAATTGTCCAGGATTGATCATAGCTTGAAAAGAAAAACAAATGTCTCACCTTGGACAGGTCTCGTACACGTAAAATGTCCTTTGTTTTTTCACTCCTATAGATTCGTTCTCTTTCCTCTGCCACATCGAGATCTTCATCTAAAATCGGCTTTGGGCAATCTGGAATCCTGCCAGTGGAAAAATGAACTGCTCATCAAAATCAGCTCCTAGTCACAGCACATTTTAGATTGTGTTACAGCATCCCTGCATTTTACGACACACATTTTAATTTTGAAAGAGCAAACACTAAAGTACATCTGGCAAAGATGGTTTCGTAATTCAAACGCTACTGCACTTACCAATGATTTAGGAAGACGCGATACTGGAAGAGGATGTTTAGAATGAAATAGACAAATCCCTCAACAGCCATGCAGAATAGGTTCTTCCCAATAAAGTCCCAGCTGTAGGGGTCCGGATTGTATTCTTCACCTGAAGACGCAGATAAATGTTACACAACCGTCAGTCATGTTTTTACACTTTTCAAACTCCTATATTAACACATTATTATTCCTATGCTGTTCATTGCTGAAGCACTTCTTTTCACCCTCTCCCTGAATTTGCTTTTTAGTGCCCGTCCCTTTAAAAACCCATTCAGCTTTGATTAGTCAGCTCTCACAGGCCTGGGCAGGCACCAACAGTCATGTGTTACAGCATTAGAGCATTCTTTTGGGACTTTGAGGAATATGTATATGTCTTGCGTGTATGTACGTATGCGTGTGCCTTGTATTACCAAATCGAGCGAAGATGTCAGTCACTGCCTGGTTCATGGCCATATCTATGAGACCTCGGCCCAGGCAGTAATGGGGGAAGATGAGCAGCACGGTCTTTAACAGCTGGTTGAGCTTATACAGAGCCTAAACAGAAATCCAACACACACAAAATAAGTGGGATATGTAGGACGCATGGTAGATGAAATTTACAGACACCAATCCCCGTGGTCTTACTGTGGTGCCCTCAAAAAGGTCCAGGATGAAGGTGATGGCACTGCTGTTGATACCAATGAAGAGGTTGATACATGACAAAGAGACGTAGGCTGTGCTTGGGACACTGAATATAAAGGACATGGGGTACATCATGGGTGTCACAGACCACCTGCAACAGAAAGAAAGAGACCAAATACAGCATCACTTAGGTGCCAATATTGTGGCAATCTCATGCCAGACACGAATGATGTCTGATGTCAAAATAATGCCTGATTTTGTACTAGGCATTAAACTCCAGTTCTTTGTAAAATAATATATAATAATAATAATTGTATATTTTAGAGCCTATCAAAGGTGCAAAATGTTAACATCAGTAAATCATCCCTATCTTAATTAAATCTTGAAGATATGCAGCCCCATTTCTGCACTACATCTTACACTGTGTATTAAACTGCTGACAGCGTACCAAAGGTAAAAGATGAAATGTACTGAGTTTGTAAAAGCATTGAATACAGCAGTTGTAATATACACTATGCATGTGCATAAATTGTTGAGTTTGCATGTGCACTGTGAAAAGCCATCCATTACATTGATTAGACTGTTGATATTTCGACTGTGACAGGCACTCAGTTGGGTGTGTTATTAGCAAGCATGAGCTCAGGAGTAAATTCGACCCGGAGGAGCATAACAACAATCTGGCGGTGACAGCTCGCATGTAGGCTAGACGATCTAGAAAATGATCTACCACAGCAGGCACTTGTGTGTAATAAGTTAAGTGATGATAACTGATCATTGTGATCACAGAGTGAAAAACAGCGGTCTTATTCCTGTATCATCCTGTTGTTAAAAATCCACCAGTTATTGTGGAATCAATTCAAGTATGAGGATTTAAATTCTCTTTTTGACAGAGAAAATGTTTCTCTACAAAAACAATTACAGTCCCTGTAAAGCTGAGAGAGGATAGTGCTGGAGTTCAAAAGGAGACATTTAAAGTATGTGTGTTTCAGATTTAGTGGCATCTCGGAGCAAGGTTGCAGATTGCAACCAACTGAGCACACCTCCATTTGAAACCCTCTTAGGATGTACATGAACCTATGGTGGCTTTCGAGAAACATAAACATGTGAAAGGCTCCCTCTAGAGTCAGTGTTTGGTTTGTCTGCTATGGCGTACTCTGTGGAAGAGGTCCTGCTTCCTCTGCAGATACAATAGGCTCATACTAAGACAATGAAAACAACTCTTAGTTCATTGTGATTATAAACATTATATTTGATTTCTGTCAGTTGTGTTTACTACAGGACACAGTTGTGAAACTACAAAATTAAAGTTATTGGCAGTGTCAATAGTTAGGGTTATACTGGAGCAGGGTACTAATTATAAGGGACAAATACACTTAGAGCTTCAAAAAGACAAACACCTACCCATAAAGCATCAGCAGGGCAATAAGTGGTTGGAGGTTAGTTGGTGAGGTGTAGCACTTTTTATCGAAAAAGATGAAGATTTCCACCACCATGGCTGCACTGATGGAGTAATTCACCTGGAGGAACAGCACAGACACAGTAGACACTAGTGTCTATAGATATTTCATGAGCACAGAGAATAAAACCTACTGACACATCTTTGCCCTGGTTGTTCTTTTACAATATTAACATTTCCAAGGCTTTGGTACACATATCATAAGGTAACATGGCCACTGTACCATGTCCCAGAGAAAGTTGGCCATCCAGTAGACCAATGGACTGACACCACTGACAAACTGCAGGTGTTTAGCCTGGGTAACCCTCTCCTGGATCAAATAGAGGACAAAGCTGGCTGGAACGAAGGACATGGCAAAGATGACACAGATGGCCACCACTGCATCCAGTGAGGTGGTCAGGCTGAGGGAAAGGACAGAGGGAAATTGTCAGCTAAAATATCAGGAGTAAATGTTTTGATACAGAACAGGTAGAACACCCTAATTCTACTTCTTTTTCTTGTGAACACCTAGAGAGAGGTCACTCACACAGTGATCTCAGACAGCTGTTCCTTGGTGAGATTCAGCGGATGATTGATGGCAGTGATTCCGTATTCATGCAGGTTAGCTCCTTTGGGCAGGTTTGCACGGAGGATGGCGTTGTTTGCCACATTCATGAAAGAAACCATAGCATGCCAGCCCTTATTGTTGTACCATACCTGTGAAAGAGAGTGATCGAGTATTGATGTTTTGTATGTTAATAATACAGACATGCCATCCATGTGTAACAGGGTTTATATGGTTTGTAACAAATGTTTAATTGTGTTACACAATGAGGCAAGTTGATCACAGTGATGAATGTGAGGCTTTATGAAACTGACCTTAACGTTATTTTGAGTCTCCATATACCTGAGGAACGTCCCTATGTCCTTCAGCGTTTGTTTCGAGTGTTTACCCTGCAGCAGCAAATTCAAAGCCCCATTAGAAAAATAATAAATCACTCAGGAGCAAAGTAATGAACACACAGGCACATAATTACAAACACGACGTTGAGTTTTAGAGCCATACCCCTGTAACATTGAGCAGTCGTCCCAGCTGTGCGGCTACATCCTGGATGGTCTTTGGCTGTACATCTAAAACAGGAAGCTGTCCTCCCACTGATATACCTCCATACCTGGACACCACAGAGGAAAAACCCTGCTGATTTCTGCAGTCATTTACTGTAACCGCACTGTTAAATCTTCAAGAGGGAAAACTGCGACACATAGTTGGACTTAATTACAATCAGACATTGAAGCAGTTGGATACTAATTACCTTTGTTCATTCACCCAGTATTTGCTCTTCAAGCTGAAAAGAGATTAAAAGTAAATAAATAAATAAATACCACCAATACGCTCAGAACTTTTTAACATCTTATCTAAAATGAACAGTGTTTACATTTACATTCTCAGTACTGGACATAGTTTGGAATGTAGTTAATTCAGAGACCACTGATACATTAACATTTTATCTCAGTTTCAGGATTGTATACCTTGTTCTGATGAGGCTGGGGTACGTCTTCACCAGGTAGTCAGAGATGTTCCTGCCTGTTAGGTCCATGAGAACATCTCCTGTTGACTGGATCCTCTGATTAAAAAAAATAACACACAATGTATATTAAATAAGGCCCCTAACTGCAGTAGTGGACCTCCAAATGTATGCTGCTTCAGTCGAACAAGTACCACTGCTATGGTATGTAAGAGTATGCTGAAGCCATTTAGCAGTATGCATAAGAGGTTGGATATTGTGTGTGTCTGTGTGTACATTTTCAATATCAGTAACCCAACCACCAACCTGTGGAGGTGGTAGCCCTCCAGCACCCTCAGGACACACAGGAAGCATGGTGAGTTTCTTGGGTGTGCTGCATTGACATTCTGGAGACGGTCTGAGGGAGTTCCATTCTGAGCTGTCCAGCATTTCTATGAGGGCAGGGTTAACCAGGGGCATCTCCCACTCTGTGGTGATGTTGTTACATGGGAAATCTCTATCATGAGAAGAAAGAAACCAATGTAGTCAAATAAAACAGCCCAGAAGACAGTCAGGAAAGATTAAAAAAAATCTGTGAAGGCGACTCACTCTAGTGGTTCATCCACCATGCAGCGAGTCCCAAAGCCAGGGTTGTCCAACAACACTTCACCAAAGTATCTCATCTGAGCATCCATGGGACGCTCATTACTGCAATGGAATTTTTTTTTTAAATAAATAAATAAATACATAAATAAATACATACATACATACATACATACATACACACACACACACACACACACATCATTATTACTATTTAGCTACTTTAGTCAAATCCAATTAGAAGTACTGGTGTTAGACCAATTAGTCTCATCATGATGGCAGGTGACACAGTGCCCATTACGCCCACCTGAAGAAGGTATACTGTCTCCCATACATCCAGGGACTGAGAGTCAAACTTGGATACTCTCCAAAGGGTGGAACGATCAGAGTGAATGTCAGTGCCAGGAAAACAAAACTGGCTGGCAGCACAATCTACCAAAGACAGAGACATAATTGAGAATAAAAGACCCGACAAAATGTTAATTCTTTCAGATCTCCTACAGCTAACCATATGGCAACAAAAAATAAAATGTTAGTTTGATGACTGACAGCGCTGCAGATGATTATGGTTTGGTTGGTGGTTACCTGGGCAAAGAAGTCTTTGTAGGAGCGTGTCGCGTGATGCAACCTCTTGATCAACAGGGCGAAGAACTGTTTGATGATCAGACACAGGCCTCTGACCTGGTAGGAACCCCGGCCAGTGCTGCCTTCTGGGACATCACACGGGCCCTGGCCATTGGTGTGCAAAGCTCCATCTGTCTCTGTGATAAAGAGCTCCAGTCAGATGCGCACAGTGTGACTTGCACTAGCTTTTCAGTGTAAATACTATATTAGGAGGCATGCCAGCAAGCCAAGCATGTTCAGTGTTCTGTGACCAGTGATCATAAAGCATATACCAGCGGCACTCTTCTAGCCTTAGGGATGTAATTCAGCATCAAACCATGTGCAGTGTGCCAGTGAAATCTCTAGATTGAAATATTTGCTTTGATGAATGCATCAGGTGGTCACGTGCTATTGGTTAAAATGGCCATCTGCATTACACTGCTGTTGAGGGAAAAAAAAAAAAACGTCCTCCAATATTCGTTTTAAGGGATTGGTTAAAGTTGCAATATGTAAGAGCTGTCCACCTCACAAATTCATATTCCAAACGAATACAGGGCAACATTTCAACAGAATAACTTATCTGTAGCCACCATTAGTTAGTTAGCCTTGCAGCTAGCAGTCTTCAGCTGACTCAGGACAAGACAGAGATCTTGGAGCACCAGAGGAGTGCTGGTTAATGTAGGCAGGGGTGGTGTCAGAATGGGCACCAGAATAGGATACTGGCTAACAGGCAGTGGAACTGAGCTCAGCAGCCTCCTGCTGAACACAGCAGAACCAGGGCTGAACACAGCCTCTGACACCAGAAAATACAGTTGTGTTGTAACTAACATTCTTACATATTGCATCTTTAGGGAATGTTTAAATTGATATTTGCAGAAATGTGCTTGTATGACAGGCTTGACATGACTTTACTTAATGTTATGGTCACCTTTGGCAAGAGCCAGGCTAGCTGTTTTATAATATTTCCAGTCATAGAACTAAGCTAAGCTAGCCAGCTGCTGGCAGTGGCTACATATTTACCTTATGGGAACAAACACCTATCAGCAGCTCTGAAAGTTTATGTGGGTTTCTCTGTGCCACACAAAGTGTTTGAGGCTGGTTTTGTTCCCTTTATACAAAGCCAAGCTCACTGTTAATCTTAGCATAAGGACAGTTTTCAGTCGAGCCAGGGCATTTCTCAGTTAAATGTCAAAGGTTCTTTTTTTCAAGGTTGAATACATTTCATCTTACAACACAGAATTGGCTGTAAAGCCTCTTAAATTACAGAAACTGAGATTTTTCCTCCACAACAGCAGCATTTGTCCAGAGCAGTAAGCTGAAAGCTTTTGTCACCTTTTGCTGGTTCCATATCAACTGCCACTCTGTTCAGTCCACAAAGACTAGTGCGAGAGATCTGTTGCAATGATTTCTTCTCTGAGAGTGCCAGAGAATGGGATACAAAGGATATAGTTCACATGATGAGGGGTTAGACAGACAACAGACAGCTACAAGACTTTCAGTGATGCGTTCAGTCACACAACAAAAGGACGAGAAAATGAAGTGAAAGGAAAGTGCCACAAAAACTTGTTGTGGCTGTTTGTATTTTTTTTTTATTCTTCTTTTTTTTTTTTTTTTTACCTTTTATACATTTCCTGTTGGTTGCATTCCCATCAGCAGTAACCTTTAGGAAGATCTACAAGGAAACAGCATATTTCATTGTCAGAATCCAAGATAACAGATGCTCTTGATTACAAAGCCATATGAATCAGAGCCTAATCACTGTGAAGGTGAAAGTCAGGCAGTGACAGATTGCCTCAATAAAACTACGCTTGTTTTCTTGTGTACTGGCTGAAAAAAAAGGACAAAAATTGCTGTTTAGCACTGAAAATGAAAATATCATATGTACTTCCATAACTAATAATCATTCTTGTTAGGGAGCTCATTGTCAGTTTGATCTATTGTCTCATTTCTTTTAGGCTTGGGACAACAATGTAATTTGTAAACAGAAATTACTTTTTTGATTTTCCTAATAAATCACAACATGTGGTTGTTAAATACAAGCAGCGCTATCATAACTCTAACTGCTACCATTTCTTTTCTTTTTTTTTTAAAATTATTGTGTCCATGTACCTCCTCCAGCGATGTGTCGGACACACCAAAGCTGCTTAGGCCGATGTCCACCAGGGTTTCCTCCAGCTCTCTGAAGAGGCTAGCATAGGCCCTGGGCTGGAAGTTGCGGTTGGGCAGCAGGAAGGTGAGCTCCTGGCCAATAGCCTCAATGAGACGAGCCTGAGGCACGTGATGATGGACCAGGGCCGTGATGCTCTCCATGTTACCTGAATATGAGTGGTAAAGGATGGCTTTGGCTTTTATCAACTTCCACCACTGTTCCATTTGTTCAATTTAATTTCTTATTACCAGCAGTGCAAGAACTACTCAGATCCTTTACCAAAGGATAAGCAGTAATACCACAGTGTTGACATACTCAGTTTCACGGCAAAGGCATGCATTCAAGAACTTTAAGTTTTTGATGATTCTTTCAGCCTTGGCAATTCAGAATCCAACATGGTGACTAAGAATAAGAACAGAGAATGCTGGTCTTGTTTGCTTACGAAGGTCATATCCAGGCATATTAAGTCGATATTGCTTCATGGCCAGACAAAAGTCCCTTGTAGCACGTATAAGTGAATATACAATGTGTTAGTATAAAAAAAGAATTAAAGTACCAAAAGTAAAGGCAGTCTTAATGCAGGATAGCCTGTTTCTTAAATATATTCCATATCATAGCACAAGATTATAATGATTCTTTAAGCAATAATGTAAACATCACTTTAATGTTGCACTGATTTGGAGGTAATTTTAACAGCACGGGATACAGACGAACACGTGCAATTACTGTACAGCTGGAAAAAAAAACAGTGTATCCATTGACCTTTAAAAGGGTTTACATAGTACAATGAATACACTAAGTGCAGGGTGTTTCTAGGTGTGTATGTAGACTGACTACAATCCAGAATTTAAAAGTGCTATTCATCAACATGACAAGGAGATGATCCATTTCATTAAGAAGCTGAATAGACCAAAAGCCAGTTTCGGGAGGTCGACGGTGAACGCAGCATGACATCAGTCTCTGAAATTCACAAGATACTACAGGAACTGACGATGACCTTACCATCCATCTGTCGGTCTGGGGTCTGGCTCTCCCCCTGATCCCCTTTAAACTTTGAACACTTTGAACATGTACATGAGCAGTCCTCTGTACAGTCACAGCCGGCCTGCAAGACACAGTGTTATTAGAAAACATAAATATATATATATACTTTTTCATTTCTCTCAGACATTTTTGCTCCACCTTATTCTCACAGGGACTCATTTATATTCATTAGAAAGGGACAAATGAAAGGCAAAATAATTTTATGTGTTCACTCTAATACTCACTATTAAAATTTTTAAAACTACAACTTTGTACTATTAAGAGCCTAATCAGCACAAACAGACACATCCATCCATGAGCTTACCTTTGGCTTGTCATGTTTCATTCGTCGTACGAGAGTGAGGTAGAAGCCAGCGCCAAAGCAGTTTTTGAGGAAGATGGGGGAACCACAGCAGTACAGGCGTCCCTGAGAGATGATGGCCACCCTGTCACTCAGCAGGTCGGCCTCGTCCATGTGGTGGGTGGACATGATCACAGTGCGTCCTGCAAACATGGGACGATGAAGAATCGATAAATAGAGACATACTGTATGAAAGACGGATGGATGATTAAGGACGAACATTCTCAATTAGCTCTGAGAAGATCTAAAAACACTGTTGTGCTGTGAAATTATTTATTTTTAATATTACGTATTTCAGTACAGATAGCCTTAATGTGGCATCATAAATTCTTAGGGCCCAAGAATATATGACACAATTGAGATTGTTAAACTCAAAGCATCTGTCCTTTGGCATTTAAGACAGAGATATTCCATTGTTGTTCATTACAGCTTTAGCTCAGAAAGTTTTTAAATTTAAATTTTAAAAATCAGTTAGAGGGGGGAAACTTACAGATCTTGTGTCACCAGCAGCATCAGTGATGCAATGTTTTGTGCAGGACAGAGGCTGAATTATTTGTGGCCTGACAAACTGGTCAGGTTTGTTCACCATCCACACGTCATATAATATAGCACAGTAATACTGACACATATTTTTTAATATTGTAGGTTTTAAACATTTCCCTGCATCCAGAAACTGACTACACATGACTGACAGTTATTACAAATACAACATTTTGCCAAAAAATAAAATTAATTCAAATAAAATAAAATAAGGAATTAATAAACATCATTCAAATGATAGATTGTCATTTTAAACAGTGACTTATTTTTTTTAGCAAATGAATGGTGTCCACTTCAGTGGTCATAATACAATTTAAGGCATTTAGGTGCATGATCATTATAGTTAAAGCATAATATAAGACTGTAACAAGCATAGTATAAAACAGCAAATCTTATGGATCAATCAAAACCATTCGTCTGTTGATATTAGAAGAAATCTTCAAAAACTTCCAAGAGGCTGATGCAAAAACCCTCTATTCCCTCTTGTAGCCAGCAGGGGTCAGTGTTACCTGCACGATATTTGAGCAGCAGGTCCCAAATGGAGCGTCTGGAGTACGGGTCTACCCCTGAAGTGGGCTCATCCAGGATCACCACCTTAGCCCCGCCAACAAACGCCAAGGCAACTGACAACTTCCTTTGCATGCCCCCTGGATCAGAACATCATGACACACTGAGGACTGGTTTACATCACAGTGAGCATTAATAGACATCTGCATACACCTACTGTACCTGCAGTCTATCTATCAAAACAATAATCCATACAAAAAAACCACATCCATATGCACTTAGCAGTAGCTTTTGTTTGTGATGAATAAGCATCACAGACAGACCTGAGAGGTTCTGGGTCAGTTCGGCTCTCTTGTGGGGAAGACCCAGATCCTGCAGCATGTTCTCCACCTCCTCCTCGGCCTCCGCAATTGGACGGCCTTTCAACAGCGAGTAGAAGAGGATGTGCTCCGCTACAGTCATACTGAGATGGAAGATATGGAATGGGATGCAAAAAATAAGCCGTGCACACTAGCAAGCAAGGTTTGTGTTTGTTTGTCACATTGTATGGTGATGACTAATGTGGTAAAATCTAAATTGAAATTTAATTAACTACTTGTTTATGATGAAGAGATGTACATACTACTGAAAGAGGATGTTGTGTTGAGGGCACATTCCCAGAGACAGGCGGATGCTGTCCATGTCTGTGCGGATGTCCTTGCCGTAGATGGTGGCTGTCCCTGAGGTGGGAGGGAACATACCAGTCAAGATGGACCTGGGAAAAAGAAACACAGACAGAGAGAGAAATTAGTGGCCGTAATGTTTGACTATATTGTTTTTTACAACTATATATGCATATGGTTGTGTTGTATAAGTATGCATGGATATGTGACATCTGTGTGACATACATGGTGGTGGTCTTCCCAGCCCCATTGTGGCCCAGAAAGGCAGTAATCTGGCTCTCATAAAAGCTGATGCTAAGGCCATCCACAGCCGGTCTGAGGCTACTGCCAAACACCTTGAACAGGTCCTGGATACAAACACCCTTCACAAGGTCGACTGGCTCTGCCTCAAAGAATTGTTGACCTACATACAGCAAAAAACAACCACATACATTATATATATTACTTATTTGTCTGGACCATGGATGAGAATTTAAAAAGGTAAAAATAAATCTACTGCGGTGGGCACTTCTTTCAAGTAAACAAAGCAAAATACTGAGCAAATTATAAAAAGTGACAATCACATAAAATATAATATATATTATAATATTCCTCAGAAAGTATGTGTGTGTTAGTTTATTTCCCAAGTGTGAACAAAAGAGGCACGCGACATATGAGATCAGGGGATTGGAATGTCGTACAGCATAAAGCAAACCGTTTAAATTACTTATTAACTAGGCATGAAACCGAGCAGCTAGCAGTATGTGTGTTCACATATGCCGACAAGTGCAAACACTCCCACAAGGGCAAAGAGTTCCCACACAAAGAACTTGATTGGCAGAGAGAGAAAGTGAGAGCAAACAGAGATGAGATGGCCTCAATCCTGAATGGAGATCAAGTGTTTGCTTGCATAAATATTACACCAGCAATATTAATGAGCTCCGTTGTTAATTATATGTGGGATTATTCCATAAATTGTTCACCAGATTTCAGAATGAAGCAGAGTTGTTGGTTAGTTAATCAAAAGCACCAGTTAATGTGTGTGTATAACAGTATAATCATGATAGAAGCATGCTGTTTCCTTTAAACCCTGTGGTAGAATAGAAGCCCTTGTAATAGCTCTGCACAGCTTTGGATATGGATTTAACAAATTGGACCTGTCTGCGTAAAGCTCTGTGCGCCCTCCAAATCTGATGGATTTCACACGAATGAATATGACTATTATACCATCTTTCTCCTGATTCTCCTCTGCCTCCGCTGGGCTCTCCTTCTCCAGCCTCTCACGCTGATCCTGGTGCTCACATGAGGCTGACCCCTCCTGACTTTTGGGTTTCTCCTCGTCTTGGTTTTCCTCCTCTTCTTTTTTCTGCTGTTCTCCTTGGTCTTTGTTTGCCAGGTTATCAAAGCCTTTCTTATCGAACTGCTCACCTTTGGAGAAAAAGAACTTAAGGATTTAAAGTTGAGACTGGTACATTTCATTGCTGGATAACAATAACCTCTTTATTTATCAGTCTTCGCATAAAACTTTTCTTATTGGCAGTGGTCTAATAGGGAAATGGTAAGTAGGTAAGCTTACTTGAAGCTGGAGCCACACTGTTGAGCCAATAACAGGGCAGGAATGGGAAGTAAAATGGTCGCCCAATTCCATACTGTCCTGTAATGCACAAAATACACGATGAGCTACGATAAATACGTCAAACAGCAAACCTTCATTTCTTTCTAATGCACTGACCAGGAAAGACATTGTCCAGGTACCAGGCCAGCACAGCGTACAATATAGAGTCCAGGCTCATCATACAGATGGAGGTGAGAAAGGAGAACTCGTCCCCCTCCAGAGGGCTAGTCTGGATGTTGTCCCACTGCAGGCCTAGGCCCTGCTCTTCGTACCGTGACAGATACTCAGTCCCAAAGCCAAACGCCACTTGGGACAGTAGGCTCTGAGAGGAGGCAAAATCACTGTTTGTCTACCGTTGACAGTCAAAGCTTAATTTATTCACTGTTCTAATCAATCTAATTAAGAGGCAACAACTTAACTATGTTTTAAACATGGTTGGTAAATCAGTCGAATTCACTTTATTTATCTAATGATATACATGGGAAGAGTTGTGTATTGATGATTCTGAGCAGGTAAATCTACTGCTGTAGCTGAAGTTACATAATCACTGTACATACGGTTGCATGTTTTCATAACAGACAGAGGGAGACGCTGAACTGCGACACCTACCACCAGGATCTTCAGGTCCTTGGTCATGCGCTCCTGCCAGGCAAAGCAGAAGATGTGCGGGAGGTAAAGGGTGAAGTAAACAATGCCGCAGCAGGCGGCTGCCAGGTTGGCATGGTTGAAAAAGACGCTGAGGAGGAAGCATTGCATGATGGTGGCCATAGTGAAGGTGAGCAAAAAGAGGAAGAGGAGGATGGGGTTGCTGTAGTTTAATACCCTGCCTCCCTGTAGGCCAGAGATAGACAGAAACACACAGAATGATTTTTTGAACTGCAAGACCGAAATACATGCGAAAACTGCATCTTTATATATATGCTTTCTAAATAATTTGGCAGAGAAAGTACATTAAATGCAATATAAACATTAGTTTGATTATCTTGGTCTAATTTATGGCCTTACACATATCACCCACTAGAGGTCACAACAGCCCATCTTACTGTAATATGTCAACTGATGCACTCTGACTACAAGACAGGACTTGTCCATTTTCTCTAGGGTAGAGTAGTTAATAATTGACCCATCCCATTCCTGCAAAGTCGCTGACATAATTCCCATGATGTCATGGTTTTCACACTTGTTTCATTAATGATTCATAAGAATAGTAACAGTGACCCAGTACAACATTATCAATCAAGGATAAAAAGATCTGCTAATGATTCACAGTAAAACTGGGGGATATACCGACATTAACATCAGAGACACATTGAATGAATCATTAAAACGAATCATTAGATTCACAGCTAGATGTGACATGTCTATAAAATAGCTGGATTGTTCTAATGCCAGCTACAAAGTGAAAGACAAGATTAAGGTTTTTATCAAGCGCTGGAACATAGTAGAACCAAGCCTACATGCATTCAGCAAGCCCGTTTATACACAGTACTGCAGACTGTGTGTCATCAGCTTTCAAACCACAGGTCATACACTCATGTTCTGCCCTAACATTAAGTGTTTGTGGGAGATAAATCAGATGGCACAGGAATGAGGAAACTCTCTGGTAAATCTTTCCTCACCATGATAATGGCGGTGAGGAGAGCGGTGCTGGTGCCCATCATGAGGAAGCTGTCAATAAACCAGGTGGACCAGATGACGCCGTTGGTGACCCCCATGGCCTTCAGGGTCTCCTTTAGGCGTAATTCCTTCTCCAGGACAATACTCTTGACTATCATGGACACAGAGTAGACCCAGGCCAGGACCATGAAGATTGGGAAACAGCGGTTTAATGTCAGCATGAAGCTGAACAGAGAAAGGCAAAGAGAAAAAAAAGATAGAGACACATTATTGAAGCCTAGAACCAAATATTGTGTGATTGTCACAATGTATCAGGATTACTACCAGAAAAGGTAGTTAACTAAGTAGTGTATTACAAAGTGATTTCCACTCACAGATCATCCACATAACAAGGGTATGGCATCTGCTGCAGGTAAACACCTAGTGGCCACTCCTTTCCAGTCTGAGTCTTGATGATCCCGTGCTCTATTATGTCCTGAAGATAAGCAAAGCCACCCCAAACATAGCGAAAGTCATCCATAGGATCCGCTCTGGGGCCAGGGTCCCAGTACCTGAGCAATACACACATAAACATTAGTCTTTAAGTTTATCATTCTTATACTGAACCCATAGTTTCCAATCAATGTAGGTTCTAACCTGTCTTTGACCTTATTGGTACGCTCAACTGCATCAATATCCATACGTATCTTGAACTGAACATGAGGTGGGACTTTGGTGGACCAAGGGAAGATATTCACAAAGACAAGGCCCGCCCAGAACTTGCTGTCCTCCAACAGGTCCAAGGCCCGATAAGTGACGGTGTCCTCGTCAGGCAGAGGCACAAACTTATCCAGGACCACACACTGGAAGGGAGAATCAAGAAGAGAGGCCGCCAAATAATTGGACAGGTGTTTCCCAGAATAGCTTACTGAACCAGAGTACTGTCTGTTTGAAGACTATTTGGTTTTACTTTAGATGACCACAAAAATCTGTTTCCTTTTAGGTCATTGCGTGCATTACTTGAAATACTTCATTCAACAATTCCACAATGGTCAACTTTCTTTCAGTTCTTGGTGTAGGAAAAGGTGAAACCTTTTATTGTTAATCAAAACTGTCTAAGCCAACGTGTCTGTGACACTGTTCTGAGGTATAGCAGTGCTTAAAAGTACGGTGACGCTAGGGAAAATCAGTGTCTGTACAAGTGTCCATACATGTAAAAATGAGTAATAATAATTTAATAAGTAAGTAATAATAATAAGTAATAATTACGTAATAATTTTGACCTCCAGGTGGCGCAAGAGAAAAAGCCAAAGGATCATCATGAATTCATCCTCTGGGGGCCGTGAATGTTTGCGCACAATGTCAGGACATACCACATAATAGTTTTTGAGATATTTCAATCTGGAATAAAGTGGTGGACCGACAGATTGACATTGCGATCCTTAGTGCTGTGCTGCCAGTATGACTGAAAAGGTAAAAAGATCAGAGTTGGCTCAAGTCACTGTGATGCACACACTACATACAGTGACACCACAGTAGCAGTTGTCTCTTCCCTTCAAAGCGTGTCTGATGTTGCCATTCACTGTAAGCTAATGCAAAGAAGGCGGGCCTTCATCCAAAATGAAACACTCCAAAACTATTTACTCCTGAGCTCCCATGCAAAGATTCCCCCCTGAACCCCAAACACACATACACACAACCTGCACCCCAAACATGCATATGTGTCCAAAACACACACATATATTGCATACATTTACAGACACAATGTACGCTAAACATACCCAACAAATGATTCAACTCTTAAAGACCGTCCCTTGATTTACATTCCCCTGCTAACACAGCAGCCCCACTGTGTGGGTTGATATGCATGCATGCCACCAACGTGCAGCCAACCAGCCATCAAGCCCACGGTCATTGTTGCTGCTTTATAAAGGATGGTGGAGGGAGTGACAGCTGTATCTAATCGGCCTCAATCGTTCCCACTCTCCTTGTCACACTCAAGTGCTGTAAGCTTCAACTTGGACAAAAACAAAGAGCACCAACCATCCACCCAGCCATGCCCCCAGGTGCCCCCCGTGTCACCCCCCAGTGCCATAGGCCTCTCATCCCGATTAGCCTCCGCAGGGAAAGACCTGATTTTAACTTTGTTTCAAATGCATCGGCCCACTAAATGTGGAGGGCCCTCACAAGAGAAGGTTTGTGATGTTATTTTTTCGTACCCCCCACTCCATCAGCAGTAAACAAAAGAGATTCGACAGCTAGTCTGCTGCTCTGGCTCTCGCCCACCTGGGTAGATTGCCATGTCCCTGGACGGGGGGACAAATTGCAGAGCCCAAAGGCAGCTAAACGCTCACATCACATCAAGAAAGGTTTTGGCGCATAGTGGTTAGGCAACCAGGGTTTTGTAAAATCAAGTGTCAAGGCCTGTGCTTAATTGGATTATTTCTTGAAAAGGCCAGTCCTAGAACTTGAACTCTCAGGTGAAGTGAAATGTAGAAAAACAGTCCACATTCTTTCTCTCAGAGTCCACAAAAATCCTGACACTTTGTTTTCATCTGGAAATGTGGTGACCCCTTTGAATAGTCAGTATAATTCTACACGTCTCTCAAAATCCAGTCAGTGGTATTTGAGAGGCAGGTAATTTCCCCCAGTACAAAATGAAGGGGATGCTAAAAAAGATAAAAGTCTTTTAGTAAAGCCCACTCACGTCCCCATACTGGTTGAGCATCCGAATGACCCGGTCAGTGAGGTTAAAGATGTCTCGCCAGTCGAAATCAGGCATGTCGGCCGGACGGTCCTCCGGTGGGCCGTTGTGCAGGAAATTGAGGATGTGTTTGGAGGTGAACGGCGTCTCCTCTAGAGTTCTGTCAATAAAATCCATCACTGATGGATTGCGGATGGTGTCCTGAAACAAAACGAAATGAGGGAATAAGCTTTATTTACATTGATATTTTCCATTCTCTAAGAAAGATCTTGCTGAGTCACCAGCTGAGCCACAATTTCAGTAGATCCAGAGGAAAAAGGAAATGGAAATGTATATGAGTTTAGAAACACAAATTGATGGCAAATGTGACACATTGAGAAAGATTAGAATGTTAGGGATAAGCATACAAGGGCAAAAAATAAATAAAATGGATGGTGTTCATATGCAGAAAAGATACAACAAGAGGGGCAGAGGTGGGGGTGTGGATGGAAAAGGGAAAAGAGATGGCATATTTTTGAAAGATAAGGTTCTACATTCGAGCAGGAAACTTTGTGAACTCCTGAGGCCTCTGCAAAAAGAAAAACAGCGAGGAAAAGAGGATGAAATAACAACATCATTAATCATTTCATTCAAAGAACAATTGTTTGGCATTGGATGTCAGCTAAATGGTGACACAGAGGTAGATCCTGATCATATCTGATGTGTTAGGTACAGTAGGGCTGGTACATGGATGCAACTTAAACCACAACTGAAGTTAAGTCAGCTAATGTAGTTTAAAGTGATTTAAATACAGTGATCTGGCATTCAGTCTTTTATTTTGTTCAACGATTCTTCCAGTATATATCTGCACGTTTAAGGAGTTTCTACCATGGGCACATGATTGGATGAAGTAACATCATACATGTCCTCATTACTAATGGTGTCCCGTTCAGACCTGCTTATTCAGTCACACTATATTATCGTCCTACCCGGATCATCTTGACTTGGACCCCATCTTGGAAAAAAGCCCAGATCTGAGGTGCCACTTCTTCCCAGGCCTTCCCCATCGTCCTCAGCCTCTCCAGCTCCTCAAATGTAGTGTTTGCCTAAAGGAGAGAGGGAAATGTGTGTGTGTGTGTGTGTGTGTGTGTGTGTGTGTGCGTGTGTGTGTGTGTGTGTATGTGTGTATGTGTGTAAATGGTTTGGCAAGATTGGAAGGGCAGCAAATTATCATTAAAAACAAACATGCACACACAACTATTCTCACAAATGTTGTGCACGGTACTCAGAAATACAGGAAACCGTGTACGAAGGAAATCATCATAGGGAAAACTTCAAATGCACACATGTATACACGTGCGTGTGTGTACACAACATGGAGAAACTCAAACACACACATCCTCCTAATCTCCTGCTACATACCATTCCCACATTAAAACTCTCTGCGAAAACAGGCTTTGCAAAGACAACACACACATTCACACACAAAGAATTCCCGCGGCCCGCTCAGATAACCGGCAACTGTGCGACAAATGCGCTCTGTGCCAAATCGTCAAATATTTACTGCACGCTTATCGTCGAAGCCTTGGATGTGTGTGGGTACAGTGCTTTGTGTGGCAAATACCAAAGGCTGGCTATTTCAGTATTCAGTCATGTGCAGTGGGGGATGAAAGCGCTCAAGAGTACACCCAATTAAACGCCTTCCTCTTGTGTGTGTCTGATTTTGGGTGACAATGGGGACAATGGAGCCAGGGTGACAATGGAGGCCATTGGTGACAACTGGCCGAATGCATTCAGCCTGCCCAGTGAATCCCAGTCAGGTTCCCACAAGTGAGTGCTTCCTCATTCCCCCGGGGCAGTTTAAAACAGCAGGCAGAAGCAGGAGGAGGACTGGGGGATTCCTTGAGGTGATTTCTTCAAGGGGGTAGTCGATGGGTTCTCGCAGTTGCTGGATATGTTGGGTATTTTGTGCCTAATTTAATATTTACCTATGTTGCAGAGTGAGTTCCTGTAGCAAGCTACTGCAGATTACTTCCAGACAACTTGGAAAGTGAACATTTGAACATTCACTTGTGTGTGTGTGCACTCCCAAAAGAGAGGTTTTGTTAACTTTTCAAAGTTGTGCACCAAGATCAGGGAGGCAGTTGGAAATTTCAACAAGGAAACTGAACTCCGACACTGACTGGAATGCTGCATTAGTTCCACATGTATTATCTGTTATGTATTATGCCCTGAGTTATACAACTTGGATGCATCTTTGCCTCCACGCATGAGGGTAATAAACAAATCAAGTAGCTTGCTAAAACAGAACAAAAAAATCCAAACTTGAATATGCTGCCTATCAGCAATGCTTGACATCTGGTAAAGCCAAGGCTACTCTGCTGTTAATGAATACAAGGCCAATGCAGTATTAGCAATAGATAATCTGTGATTAAACCTATAAATGAATGCCAATGCCTTGGCTCAACTTCCTGGACAAAATCCTCTTTTCCGCCGATTATGTAAGATGTCTAGCATTCATTCAGCTGTTCTTGTTAAGCAGCATATACAAAGGCTTTATAGATACATCTTTTAAATTGTTTCTCAACATCATGGAAAGTTTGAAAGCCGCCATTTTTGAGTCCAAAAGACACAAGAGATGAGGGCTCAGAAGCAATTAAATTAAAAGTTTGCTAATGATCTGCATGCTTTATCCTGGTTTTAGTTTGGGTGTATTGTCAGAAACTATGACATACCAATTTGGATGCCTTTACAAAAGTGTATTTACTAAGAGTGATCAAAGTGAAAGAGCAGTACTGGCAGGATGTGGATAAGGCCTGCAAATCTCATCACTGCACAGGAGCAGGCGCATAAAGCTACATATGTTTGAGTGCACGGTGTTCCTCTTGAAATAAAGTGATGCATGGCGGAGTTAAAAGGAAGTTGGATGTTTTTGCTCTCGTAAAGTAATGGATTAACCCCTCAGTCATTTCTTTCTTGGTGCAATTAAGATCCCAATCTGAGGGAAGAGGTAAACAAAGAGGGCACTGAAGGTCAGGAAAGAGAGGAAACACAAGTGTGTGTGCGTTTCTTTGTGCGCGACCACACGTCTTTAAGGACCGACTTTTGCTGCTTACATAACACTGAAAAAGCCATGGCGCCAGTGGACTGTGTGGCAGTCACCACAGCCGATGGGCTTGTGTTCTTCCATTGCGAGCAAGCCATCCATGACTGCTGCCCCCCTGAAGGGCTTTGACCGACACGTATCTACATCTAGATACAAAGGGCTGGACATGACACGAGGAAAGTTGATCCCCTATTGAGGTTAAAAGCATTGTGCACTGGAGGCTTGCTCGCTCACAAAGAAAATAAAAGATATGGATGTCGTGGAGGAACAGAAAGCATCTAAAGGTGGTAATCTGGGAAATCTTAATGTGTTTTCATACATTTTTCATTCTCTCTCTCTCTCATCTTTGTGTTTCCCTTGATGCCACCTTTGTCTTTGTTTGCTGAGTAGCCTTTTGTCATCTTGTCCAATAGTAACTAGTGAAATAGACCAGGCTGCTTTGGATAAATACATCCACCAAGCTGTCAGTGCTGCTTACATTTCGTATGATCTGCCTGACAGCCGGTGAGTCCGGGGCGTAGAGGATCTGTCCCATCAGCATTGGCTTGACAGAGTTCCACATGATCCTGGTGGCAGGGTTGGATTCCAGTTCTTTCATCATATCGTTGCAGAAAGGACCTGAGGACATGGACAATGTGTTAGTTATACATTTTATTGAAAAGAATATGGAAAATGGATAAATTAGATTTGTGTTTATCCACAGATACTGACTACATTCTGAAAAATAGCTCACACAGAAAAATGTTAACTGGAAAACAAGAACCTTTTGTACTTTATCAGCACCTGCAGTCGACACTTGCTGCTGCTGGTGCAAAATTATGACAAAAACCCATGACCCCATCTGTACAGTACACTATGAAAAGATTTAGAGACAGCCTATAATATGTGAAGGAAAACGGTTATGCAGAAGCATCATTCCTGTCTCATGAAAAAGGCTGCTGCATTTAAAGTAAAATTTAAAAGGCCATACTGGAAGAATGCCTACTCTATTATCTGTCATAATAATATACTTTTACTAAGGGTCAACTCACTGGTGCTGTTGTCGTACGTGTAGTCGCCCTGCGCCCTGCCGCCGCTGATCCCCAGGAAGGCTTTGTAGTTATTGTCCTCGTACCAGTTGAAGGACGTGACTCGGGAGAAAGCACCCTCAGTGTAGCCACAGACCAGGCTGGAGGCAGCGGCCATCACCTGCCTGAAGGAGAGATCCTTCTGGAAGAGAGGGGTCATGACCTCAAAAAGCTCACTGAAACTATTCCTCTGGCGCATCTGTGGAGAGATAAGAAGAAAATCAAGAGCTTAAATAAGAACAGAGAAGAGTGAGCTTTTAGATGAAATACAGTCTAGTTTTTACCTATAACAGTTATTCTATTTAAAGATAAGCAGCTACAAGGAATTTTCATTTCTTTGATGAATCCGGCACCCCCTGTGGATAAAAGTGGTATGACTACCATCACATCCTGTGGTAAGGAGGAGTGGTTATGCTCATGACGTTCACTATGTTGCAACATTTTCTTCTTGGTTATAGTCAGATTGCAACAGTTCAGTGTTGTGAACCTGCTACAGCTCAGATTAGCACCTCTGGCTGATCACAGAACTAACTTATCATACTGTATTTATTTAACCTTAAAAAAATACAAGTTACAGTAAACCCTTATTTGGCAACAAACAGGCGATCTACCTATTGGCACTGTCCAATGAAAACCTTGTGTCTCAAAACCCTGTTTTGTTTTATTTTTTCAGATAAATCAAAGGACAAAATTTTAATTTTAGTTAAAAAAAATCTTAAACTAAATCTTAATCTACACTTAAAACACATTGTCACAAAGTGTTATTTTTTTTCTATCCATGAAAACTCGTTTGGTCACAGTGTTTTCAGTTGCTGAAAGGATCTTTGGAAGCCTTGGATTTTAAGGGCGAGGAATGACTCATCCCCGCGACTGTCTCGACGACAGAATGTCTGTCGTCGGGACATAGACAAGTGTCTTGCCAACAGGATGTTGGACTGTCAGCTGCCCTAAATAACCCATGGAAACAGCCACAACAAACAAAAAAAGTATTTCCACAAATCCATGTTGGACTGAATGTTTTGAGTACAGGTACACCACAAATTACATTAATGAGACACCTCACCAAAGTGAAAACATGATCACACTGACAAGGGAAACACAAGCAGATAAATAAGAATGTGAGAGAACAGCAAACACAAACAGATCACTCAATCAGCACTTGTGTTTAATCTTTTCCGTGTCTGGAGGCTTCACCTGTTCTCGCAGCCGCAGTGTTGTTTCAACTGGGATGGTCACATAGTGATGATGTATCTGTTTTCGAGGCTAAACAGGCTTGTTCTGGATTTAGCCTTCCTCATACGCACTAAATGATATCCCCCTACTGTCTGTGTTTGTGTAGAAACTCAGGCGAGAGGAAGCAACTGTTTCCTGACAGTTAAAATTAGCAGGCGGTGAACTTTTGAATGGAGCTAGACCGCGGGCTGCAGGAGCCGTGCCTTACCTCTCGCAGTTTGTCCGAGGTGGCAGAGATGACCCGTACCCAGAGGCGAATGTCAATGCCTTGAGAGTGATTGTCCAGCATGAGAGGAAGCTGGGGGAAAAACAAAAAAAAACAATATTTAATCTATGCAGCAGCAGCGTTCTGTTTCTTAAAGGGTAACTGAGTAGCACTGCGTATGTGAAAAAGTAGGATACTGCATTGTGTGGCTCCAGGGAAAGCTGCATGTAGCTGCTGAGTAACTGCCCCCATGGATGTCACTAATTTGCATTGTGGGTTATGCAGGCAGCAGATTTCGAGGAGGGAAGACGAAGGCATGTTTTTCAAACTGTCCATACATACAACAGTTTTAGTGGAATGAAATGCTAAGACTGTTGACTGCTTTCAAAAACCTGGCACCTGCATTACCCATAATGCAATTAGCCACTGAGTGACATTTTCTATGTTGTCTATATCTGGTGGACACTGTTTTTTTTCTTGAGGATGTGCAGGTTTGCCCAAAGATCCTCCAGCCAGCTCTCAACACAATAGGCTAAAGGTCCAGGAAACAGCATGAGGCTAAGACACAGAACTAGCAGAGGAGACATCCTTCCCTCTTACATATATAGAGAGAGCAGTGACCACACGTTGACTTTCCATATTGGACAAGAAGCCCAAATGCCAAACTTCCTCAAGTGTTTGCTTTTCAACTGTTCACAATCCAGCGCCTCTCCAGATAAAACAAACACTGCTTTGAAACTGGCACGTCCTACACAGCAATCCTTCTTTGAGGATCCTCAACTGACTTCATTCAGACGAGCATGCAACTTAAAATACTGTCTCGTCTATTCTTATCTTTACAGACCTCCATTGTCCAGTCGGATATCATCCCACCCTGCACTCACTGCTTGATCCCCACTGTGGCAAAAGAATTATGTGCATCAACAGACAGGGATTAAATTCAAAATCCACTCCTGTAAACTGTAGTAGCACTCAGACATCTATATACTGAAATACTCTGTGTATAACAGCCCGGTTCAGAAACAGAGGACTGCAGAACAAAAGAATGATTGATAAACAAGATGCAAGATGCTATGCAAAGAACGTGCCTGGATCTATATACTGAACACAACTGATCATATGGATTATGGAAAAAATCAAATGATCTCGGTATGATTGTTCCTTACAAGGTTTGATAGTTTCTATAATATCTGCATGCGTGATATGCATATATGATGTATACATCACCTATAATCTGTGGCATCTTGCGTCATACGGCTATTTGCTTAGTGCAGGCATTTAAACATCTACACTACCACCGCTTTAGCTTCCTGCTCCAAGCACAATCAGGGACAGACTGTTGGCCCAGACTTGGCCCAGTCTCATGTGATTGTGGCTGGATTAGGTTAAGGCAGAGGGCAGCCATTGTTGCTGTCTGTCCATTGTGGCCCATGTTTACTCTCAGTGCCCCATGATTACTTAGGAGAGGAGTGCCTCTTCACTAAGCTAATTACAGAGGTAAAGTCAGCTCAGCTAATGCGTATGGCTGTTTCACAAGTAGTCTGCATGACTCCTTCTGTACCTATTTGAAGCATGTTGGCAGAGCTGCAGCACAATCGTAATATAGACTCTTGCAGATAAAAAAAATAGGCCCTGCTTCTAGTGTAAGGTCTTCAAGGAAATTTCTTCAACTGAGTGGTGGCAGCTCATATATGGAGATAATGTTGTGAGTTTGTTGTGTTTATAAAGTATTACATTAATCAGACAGCAAATCAAGGTACACAAGTGGGGATCAACGGAACTAATTCAGTCAGATATAATGTAAATTGCGGCTTCTACTAAAACACCAGGAGTTAATAATGCACGTTCTCTCAACTTAAGTTTCAACATCTAAATTAATGGTCTCCACATTTGCAGATTCTAATCCACATAAAAAAAAATATCTTGTAAGTGCATAAGTGTAAGAACTTCTTTTGTGGAAACTGTCATACACATGAAGAAAAGGTTTGTGAAAATGTCCATGACATTATTTCATTTTAATAATTATATCATTATACACACTTGACATATAATTTTATCTATACAAGACTCAACAGGAACGTGTTGATGCAGGGTGATATCTGTATTTCAAACATTCCACACTTTTATATCAAGCTTATTACATTTTTAAAAAGCAGTAAAGGTTCTTCAACATGCCCGGGGAAATATGTGGTACTATTACTAGTAGAATTTGGACTTTATTTACTTTAGACTCAAAGCCAACATGCATTTCCCTGAGAAATATTTGTCCCACCCTGTGAGTCAGCGCTCTTATAAAAATAATGACAGCTGTTTATCCACTGTGGGTCCTGCTTTAAACAGGCTCTATGCGAAGCCTGTGTGAGCTTGTTAAGTTTCGATCCAGATGTGATTTGAGCACAAACTGCTGAAGTAAATTCAGACAAAGGCTGCAACCAGGAGAAAATAACCTCAATGTAAAAACTATGACATGTTCCTTAAATGGTGTGACGAAGCAGTAAGGGATTTAATGTACAATGGCTTTAAAATAGTTGGCGTACCTCTTCAGAAATAGTTCATAAACATGGCTTTAAAATGTAGCCAATGAAAATCATGTCGTGAGAAAGTAACAAGGGGAAAGGTCCTAATATAAATGTGGCATTTTCAGTTTCCAAAATGGGGATATGATTTATTTTAATCACTTAAAAAACAAAATCTCTCAATAAATGAGCTGGTCAACCAGATTAAGGCATCACTCAGACACAAAGGTTAACACTCATATGACACTGCTTGATAACTGTTTTGCAAATGTCATGTCCTGCCAAACACTATACTTCCCTAAGACAGCTTAACTTCAAGTATTTGCGCCAGCTAATTTGCTGACAGTGAATAGCAATCACAGATTTTTGTAAATAAATATGGCAACATCCCAAATGGGATTCATCCAACCACAGCTCTATACTGGCATTGCCTATTCATAAACTTTAGGGATAACTGCCAAATGATGTCAAATGTATGTATCTAATTATGTTTCTGGAGGCTTTATACAGTCAGAGCACAACATATGGCTCGAAAAAGTCTGTCAGTGGCATGACCAGTGTATAAATGTGGAGCAATAGCTCAAGGTCTAATCATGACAGAATGGATTTGATTCTAAGTAAATAAAAATCAACAATTAACTGACAATTAAGACTCATGGCACATGTCCACAATTTACTAGGGTAACAACTGAAGGTATTATTTACCTAAAATGGTTAAAGAAACTGCCATTATTTTGTATGTAATTATTGTCAGGTTAACCTTTGACATGCTCATATTTTCAAGCCTGTAAATCTACTACTAGCAAACGCAAGTAGCAAAGCCTTGTAAGTCTCAGCCAACACTGACCAGCCGGAAGAGTTTGAAAAAGTCGACATTGGCGTAGAACTTGTCCTCGATGATCTGAAGGCGCTGTGGGGTAAGGATGCACATGGCGTTGCGAACAGAATAGACTCCTCTGCGGCTGGGGAAGATGAGGAACCGCTCCAGGAGAGTCAGGCTGCAGGCAATGTCCTTTAAATGCAAGGCTGGAACCCCAAAGGCAAACTGGGAGAATGGAAGTGGACAGGAGACATACTTAGTTGGTTGGTTTTGAGAAAGGACTTGAGGAAGCTGATTGCCGACATCATTGCACTGTGATGTCTTTTGTTGAACTTCACAGATCAGTATTTTCTAGTCTATTTCCTCAATTGAAATGGCTTCCAAACTAAAAGAATTAACACTGCAGTCTAAAATTGAAAATTATAAATACTATTTAAAATACTCTGTAAATGGTTAATAAACAGTGCGGGTCATATTTTAATTAAAGTTTCATTTACTTTACCATTTATTATTATGGTTATCATAATGAGTTAACCTTCAAAATTGATGACCTATCTGTATTTCACACTACTGTTGAGTATTACATCAAGGTAACTCAAGAGGCAGACGAACCTCAGACACCATCCAATGACGCCATTACTGTGTTTACCATATAATCCTGCCTGCTGAAGTGCCACATGGGTGCAAGCAGTGATTTACTGAACTCTACAAACCACAGAAGAGGGAGTGGAGTGTCAGTAGGCTTGACAGTTGGCCTTATGTGTCAGGATAAAGTGCCGTGGATTGATGTATGTGTCTCTTACTGTGTAGAATGCCAAAGGAAAATTTCATCCAGCTGTTTTCCAGCGAAGATTACTGGTACCAACTGAATAATACATCCATCATGTCTGACGACAACTAACCAAGCACAAAAATGAAGTAGATGTGCCCTGAAGTGCAGAAGGAGCGAGTCTCGTAAATTATTTTCTCGTCCTCAGCAGAATAACTGATGTTAACATCCATGATATGGTGATTACATGTTGGCAGATGCATTGCAATATTTCAAAAGCAATGTTAAATTGATGTGACACATGTGCAATACCTATCCAAACATGTAATGAGTTGTGTGTGTGTTTGTGTGTGTGTGTGCGTGTGTGCGTGTGTGTGTGTGTGTGTGTGTGTGTGTGTGTGTGTGTGTGTATGTACCTGTTCAGGCCTGATTTGAGCATTGACTAGCTGATTCACCACAGACTCTGTCAGCGGAACGTCTCTCAGCAGATACGATGTCAGAGTCTCATCGTCCTTTAGGATAGTGTCCAACGTCACACCTCGACCTGCACAGATTCAATTCAATTCAGACAATTCATATGAAGGCCAATGACACTTCAATTATTGTGCACGACTGCTTTGGTTAGAACGACAGGTGACCAGAGTGATCATTCACACCGAACTATGTCTTTGTCATTTTTCATTCAGTAATTATGTATTTAATTTTTGTCCTCTTTTTCACACTGTCTACGGACACGCATTCATAACCCTCCTTATTAGTCTGACAGTGGATACAGGATATGTCGTAAAAAAATCTGGCTACTTAGTGCACATATTTGGGCAGGTTGTGACAAATCTGTAGCATTAAACGTTTAGGAACACAGACAAAGACGCTCCACCTCTGCACTGTCTCATTATTTCCTCTGACCTGTCTGTGCATGAATAAAGTTTGCTTTGCCAAACAAAGTGCTGGTGTGGCCTACATCCAGGTTCAGCCCTAGTTTCACTTGCCTTGGCATTCCCATGCACCCAACAGAGACAAAAAAGGAACTGAGAACCGAGAAAGAGTGAGAAAATGCACGTTTTGGAAGGCTTGTCTCTATCCCAGAGGGGCTGAGGGAAAAAAAATTGTCTGATGGAGCAGTGAGCCAACAAAATCCAGACAAGACAGACAAAATCAAAAACTGTGATTCTGTTGATGGTAACAGCTTGTTTTTGAAATGAAGTTATGTACACCACTGACACAAATGTCTTGGGGGCTGTCAAACGGCTAAATAAAGCAAGTTGTACAGTCAGTCACAATAAATACTTCATCACCCCACTGTGCATGTAGGGCATCTGTAAATTACTTTGTTTGCTGCCTTTTGTAAGCTTATCTTAACACACAGACCAGAAAACGAGGAAAACATAGACAGAGTGTTGAAGTAACAATTTGTAGCATTTTACGTGTATCAGTTACTTTTTTTAATGGCCATATGTGAGTGGATTGTAATGTTATTTCAAAAATGAGACTTCCCTGTCTCTTACGGTTGCCACTTCAAACTTCTGGATGATTTGTTCAAGTTGTTTTATGGTATTAGACTGTGGATTTCTTTATGGAGGAATTGGATCAGACTTTCTGCCACAGTCCAAAGGATGTTTAGGCATGTACTTGAGTGCCCCATTTCAGGGCCTCTGTCCACTCTGCTAACAAAGAGCAGCAGCAACTAACGTTAGTTTAGAAATTGGAGTCCACTAACATGAGCTAAGGACCGCCCTCCAACATAGCGCACAAGTTATGGATGCTAAGCTACGCTAAGCAGTTACCATAGCTGTACCTTCATATTTAATGCACAGATATGAGAGGAGCTATCGATGTTGTCATCTAACTCTCCACAGGAAAAAAGTTAAAAAAACAACAAAAAAAAAACAAATCCTTTAAGGGCATTACTTAAATTCCATGAGTAACTTCCCATCAGACAAAAGGCTTTTCTTATACCTATAATTATGTAGATATATACCTATAGACACAGGTGCATGCACACATTAATGGATACACGCACACTTGGTCATAATCAAGGGATTTGCATATGAATTGCACACATCCACACAAACTGTTGGCATTTTTCTATCTAATTTGCCCCGGTCAGGATGAGTCCATCTCAAAAATTACATAACTTGGTTCTCAACATGATTCAATTTTCTTTCCAGGGTCTCATGGAAACTACGTGTGGAATGTAGATCCATATCGCTGTTAGCTCTGTTAGTCCATCTCCATAATTCTCCACGAGAGAGCGCGACCAGACATAATCATTCACAGCCAGGAATGCACTCAGCCTCATTCCACACCCATAATAAAGGTTTATTTTGCCAGCAGGGATACATGCTGTATACACAGTACAGGTTTATATATAATGGATACGATGACATGAGCAGAGAACTGTTTGCATTGTTTAGTGTCCCTTGAGATGGGATCAGTGTTTCTAAGTTCTCTCATGGAGAGAGGAACATGGATAGGGGGGAGCACGTGATTTGCTTTCCCACCAAATAAACAAGACGATGGTCGCGAAAGTAAGCAGATTACATTACGGGCCTCTCTTAAACCTGTGTGACATAATCCTGTTATAGTGTATAGATACACAGACAGGCTGATGGGAAAGTGCGTGACATCTGATGGAGACTGTGACGCGATCTCTGGGCAGATGATTCAGACTTTTTCCCAAGTTTTTAAAAACCATGACCTGACATTTATCGCCCAATTCTCTCAAAATTAACAAACCAGTGCATTGTTTAGTCACACAATAATATCATATCTTTACAAATTACAATGGCAAGTCAATTTGGGTAGAGGAATAGTGTTAAGTGCCTGGAACTAAACTCTTTGTTTGCTCTTCCGGGAGCAGAACAATAAGGACATTTGCAATGCCAAATGTGTCATGCTACATACCAACTAACCAGAATAACCTAACTGACCTTGGGTTAGCCCCTGGAGAGAAATTAGATGTTCTCACAGTATGTTGACGAAATGCTGGAGCACTGACCTGAGATCTGTTCAGGATGGGTGCGCAGTGTGTCCATGAAGTTACTCATGGCATTCAGTTCCCTCCAGAGACGGCCGAGCTGCGTGAACTCTGGGTCGCTCAAAAGGAGCTCCTGGGCATCCGAGTATAACCGAGCCAAACTGAGGGGCAGGGTCAGCAACACATCGCACACGTTAACAGCAGCTTAGCAGCATATTCATTCACATGTGATTGTATGTAGAACCCAATACGGAGACATTTAAACATATTCTCTTTGACCTCATTGCATAATTTGAATGTTTTCATGGGAATCTGACACCCCTGGCCTTAAACATCCTGCCCCTGCAAACCCAAGGTGACGCTCACATGGAGTTGTTGTAGTTGGACACCAGGCCAGGAGATTCACCACGGGTGGGGTATTGAAAACAGGGGTTGTTGGCATTACAGAGGATTCCCTGGATCCATGGCAGGACCCCTGTGGAGGGCATGGCCTTGTTGGGGAAGTGGCCTGAGGCGGAGGAGATTCAGTTGGCTTTCAGTGCTTTGCAAAAGTCATGTATGAATATTTATGAAAAGGGACGCCATGTAAAGCACAGGACATCCTATTTATCCCTCTATGGATTAAACATGTTTCTGATATTGCTTAAGAGTTGTTTGCTTACATTCATGCTGACGGTAGAGCGGATTCACTCTTCTTAGCCACACGAGTCCCATGAACAGCATAACGGGCCACATGATCTCCATGAAGAAACGCACCTGGTTGAGCAGTGCGACATAAATGGAATATGTTGAGCTTAGCCATGATGCACTTTGGTTTAAACGCTGTTTCCGGACAGCAAATGGGTGATTCCAATGAATACCAAAGTACTAAAAGGCTAAACGGCCAAAACCGGCAAAATAGAGCAAGGAAGCTTCAGCACTATGTTCTCACTTGATAATAAAAGCTCCTGTGAATGTTAGCTGAGTAGCATTGCTAATGTCAGTTAGCTCTGGCTAAGCTTTCAAGAGCAATTAAAGCAACTTTATGGAACTGGGTTACCCTTAAAATAACCATTTTGAAAACACCTATCGCACTTTTTAAATTGGGTGGGCTTTCTTTCGAGAAAGTGCCATCAAAACTGAATGGAAAGTGAAGTCACAGACCATCAACTACGTTAGTAAAACTGTGTCATATTTCCTGGAGAAAAGGTTTTCTGGTCCCGTCTGATGTTGTCCAGCTGCTCTGCCTCGACTCTTTGTATGTATAAAGCTTTACTTATCGCTGAAGTAGCCGCTGCCGCTAACCATAGCTGTCGTTAGCTAGGAAGCTCTGTTAGCTGACTCTGCAGAGACATGACTGGGGAATGTGGCGCTGGGGCATTGTTGGTGCTTACATGACTAGCACAGAAACTTTTGCACCACCAGGTAACCAAGAGGTGGACTCAGTCTCAAAACTCTTAACTGTTATTAAGCACTACTGGCTGCGTTAAAAAAAAAAAAAAAAAAAAAAAGCTGTCGACTCTATTTTGTTGATTATTAGTAATGTAATCACATTGAATGTAAGTGTACAAGTGTCCATATTTACAGCAGTGTACTCAATTTGTGATTGAAAGCTGTAGGAATGCCAAATTGCAAAAAAAAAAGAAATGTTATGTTGCTTTAAAGAGGATTAGTTAACTCAGCAAAAATAACAAAGACATGTTCCTGTTGTTCATTATAGTGCTTTCACATTTCACTTGATCATGGTCCAATTCGTCAAACAAAGAAAGTCTTTTCATTAAAGGAACGTTGTATCCCCTGCAAAGAATGACACCTGAAGGTTATCTTAGCCAACTCCAACCCTGATGGGAATAAATGCAGTGTGTAATTGATGGATGACAGGATTTTACCCTCTGCCTCCTGCGGACTGTCCAGTTCTTCCACAGCAGGAGTCTGACCTGTCTTCCTGCCCCCATCTCTCCTCCTTTTCACCCCCTGCAGGGGCCGGCACCAGCCAACAAACCTGTATTCAACCAGTCCACAATACTCTTGTTAAGCTAGATATAGCTACCACATGTTTTACAAAGCATGACTTAAATTTAAAAAAAAAATTAAAAAAAAATTCACTCAGAAAATTCAATTGTACAAACTCCCGTGTACAACATATAGTTGTCCATCCATTCATCCAGCGAGCGCTCCATGTGAAGGCTAGCAATAGCTCTGTAATGAGGTTAATGAGCTCAAGACACTTCACACGGTCAGCATAACAGCCATAGACCTTTAAACAGTCTATAAAGATTCTCTCAGCACTACTCATCGTTCTTCCATCTACTTTATAACACTAATTATTGCACATTCCCCATGCTTGTATCAATATCAACTTGAATCTAGGCAAGTCTTGCGCAATATTATGGCTACTCCATCACAAATTTCATTGACTACATTTCAAAGTGGTTATTAGTCTGGCATGATATATCACTTACCTCAGAGGAGCACCTGTTCTGCAAAATGATATCCAGTAAATAAAGCATAACAACACATATTCTACCGAGTGCGCCTTGGGGTTGCTAACACAGCTCAAGTCCAGACCTTGTGAATAGTTAAGCAGATTGATTTAATCTCCTTTCTCAGTGCTGGAGGTCTGCTAACTCTCTCATCCATTTGTGGAGCCGAGCCCGACATGACCCAACCACCTGCCCTAAGTTACACTGTATAATCCTCTCTCAGTTATACTCCTACAACTGGTAAAAAGATAAATATCCCATTATAATTACAACTCAACAAAAACTTCCATCTCTATACATTCAGTTTGTTTGCTCGACAATAACATTGCACAACTACGAGTAATCATGGGAACACTTCTTTGATAAAGTTGCCACAACTTTAGAAGATCTGGAGAAGAATAAACAAAGCATCCTTGAAGTTGTCGGATATATTTTAATAAGTTACAAAAGGGTTTTTGTTTTCAAGTACCTGTTTTTTTTACACTGAACTTTTCAACATTCTGTCAACCTTGTACATTGCCATAAAAAAACAGATACCATTTAAATAAATGATGCACTTCTGATTACTTACAAAGAACCTGTAAGGTTTAGGTTATTGATGAAGTACTTCAGTTGTGAAAAGAAGAACAGCTTTGGCTAAAAAGAAATGTAAATGTTATCTTAAAATAAGAAAGATAATGCCATTATACAATCCAGGGGTACTTCTAAAAGCTTTGTTTCAGATCAGTTTAAGTTGACAACATACAAGTTCAACAGTATAAAAACAAGTGAATGTATACCCTTTGCAACTGGTGATTCAAAACATTACCAAATGCCTATACACATACCCAGTACAGCATGTAACAAAGGTCATAATATTGCTTTATACACAAGTTATTATAAAAATTATTAGTTATAACCTAACTGTAACAGTTTAAAACATTCTGACAGTTAACACGACTCTGAAAAGGTTTGTGGAAGAGTATTGATGTCAGGTAAGTGCACCAAACTTTTTTAAAAAATGTGGCTACATGCACTATTGTAACAATTCAAACCGTTTTTTGGTATATAAACATATATAGATAGTGAGCCTGTAAAAACTTTGTACAAAATTGTTCAAAAAAAAAAAAATGTAATTGCACAGTTTCAAAAATAATCATAAATATTCTGACGAAGAGCCAGAGTGTACTGAGTGAGTGATTGGTAAATGAAATATTGGTGAAGCTTGTTAAAAATATACAGCATTTTAAGTGCATCTTGTTTGTCTTCTGAGGACCAAAAGGTACATTTAATTGCCCACACAGTGCCCACATTCATAGTACATCCGGAAATCGTCTTTACAGGTGTTTCTTATTCTTTTTCCAATAGAATATGGCACACATTGTTAGCATTTGAGTGCTGTTTTTGAAGATCTGATGATCCGTGATGCTCAGATGATCACACAAAATGAGCCTCTCGATGTTCTACCTCTTGGAGGCGTCTGGGTCTCAGTCTCTGGTACACTGGTTTGGCCTGGTTTGGGCCCAGTTCCTCAGGGCTAGAGCTGGGAGACATGGCTGCCTGCTCAGCCTCATTACCCTCCTCAAGAGGCTCATCTACAGACACCTCTATCTCAATCCCCAACTCCTCTTCTTCCTCCTCCTCCTCCTCCTCCTCCTCCTCATCTTCATCCTCATCTTCATCCTCAGCGCTGTTGGCTAATGCACAGTTCTGCAGCGCTTTCGTTTTGCTCCCTGACGGGGGCTTGTAGAAGGTCCCTGGGGGAGGCTGGAGAGTTCTAGGGGCCCTGAAAGCTGTTGCAACAGGATTGAACTTGGTAACATTGTCCTCCCTTCTTAATGTCCTGCTGGGTCGCACTGCGACAGTATAAGGTCTGTGGGGGTAGATGGTGCTAATAGAGCTCCCAGTAGTCCCAAGGGAGAAGGATGATGAGGACACAGAAGCAGATACGTTGCTGGCATCCACTGCTGTACTGTCTGTGGGCAAACTGGCCACAATTCTTACAGTTCTGGAAGAAACTTCATGCTTGTACTGTTTGTCCCAAGTTCTGCGTAGTGTCTGTGTGTCAATAAATGTACTCCGGTAATGTGTGCCTGCTCGCAGCATTGTGTTCTCGGTTTCGTCCACCTCCTCAATGGGCTGGTCACAGCTACCACCCCTCCGGTCATCTTGGTCAGTGCTGTTCCGCGTGTTATTCTCGTCAACCTGGCCCCTGTTGAACATTTGTTCAGCTGGCATGCTGATTGGCCTGGAGGAGAGTTTGCTGCGCGGGTGTCGAAGCTGGACCCTGGTGACGGTGATATGCTGAGAACGACTGAGGCCTCTCTCGCCAGGTTTACGGACCTCATCAACACTTGATGTCAAAACCCCATTGAAGGTCTCTGAATCCACTTCATCAGCTTTATAAAAAGAGATTAACAAGAGGTTAAAAGCATATCAAGTAAAATGATGTGGGCTGTAGCAATCAAAGACAATATCCAGCTGCCAGAGTAAAAGAACTTGGAATAACTGGAATAATGGCCTGACAGAATTGCATTCTATTGGTTACCTAGCTTGGTAAAAATACTGACCAGGTTTAAAGTCACTTCCGTCGAGGCTTCGCGTGCTTTCCTGAACCTCAGCCAATAAGTGGGAAGAAGGAATTATGGAAGAATGCCTCTTATACACCTTGGAACTCTGCTATAATGATAAGAAAGACAGAAATCAGGACAAAATACGAAGCATCAATCCACCATTTAATATTAAATGACAAATGGACAAATGTGCTGTATATTACACAGATATATAATTTTGCTACATGCTGTGCCAAAAAAACTAAACTAATGTCTAATTACCTCCTTAATGTCTCCCAATGACTTTGAGTGCCTGCTCAGCTGCTGCTCCTTCTCCTGGTGGGTTAGGCGGGTGTCAGGGCGGGGTTGGGCATCGATCTCTGTAGGTGAGGTGCCACTCAGTGGACTGAGCGGGGTGTCAAAGACCATCTCGTAGTGCCTGATCAGGAGCTCAATAACAAGTGCCTGATAGGGGTAATCCACCAGAGAGGAAAGGGAAACTTCTGCATCCGCCTGCCTCGGTTTGATCAGTGTTGGACCAAAGATGATACCGAGGTTGCTGGCTGTCATCTTATTCTCCTCTGACTGCTCTGTCACACTGGAGAGAGGAGGGGTTCTTGCTCATAATAATGACCAATAACAATGCACTGAGCAGAAATGTGTTTGACTGAAGTTGCCATACCGGTGCAGATGTTCTATGAGGAACTGCAGTGTCTTGTAATGAGCTGGTGGCAGTTGCTTCAGTAGGTCCTTGATTTTGAAGAGAACCCGGTTGAGCTCCACACTGACCTGGGCCGGAGCCACTGAGGTGGGACTGAGCCGCAATGCTTCCAGTTCCTCCACAATGATACTCTGACTTTCTTTGGCCAAACCGATAAAATCATTGTAGTAGCGGAACAGGATGAGCGGCTCTGGAAGCTGAAGAGGAAAGTGTGAGGGGAAAAAAAATAAATAAATGCAACAAGGAAGTGAATTATGAACAGAAACACCAGAATTATGTGAGTAAATAGACAAATGGGACAAAAATAGAAATTAGATTATGAGATAAGAGGTGGGAGTTATAGGGTTAGATAAGGTTTAAAAGCAGCTGACCTGTCTCAGGTAGAGTTTGAGTACGTTGCTAATGTCGTGGGGATAAAGCTCTGAGAGCTCCACCAGGTGCTTGCCATTCTCAAACGCCTGGCACAACTTCTCAACCCGAGACTTGGCACCATTCACGCGGTAGATCCCCTGCACAGCACAAAGACAAAATGCAATGAACAGTGGAAAATTTGCTGCAATTTTTAGGATCAGCATGGCAAAACTGTCTAACAACAGCTTCAGAATATTAACACGATATAGTTGGAAGTAAAATTTGGGATCATAACAGTGGACCCTCTTTAGTGAAGCCAATGAGAGAATGTTGGATGCAGCTACATCCTGTCAGAGGCAACACTATTTTAATTGTGGCCAACATCACCATAAACAATATAGCTGATGTGGAATAGAGGCAATCTATAGTACCAATCACTTTATGGTAATATCTTTACAGTAATTATCCAATTATTGATCTGACAATAATACTTCCTCTATCATATCTGGCTTAGAATACCTTGATGTTGAGCGCTCTGTTCTCAATTTCTGATGTACACTTCCGTATGATGAAGGGAATGCCGTCCTGACTGTTCTTAGCTGCCTGCGTGAAGTCAATGCCAAAGAGGTGGAGCCTTCCCTGGAGTTTCTTATGGCCGCACTGGATGGCCAGGGTTTCCAGGCACTTCTTATGGCAGGCTAACGAACACTGCAAAGATGATGATGATGTGTATTTCAGTTATTAAATTGATAGGATCAGACAGTTTAAGACACTGCTGAAAAGCAGAGATCATAAAAGATGAGATGGACTTTTGATCATAAAGGTAGCAGCAGTGAAGATAACACAAGGATAATGCTTAAGTTCAGTGATTATACATAACCAATCAGAACAATACTACAAACATTCACACATTCACTGGCTCTCTGGATTGTAATTGCAACTTGTGTTTAAAAAAAAAAAAAAAACATTGGGTGATTAATCCAATTTCGAATCTTTAGTTAAATTGACCTTGACCAATAGATGTACTTATTGCTTCATATCTCACACTGGAGCCAGTCAGACCCTCAACTCCTGCTGGTCCAAGCTATTTACAGCCTAAAAGTTGCTTGGTTGTGAACTGCTTCATTCTCGTAACCCACTGGACCAGAAACATGGAATGTTTCCAATACACTGCAGAGTTAGTGTCATTCTTCCCTTGTCAATGTCTCTACCAGCATTACATAACCTAGCCAACTCTTTGTTATGGTCTTGTGTATCTTCAGTGTATCTAATAAATATGGAAAGAAATTGGATCGAAAATAAACAGTGGGGGGTGCAGGGGTAATGCAGGCGACTGCTCGGAAGATGAACAAAAGGTCTTTAGTTTCCACTGCTCGTTTCCCGACTGAGACCAGTTGGTGGACTTGGTCTCTGAGGAGAGCCTGTAGCCAGTTTCAACTTTTCCCTTTAGTCAAAGGTTTTGATGAGGGGAGAGGTGGTCTCTCCCCTTTGTTTTTGTTTGATTTTCGCTCACCATGAGTGATAAAGAGGCTATTGTGAAACTTTGGCAATCTTCATCTTGAACTTGTAATACTCTGAATGCTGTGGACTCAAAACATTTAACATTTAAGGTCCAAATAGAGGATCATGTTTGGATCGTGTTTTGTTTCATTTGTTCGAAAACAAAATAAAAAGAAAAGAAACCAAGGTTACCTCCTCACACTCTGCTCCATGGAACACCACCAGGCTGTCGCACTCCCTACATTTGGATGGAGCTCTGAGCTTCCTCAGCTTGTGAGTTTGGGCAGCCTTGGACATCTGGGTGTTTCTAAAAGGACCCGGGGAGCTGGCTGTTTCGATTATCATCTCACTTAAACCTTTAGAGTGGAGGACAAGAAAGAAGAAACAGAAGCCTTTATTTTTTCTTCTTCTGTATAAATGTAGTGACACTTCTGAATCCCATTGAGAAAAAGGTTCATTCTCATACACGATTAAAACAGATTGTACTTAACAGATAAAATTAAGAAAGTTAAAAGCTAAAAGACACACAAAATACATGCAGAACATGAGGGACTCACCATTATCAGAGGGAGATGGAGGCTCTCTCTCATCCAAGTCATCAGCAGATGACATGGTGCCAGTGGAGGGGGTTCTGGGTAGTCTCCTCTTAAAGTCTCCTGAACAGTAAAACATTACACACCAGTTAGTCCACATCTCCACAATGACATCAGGTCAATTCTGCTCAAAGCGCCAGTGGTTTATGTACAGTAGTGGGATAGTAGTACTGAGCCCTGGAGTGAGAGAACTCTCTTTAAGGTGTGGCCCACCTGTGCTGTTTACTGTCGTTGGTAATTCAATTTTGAGTGGGGGATTGTTGGTGATTTACACCTTCATTGCCTGATTAATGCTCTTCAAGGTATTTCATGGATGTTGTGGATTTTCTAATGAGCCCAATAAGGAGGCTCATCAGGAATAGGGAGTGGTGGGTAGGGGGTCACAGGTAACTACAAATATCTGCTTATGAAATAAAACCACCTAATGTTATATTGCAGCAAGTGGAATGTGCAAAGAATGAGCCATTTAAAAAACAACAACTATATAACTATACTAATACTACACAGCTGCAAGATAGTAAAAAAATATTTTAGTAAAATTTATTTTTGAAATGAAAGACTCTCCATTCAGGTAAAAAATGATTTGTTGTTGATTTGATTACTGTAATCACTTGGCAACAACTACTGGAATGGGGTTTCTAGTGAAAAATAAGCATTAGGTGAGGCTTAGAATACAAATACAAAGAATGATAAAATCATGACATTCAAATTTAGTCTTGGGGAGCAAACTACAAAAATCCATATCTTAACAAGTATGTGGAGTCTGATGACTTCAGTTTTTAAAGTTTGTTAAGTTTTTGTATTATTTCTCAAGAAGATCCAGAATATGAATGGGAAAATAAATTCTTGGTGACTTGTTATGGAATAACCTGTTGTTAAGAGTCAGCTGTGAAAGCTGACTTGATAAGGCGAACACATGTCAAATGATCGTAATCTGAAATGACACTAACTTCAGTGGAAATCTTTACTACAGACAATTTGAAGAGGCCCAACATTACAATACAGGACAGGATAGGTCACACATACAGTGTGACACACGTAATGTTGCACAGCAACAGAGGAAACACTGACAAGCTCCAACCTGTACCAGAAACTACTATTTGATGCGTTTGTGTAATTTGTAGACTTACAGAGTTGCATAATGCTCAACAAAGAGCCTCCACTGTAAGTGGTTGCTAAGCCACTTGATTTTAACAAAACACTGCAATAAGGCTGGGTAAACATGGAGATTAAAAAAAAATGTTTGCAGGCCTCAGGGGCACCTAAAGACAGTCAGTGTTGAGAAATGTCCCTCCTGTCTATCAGCTGCAGTGTATTTCGTTATCAATGACATAAGACTTATAAACCTGACACTTAGAGCTTGGTGTCACGTAACAGTTGCGGGAAACAAGATGATTAGGCTTACTAGGGGGTAAACATAAAAATTGGACAGAAAGTTTTATTTCCCTGATAGCTCAGATTCAAGGCATGTAAATATTTAAGTAGAGGATTACAGGTAAAGATTACAGTCATTAGATAACTGTCCTGTTAATGAGTCATTTAGTAGCACACACATCTATTACAACAGTTTATGTTAAAGGGTTAAAGCCAGTAATGTGTTCAGGACATTTAAATAGCTTCCACTCAACTGATAACGAGCCTTCCAGTGCAAAAAGCCTAATAAATCCTTTGCATTTTAATTTAAAGGAACACCTTCCACATGCTCTGGTTTATTTTTTTTATTTCATAATGTTCTTGCCCAGGTTGAAAAAAAAAAACAATTTAAAGCTGAACAAAACTGATTAAACTGCGGTAGTCACAGTTTGAGGTAAGCTTTAGTAAATTAAGCTGGCTGCCTGAATGGCTCTACCTGGGCTTGCAGTGGGTGAGTCCATGGACCGGGACTCGCTGCTCCCTCCAGCACTTTCCGAGTCGCTGCACATTCCTCCACCCTGGCTGGCTGAGGCCCACGGACGAAATGGGGCCTGAATCCGAAGTGCTGGTTTCAAAACAAATAATAACACTGAAAGCCAAACTATTACAGTCCATTTATGTGTTGCCAAAACATAATGTTTACATATTTTGTTTATGACAGACTAGACATGAATGATATAAATGGTACTGAGCATTTAATGGTCAATCAACCTGCAGAGTGTAATGGACTATTTGCCATTCCAGACCTTCAGTATGTTTTGCATATGAAACTTATAACGGCTTTTTTTCCACTTAAGTTGTGAGCTCATTACCACATTCAAGGATCCAACTTGCAGAGTGAATAAAACAAAATGAAATGTACCGATAACAAAACAAGGAAAGTGGTTACAGTTCATATCTTCTGTTACCTTTACCTTTTCATATTACTGTGACATGTTTGTTAGAACCAAAAAGGAGGCTCACCAGAGATAAACCTTTATACCGTCTAAACATTGGGGTTTAGATGAAGTTTGCCCCATAAGACTGTTAAACAGTGCAATATAATACCAGTAGAAACTAGCTTATGCCATCTGATTCGACCTGCGTACCTTGGATGTCAGTGCTACTGTTGGATAGCCTCTCCACGATCTTGGTGTGTTGGGCACTGATGGGACTGTCGACATCATCTGCACCAAGGAGGTCAGAGGTCACAGATGCCTGTGATAAGTTACTGTGGGATGAGTGGCTGCCACTGAGCGAGCACTTGTTGAAAGGAATCCTATGGAGGGAAACAACAGGAAGAAAACTGTTGAAGGCTGAAACACATACCATAACATTTGGACTTGTGATGTCCAGTATTTTGTGAATTTATTCACTACATTTTGAGGTGGAATATTGCTAATCCTAAAAATGTATTTAGGTCAGGTTTATTTAAATAGCTGGTAATAACCAGCTATTGTCGAGCAGTTTGTCTCAGAGGGCTTTATGATCAATGCAACATACAACACCAGTAACCCATCAATACTAAATAAGGATATGGATTAAAAAATGTAGCTGGTGAGAGAAATCATTTCATTCAATCCTGTCCAACCGTGAAAATAATACTGAAATTTCACAGTATTCAAATCTAAGACCTCCAATAACACAGACAAGAATTTGTGTCTAATTTAACATTTCTCCTTTTAGACAATTGCAAAGTAGATCTGCTTGTCAGTCCTTCATCTCATTTTCAATTCCCTGAATAATTACTATATCACAAGATCAGCCTCACTATCAAAGACAGCTGTTGATAAAGAGTTTAACGATGATTAACTCATTCTATCAGACTGATGATTGGCTAATGTACTAACCATGCAACCATTGCTATTTAAAGTCCAAGTCTTACTGAAGCTCACAAAATAGGTCAGTAGTCTTTTTTTTAACCTCTTGAGGACCGATGCATGTGAGTGTGTGTGTCAAAATTTCATTTCCTCTCTCCCAAGTTGAATTCTTTTGATCAGAGGGATCAGAGTTGGGGGGCAGGGGGTAGTGGGAGAAAACTAAGCAAGAACAAAGCACTCTCTTATTTCCATCTGTGTGGTGTGTGGTGTGTGTGGGTGTGTGTGTGTGTGTGTGTGTGTGTGTGTGTGTGTGTATGTGTGTGGGAGACCACAAACCTGTGTCAACAAATTCTCCTAAAGGAAAACCAACTTTTTTGACTGAAGTCCTCACAAGAACGTAGTACTAACTTCACCCACTGACCACAGTGTTTTTCATGTTTGTCAGAAGCAGTGTGTGTGTGTGCATACTTTGAAAGCTACTGAAAACTTTCACAGTGATTTGGTGATATTCGTGGTAAGCCCACTGCCCCAACTCCTCTTTCCTGTGACCACAGTCATTTCCGCAGGAAGCCCTGGCCAACCCAATTGTTTTACGCTTTCCAAAACAAGCTCACTCACTCAGTCACTCCACCTCTCATCAGTGAGGTCTCCAGGACCACAAACCACTTCACTTCACTGGATTTACAACCATTGTTTACTATTTATAGATACTCACCTTTCCACTGACTCCTGTGATGCAAGGTTTAAGCAGTTTACATCAAAATAACTGTATAATTGCCAACACTATGAGGAGAAATGTACACTTTAAAAAAAAAAAAAAAAGAATCAATACAGAATGAAATTAAACTAACTTTGTTTCGAAATGTGAAGCCCTCTGAGAACCACCACTTTATCAGTCTTACAAAAATAAGTCAGTTATCAGTGTTTGTGTTTACTTTCTCAGATTTGAATCAAGGAAATGACTACAGCTGCGTTTCCACTGCATGGTACGACTTGGCTCTACTCAACTCCACTCGTATTTTTTTTTCCACCCCATTGTCAAGAGTTTGATAACTTGTATTACCTTGGTCTAGGTCCCAAGTGAGCTGAGCAGATACTAAAAAGGTGGAGTTAAAACACCGCAGACCAATGTTTGGTCAGAAAGAATCATCACTAGAATTGTCACCTGAGTGACACATATGTCCTGCACACAGGCCACAAATAGCGATGCACAAGTATTTATTCACTTAAACCAAATTAGAAAAAAAAAATAGCAGCTCACAAATCCTGTGGTCTATTAACAAAGTGCAAATTTTCCTCTTTTTGGCTGCCAATGAAAAGATTTCAAAAAGCAAAGGATTTCCTACATTGTTCCTGTTTGTGTGTCTCATTTTGAAGATGACGTCATGGCAGTTACACCATGCGTCACCCTGATGATTAGCAAAAGAATCCCACGTACACTGAGTGGGCACAAGCTGCCATGGAAAACGAAACTGGGGAAAAGTACCTGATATCACTGAGCATCAATTCAAGTTGCTCCATACAATGCACTGGAAACACGGCTCAAGGGGGCTGATGTTGTTAAATTTAAGCACAATTCATCTATAATAAGAATCAGATCTCAGTTCCAGTGGTTTTCAATTTTTCTGGGTCCAAGGTACACTGAAGGGCAAACTAAAATCTCAAGGCACACCTGTATTCATATCTGTGCAAAATAGCCTCGTTATCTAACACTTGTTATCTAATCACATTTTTGAAGGATATTTTTAGGGCACAGAGTTTGGTGCTATATTAGGAAATTAAGGTGTACGACATAGGATATAGTAAATTAAAAACTCATTCATGACTTGTTGCATATTTTGATAATAATGTATGGTTGTAACAAATTAAAAATGATCATCAATAAGTTAAAATACAATCCATTAACTTAAATCACTTGCCCCATGATGATAACAGGAGCTATTGATCCCATGTCTTGTTTAGTAAGCAGTATCTTGATGTCTCACCCTGTGTTTTGTGTGACAGCTGAATCAAAGGAGTGGGACTCCAGACGAGGCCCATCAGTTGGTAGACTCCGGACAAAATCTATATAGCGCTGGCCCGGCTCGTACAGTTTGGCATTTTCACACAGACTCTGGTGGTTGACGGGGAGGGATACGACCTGGGCCTGCTGGAGCTGGAACCAGTTGACTGTCACCTGCAACAAGAAGCAAGCAACATTAACCTCATCATGGGTAGAAAATTATTTCTGATATTCAAGGTGGAATTTTAAATGTTTGACATTTAGAGCAGAAAAGTCAGTACGTACAGCCTTGAGTGTGAGGTCGCACTGGGAGACCATCTCTCGGATCTGGGTGATGATCTCACTCTTGGTGCTGGCCAGATCGACTCTCTTCACCCCAACATCAATCTGGCAGGCCTTGCAGTGCTCCCTGGCCTCCACAGCCTGCCAACAGAGGAAATGCAATTCATCATAATTCTCAGCGCTTTAATTTGTATGAGGGATTTGACTCTGATGCTCATCGGCTCAGACTAGTGCTACAAGAATTAGTTGTCGGTGATTGGAGGAAAGATTAGCTGCCATCTTTAGTGTTACATGAGAACAATTTCCTTAAGCCTGTCTGAATGTACAGCAAACAGAATATTTTCATCCAGCTATAGTTTAATTGATAAAATGCAATTTGAACAGAGAGTGAGTTTGTGGTCCTGCTATGTGGAAAAGGCAGAGTCCAGCCCACTATACTTGTTGTGCCTTTCTGCCCATTTCTGTCTCTCTGTACATTCAAAGTCCAATTACTAACATTAATTCAGCACGTCTACAATCTACCACCTTAAAAGAGCCACAGGCCCAACAGAGGAGATGCTGTACCTTCTGCAGGGCCTCCTCCTCCAGCCTGCGCCTCTTCTCTAGCTGTTTGGCTGCTGCTGCACCTCCTCCTCCTCCGATCTGCTCCTCCTCTAAGCGGCTTGTCGACACCTTTGCCTTCTCATATTCCTCCTGCCGCTGGGCCTGCAGCAGCCGGGCCTTCTTTAGAGCGCTGTCTGCCTCGTGCTAGAGATACACGTATTTCAAGTTCATATACAAATAAAGAAACATTACACCACATGGTGCAACACTGTGGACAGTCTATCATTTGTTGTTTTTTCATTCCTCTGTCATAGGTGAAACTGAACTACAGCTTACTAGGCTGCATCACTACATAACAAAACAAAGCATTTGTATGCATGTGTGTAACTAGGCTAAGGCATTTCAAGAGCATTCTTGGACTGAGCCCACAGGTCAGTGAAACAACTTTACATTCTGTATGCATTTGTGTGTGGCCCTTCACAAAATGCAACCTTTATGTCAACCAACTCACCATTTTCTTTTGCTCTCTCTGCCACTGCTCCTTGACCTCTTTTCTTAGTTTGTCCAGCTCATTCTTTCTGGCCAGGAGAGGCTGGAAAGAAACACAAAAAAGCCCCACACAGTAAGTCCTTTTGTTTTCATTATAAAAACCAAGTGCTATTTGATAAATGCGTCTTTTGATTTAGATTACCTGCATGAATTTGTTGCTTTGGAGTACTGCTGCAGTGTGAAGTACCAGCTGGCTGAACTCAATGTCATTTTTGAAAGCAGTCATGTAGGTCTCACGGAAAGGCATGAATTCCTTAAATGAAGAGGAGGAAGTGTAAACGTCAATCCCTAACAGCTAAAAGACAGCAGCGAAATTGGGATGTGTGAGTCAAATAGGCTGCAAAATCTACCCACCTGTTGACTTGCAAGAGTCTTGGCAGATTCTGCCATTTTGGCGTAACTCTTTGCACATTCGATATCTGCAAACAGACCACACTAAAGTTGGCTTCAATCTAATAACATACACAGTCCTTTGTAATGGCCTAAGAACTTTCATCAATGGCGTGAATTGTGCTGGATTTTGTATCAACTGTTGGATCTCAATACTTCCTCAAAATCATTTGGCATTTTCTCATTAAAAAATGTCCTTGAGTCATAAGTTAAATCTATAAAATGAATCATTACATAAAGCATTAACTGGGGGGGATGTGTTAAACAAACATGCATGCATGATAACAAATGTACTGTACAGCCTGAGTGAGAGCATTGTTTCATAGTGTTGACTGGCCAAGTGACTAAGTACTAGACTGAAACCATTCATTAACCGGTGAACCAAACAAAAGCTCCCACACTGTGCACTCAACCTTGAGCCTGGATAAGACTTTATTATCCAACTATTTAAGTCCAACTCAGGTGATAGAAAAAAAAAAATTCTCAGGATATTGGCTTCTGATTAATCCCCACATTGTTGGTGCTAAAACGAAATGACAGGCCAAAAACTGCATATAGAATTTGACTAATCTAAAGACATTTTCAGCCAGTTAAGCATTTAAGATATTGTTGCTAAAACCCTACATGTGCATGACATGCAAATGAAAATATCTCATAGATATCCTGACATGAAAACCTACACTTAACTATGTAATGAGGTACTGAAGTTAAGTACATGGTCTATGACGCTAACGCATGATAGCCGACTTTATGACTTCAGTGTAAAAGTGCTACTTAGCTGCTTCCTTCCTCAACCTGTTCCCTAACTCACCCATACTGAGACGCTTCTCCACCCACGCCAGCAACTCTTTGGTGTACTTGGACCAGGCCTTGGCGTAGAGCAATGCTGACTCCACCCCACTGTCCTGCCGCTGCAGTGTCCTGTCCACCTCTTCTGGCCGAACCGGCGGCGACGGCCCTACGAAAACCACCGGAATCCCACGTGGAAGGTTATAGAAGATGGGCTTATACATGACTGCAAGCAATCAACCCCCATCCAACACACATGCTGCACATACCATGTGTAAAACTTGCAACATCTGTGACTGTGAGTCAGCGAGAAGTGCCCACACTGACCTTGGGTGAGCAGGATATGAGCTAATTCCATTTGAAGCAAAGTAATGCTGACAGGAGACCGACTGCTGGATGTATTAATAAGGGCTCAAGGCGACTGGTGATCAAGACTAGAGAGCGGGTTGTGCCCTTACCCTAGATAACCCCCCCACATATCCCACTAGCAGTGACACAGCACAAACAATGAAATAACCCACACTAATAAAGCAGTAACTGTAGGCTTAAAACAGATTAATGAACACGTTTTTTCTGACGAATTTGCCAAAATTCTCTTCCCCTGACACTTTCACAGAGCAGCACCAGAGTGCAGTAGCTGTGTGTTATAGAGATCCGTCTTACCTGGTGGATCATCTTTCTCGGGACCGGATCCTCCGGATTCCACAGAGAGGTTCTCAAAAGACTGAAAAACAGACAGACGGGGGGAAAAAAAGACCAACAAGGAGGATGAATTTCCTTTCAAGGCACAGTATGCTCTGCTTAAAACAAAGCTTATCAGAACCTTACTTCCTCTTCAGATCAGCTTTAAAACATACAGCAGGAAAACAACAATACATAACATCAATTCATCATCTGCAGAGGTCATTTCAGGAACATGCATCAACACGCATTTGCTGGCTTAACCCCTGAACCCTGAGCAGTGGGCCACATCCTGGCGTTAATAGACACTGAATTAACTAATGATGAATGTATGTTTATGAGTGGGTGCTAAAGAAATACATATTGGCCTTCTATTTTCAGTTCTAGAAGGTGGTAATTGCCAATTTCATTCCTCAGCTGTGCGGAATTAATTTGAATATTTGATTTATACAATACAAATGATGTACTTTTCTTACCCTGCTTCTCTTAGTCAGGGGGAGCCCCAACACTGATCCATTCTCTACATCTCCCATAAGGAAGTCAGACACTCTGAGGGAAAACACAAATTAGCACATTGGGTTAAGAAAGGGTGAAGTTGATCATTTTACCATTGCACTTCCATGAAGCTGGGGGAGCTCCAAAAAGGCAGATTAAAAAAAGAGTGGTCAAAATCAACAGAGCAGAGGCTGACATCTCCTGATTTTTAATATCTAGCATGGGTCCAGCTCCAAACAACCTGGGACCAGACATTTCCCATAATGCAACTTTGTTAACATATCATCCCTTCTGCCCCTTCTAAATGACACATTTTTCAAAACCCTCAACGCTAGTATATAAATCTAAAAATGTAAAGTTGTGAGCCCAATTTGAAATATTGATAAGATGACGTAATCAGGGTAATTTTGGTAACTTTGAAAAGCACCATGTGTCAGATATTTTCTTTTTATCTTTTTACGTGTCCATGTCTCTATTGCTTTCTTTAAGACTAATTATTACTAATTTCTGTTTGAATGTAACCTTACATTTTATGTCCTGCATGGGTTGTTTAAAATTTGCTCTATAAATACTAATTTATGTACAATGATTATATACTATCACAATCCCAGAATTAATTGGAACAAAATACAGTGGAAAATAACCCATATTTGATTAAGAATACATAGAGTCATTTAATCTGCAGTTTGAAATGAACCATGGGAATCACAGCGATGACATCATACTTACACATTGCCAAAGGTGAATGCCAATGTGTCGATAGCAGTGTAGATCTCTCCGAAAAGCTTCTGTTTGTTCTCTTCGTTCACCTCCTTAAAGTTCACCCCTGTTAAAGTGTAATGAGAATGACTGAGTCAAGCTTTTGTAGCAAACCCTGCATACTGAAGACATCCTGCGCTGGCGCCATTGATATGGCCATGTTTAAGGCATGAATCTCACTGTATGATTCATCATCCTGTGCCTGACGTCAAGGACAGAGTCATTAAAAATCTCTTTGAGTCATGCAGTACTCCTTCAATCCCACTGAGAGCTAAGTAATTGTTCACTTTGTATCTCAAATGTGCAGCCATTTGAAAAACCTTCAGAAGCACCCAAAAACAACTTGGTACGTCAAATCAGAAGAGATAAGCAAAGACTGCCACTGTGTATATTTGGCTGTAATCTGGGAAGGCAGTAGTTTCCTGCTGAGAGTCTAAACACAGCGTTGACTGAGAACAGAATAGGGGAAAAACACCAGCGCAAATACAGCTGTAATCAGTCTTCACAATAAACTTCCTGTCCTGACTGAGCAGAGAGAAAATAAACTAGGAGAGAGATGCTCAGAAAACGAGACCAAACAGCAACCAATAAATCAGTGATGTCACTGACCACTGTGCTGCCTCCATGATTTCCTCAACCTTTCCTTTCCTTTAGAACAATGGAGATTTCTAGAGTTCAAATGGAACAGACATTTTAAATAGAAAACCTACTGCCTTTGGTTACTGAGCTTTCTCTGATGGCTTTGTTTTGGAAGGTTCAGTTGTGAATATTGTCTTTGTAACCTAAATAGAGAGAGAGAGATTTTGACAAGTTGGGAAGAGTCCAAACTTATTTACTTGTTTATCTAATTTACATTAACATTACTTGTAACAAAGACCGCTTTCAATAGTCTTCCAAAATGTGCCATATATGCATTATAATGAAAACTGAAGAGCACCCACTTATTAACGCCTAAGAAAAACAGGTACATAAAGAGTTGTCAGAGTGGTATACTTTGCTACAATTGGCAAAACTACCAATAACCCACCTCAAAACTTTCTTCAGCATTCCTCCTGTTTAACAGAAATGAGCCGCCTTCACTAGTAATGAATACTATAAGTGGTGACGAAAACACGATTTCTGATGTCCAAATATCTTCAACATGCCAAGAGGTCCAATAGTATGTTCCTCTATCCCGCAAAGAGAAATAAATCCAATGTAAAAATTTCCTGCTCAGACTCAGGCACAGGAAGTGTTAAAGCTGTTGGAAGGTGCAAAAAAAAAAAAAAGAAAGGATTTTGACTGGTTCCAATGTCCATGGGGCCCTGAGAGCCTCTTTCGACCCCAGCCCAGCTACTGTAGCCACCACTATTCAAAGCACGCAATTCCCCTTTGCAGTTACATCTCCTACTCTTCTGTCCAACCCCTACCCCCAACAGGACATCCTGAGGCTTGCTGGAATACAATGCCAGTACTCGCTCAGGCCCCAACCAGTGGTTCAAACGTGGAAGTTACATCATTGGGAAAAAATGGTATTGTTTCAGTGAAAAGCTCAACACTGTCGAAACACTCGACAGCCAAAAAGACCAACGCAGAATTCAGGTCGAAGAAGAACTTTTCTTCCAATAAATAGTAATGCGAAGGTGTAGCATCTTGACATGCAATGGAACATGGAGTATCACAGGATGGAGGAAATTCATACAAGACTGTATTAACAACCATATGACGTGTTGGTGTGTATTGTTGTAAGTGTAATCATGTATAAATGCTAAATTCTCTCTCTCAAAAAAAAAAAAAAAAATCATGAATTTCTTATGAGTACACTTATTGTTTTGTGTTTTTTTTATTCATGTCAAAAGAAAAACAAAACCTCCTGGACACACTTCAATAAATAATGGCATTAGAAAATGTTACATCTTCATGTTGTGCATCATCCATAGCGTTCAGGTTTGGGAGTGAAAACTGTATGGGGGTTAAACTGTATATGTGCTTTACCATGGACACAATGTGAGGGTCAGGAAGTGGACAATTCTGGCCACCTAGTGGCAGAAAAGACGTTACAGCATACATCACTGCATATATGTATGGAAAGGCTACATCTTGCAGCTACAGTAAGTGCCAAGCCTGTAAATATTTTTTGTTAATTATCAAAACATTTGTTCAAATGTATCACTAATACTGGTGCCATTAAACCAGTAGCTATTATGAGCATCTGCTTTGAATAACAGATGGATCTTAATCTACATTCCTAAGAATCCTTCCATTCATTAATTTCCTTTAATTAGAACGACTATTAAGCTGTCAAATCTATCTTCCTTACTGAAAAGGTCCTAATCTGTGTGTATCACCATGTCTGAATGCCACACAAATAGTCAAGTTGCTGCATGAAGGATGGCACGTGATGTTGATGGCACACACACACATGCACACACCTATGTGTTTGTTTGCGGGCTTGATCAAAATATTTCACATGCAGCTCTTCCTCCGTATTGTTCACTTTACCGTGTCACCATTCCTTATTAATAGTAAGCTTTTCAAAAAGCTGTGCTGCCCCTCTATGGCCCTTTTTGCAATGCAAATTAGGAAGAGGTATACTCAGGGGATTCTTGTGTGGCAGCCAAGTTAAGAATTGACCTGCATGCCAGATCATAATCTCAGAGAATGAAAGACTGAATAAGATTCCTCAGTGCAGTTCCCTTTGGACTGGCAGACAAAGCACAAAGGACACCCGCTTCTCCCTGCCTCTTGAATCAGGTATTTGACTCCAAAATATTATGTTCTTACTCTCTGTATGGGGTTTGAAACACATGCTGCTGCATTCTAAGCATTTGAGTGCCTTTCATCTCTTTGAAGCTATATGAAAACTTCTCAGAAACATTCCCTGGGAAGTTCTTTAAAACTTGGGAGGACAGTGCAAGAAGGAGGACACAGTAATAGTGGATGTCCAGTAGATAAAGCTGTCGAGGGAGAAGGGGGAATAGATAAGCAGAGACAGAAAACAGACCAAAGGAGGTGTGGAGGAGTAGCTGGTATGTTTTACAGGAAAGCTCTGAGTTATGTGTGTGTGTATGTGTTTAAGGGAGCTTGGGTCATCATAGCTCACCTTTGACCGTGGCGATGACGGTTCCAGCAGTACTGAGGATGTCCACCGAGTTGAGGCTCTGGTGTTTGCTGATAATGGCCTTCAGGACTCGCAGCAGCTCCCCAAGGCGCTCGTGGACCGCGTGATGGAGACAGTCCTGGTGCTCTGGAAAGTTACAAAGACAGAAGACAAACACTTTTATTGTGGCAGTTAATGCATTCTCAACCTCCTTCAGTCACAATGCTTTCATTCCTTCATGCTTTCATTTGAGTTATGTGCTGTCTACGTTGTAATAAGCAAAGTGTGGCTGTGTTGTGGAGTATAGGATTCTCTTTGTGTAGTCGATAAACTAAATGTATTAGCCCTCATAGTAAATGCCATTGCAAATTTGAAGGCTGGATGTGGTTTATGGACTTGTCGTGTACTTTAGCTTCCTACTACGGCTGAAGAAGATGGTTAAAAATCTTAAACTGCAATTAATTTGATTTACGATCAATGGGAATGGTCATTTTCTCCTACCATTAACCGTCAATTAATCATGATGTCACTGGTAAATATAGCACATTATCAGCATCAACAGTGGCTAGTGAATATCAAGCACTGAAATCTCCTTGACAGGTAGTAAATTATACATTATCCTGGTTAACCTTTGATCAATAAGATGATAAGAAATCAGTTCACTTCAGTGCTCCTCTGCTATAATGATGTCAAATCTATGTGCAAGTATTTTGCTTCATAACATCAGCAATATAGAGGCTTTACAAGTACTCTTTTAAACTATGAACTGTGCTAGAAAAATGTGCTAGAAAAAAAATTAACTGTATGATTTCAGCATAGAGGCTTAAGAATGAATGTGCTGTAAAAACCTGTGCAGATTAGACCAAGAGTTCAGCTATTTAAAAGTATCCCTGCCTTAAAATGAATGGTGCAACGTCATTGGAAACAGGATTACTGCATGACATTCCAGCTTTGTTGGTTGAAAGAGTGACCATGGCAGCCATGTGAGACTACTGCCATCCATTCACAGCAGTTCTAGTCAACACTGTAGCAATCAATGGCTTGTCTAGTCAAACACTGCTCAGCAAACCTACACTTAACCTGACAGCCCAGTGCATACATAAACATGATCTAATGTGTTCTCCTTGGAGTTAACACTTAGTTAGTCATTTAACCAAAGAAAACATCTCAGGTATGTAGTTCTGTGTACTAAATTCAACTTTACTAATGATGAGTCATCACCATTTACAAAAGGGACCCAACGCACTTTGCTATCAAGTAACCTTGACAATGTGCTCTTGGCATGGTTGAGGAATGAGGTCATAAATGAGAAAAATGTAAATGAGCACATGAACTATGGTTAAGGTGTTTGTTGTTTTTTTTTTATTGGAATCTACATAATCCCAAAGATGACTCAGACGGAAGTGGTGAAGTAAATGGTGACACATCTCTCTGCTTCTCTGACACACAAAAACACACACATGTAGGAATACATACTTGGCATTTTGACAAAATTATGCCTCAGTCCTAGGTTGTAATTAAAGTAAATATAGAGTAGGTGGCTTTAGAAGTTGTGATCAACTCATCCAATAAAGTCAGTCATGTGTATTAATGACCTTATTCTTGGTAAGATCTTGTTGCGCCACCCTGGTAAATTAAGGTTGCAAAAGAAAGAAAGAATACAGATATATAGACAGACACACACAGACACACACGCACACACATTCACATAGACACATACACAAACACAAAGAATGGATACAGGCAGTCAAAGCCACATTTTGTGCTGACGATCACCCCTGGATTACCCCTTCATGGAAAGGGGGATCAGAAAGACTTTAGCTGTCTCCCATTTTTTCTTTTATTCATTAGCCCTCTTTTTTGGAGTGGGACAAATAGTGCCGCCAGTGGGGCTAATAATGCTGGGTCTGTGTGGCCGCCATGACAATGCTAGCTGAGGCCTGACCCGGAAATCCAGCCAACTGACCAGCAGGTGACAAGTTCACATTGACCAACGGGTCACAATATCACAACAATAATCCATCATCCAGTGTGAAGCACCACAAAAACGACACAATATGTGGCTCAAATTTCACTCATTAACTCCCTAAAGTGAAACCACACTCATGTGTTTTCTCTATAGCATGTTCAGCCTTTCTTACAGGAATCTGGCAGCCCATGTTTTTTCCCCTCTAGCAATGAGACACGGCAGTCATAATGTGCCAAATGGTCATACCTGCTGCCACTTTACTGACAACTTAATTGCAGCTAATCAGCACAGCCCTGCAATCCAATCAACAATGGGCCTCTTAATGAAAACCAAAATATCTGGAGTGATTAGGTGAAGTGTAATAACTCCAGGAAATAACAGCAATGAGTTTGAGAGGTAATTCCAGGTGAGCATGAAGCACTTGCAAACAGTCCACATGCAAATAAATCAAAAGACAGCTCAAAACCCCAAAATGATTATATAAGACAGGCACAAAGCAAACTGTCCCACTACCACATGAACTACTCTATGCCAAGATGCCCTGCTGCTTCTAGCTGGGCAAAAAGCTGCTCCATAGGACCTGGAGAGTCCTATCCTTCACCATAGAGACCATCTTCATCCATCTTCATCAGATGTCATGTGCAGCTCCTTCTTGTGCCAAGGACCTAGTGGTTTTTGATGACGAAAGCCTCTCGTCCTTTTGTTTCAGCTGCCCAACTCCCCACAAGGCAGGAAAAGGGCCAGCAGTGCACTTCTGGCACAACCACACATCAAACTGAGTTGCCTATACAATTGTTGCACATGCGGTATACATCAGTGCACACACAGTAGAGAGAAGGTCAAACTCTTTGTTGGTACCATGGATTACTATGTCACTTGGAAAATGATTGTATCTGAGAAGAACTATGCTCAGTAATTTTGTAGCTGTATAACATTTACTCTTAGAAAACAGAGTCGAGTAAAATGCTTGACAGAAAGTTTTCATGTACATCTTCGGAGAAAATGCAAAAGAAAATCAGATTTGAAATGCTAAAAATATGTCATATTTTCCTTTAACCAAATGTTTTGCTGTGTTTATCCTTTACTGTCAACAGACTTCCCAAAGACTTTATCTCCTGCAGCCTTATATGGGGATCCCAACCCACAATGATTTGATAAGGGTCAAAGTTTACAATGAGCCGCTTCAACCCCTGAGCCCTTAATTGGTCCTGGTCAGTTTAGATCCCATTTATGGACATTATCCTTTCAATGACAAAATACACACAATGGCCTAAATCATCCCCACAGAGGCTATACACCCCATTCATCGACCGAGTAACTGAATCCCAAGTCCTGGAGGCATCAAGCCTGGGCGAGCTTGAGGTTTATTAAGGATGAGCCTAAACCATGAATGCCCACGAGACAGAGGGTCTTCCCTTGCAAAGCTCCATGGGCTTCAATCTTCAATGGTGGTTGTGTGGCCTATTGGACCATCCTAAATGGAGGCTAATTAGCAAGACATTATGGTTGCGTCCACCAGCCCAGCAGGACACGGGATAATGTACAGAGACTGATTATTTAACCCCTCAACTGCCATTCTGGATGAGACACAAAGAGAAAAGGACTTGTTCCCACCAGGGAGGGCTGGTTAAAGGAACATCTGACTGGATTGTTTTGTTTCTATAGTGATATTGTTGTGATTTACATGAGGGAGAATATTTGGAAAGAGAAGATGTTTACATTTTTAATATTGGCAATCTGAAAATTGTCAAAAAAAGAAACATGCTGCCAAGATGGTCATTCTGTTTTCCACATGGAAGACCCCTGAGTTTTGCGCAAGGTCTTGGTTGAGGGCTGAAAACTTACTATTGTCCCTGGGGCCACTAGCAAACAGAGGGCAGGTCGCCTCATGGGCCTGCCACATGAAGCATTTATGGAACAATAAATCACAACGGCAGCTTTTCACTTTTCGCAGGAAAGAAGGGGTGTGTGTGTATGTCTCTTTGTCAATGTTTGATGGTTGGCTGTGCAAGAATTGTAAGAAGTGATAGGGGAGGAGTTTTGGTGGGTATAGGGATTGGGGGGCTGTGTGTTATTTGGGGTAGTATTCTCCCTTGGGATTTGTCCCAAATTTACCCCTGCACCCCACTTCCCTGCTTCAGTGGGGGTTATGAGAGAAGGAGCGAGTGAGAGACATTCCTGGGCATAATAAGCCCTGGTGAATGAAGGCTACAGGGGGATCAGACTCTGATCCTGATGAGAAGGAGGCCGCGGATCAGGAGCTGCTCTGAGGCTGCCAGTAACACATTGCCAGGTTTTTACTTCATTAGCGTCATGGAAACCCAACATTCCAGCCTCTTGTTTGGGAGCGAGGATGGGAGTTGCAGGAGCGAGGGGAGGAGGGGGATCCATAATGAAAACATTGTCAGATCATTCACCATCGAGATGACACCTCACTACCAAAACATTCTGATGCCCTTCTGGAGCAGAGACTATCTGACATTGACATGTTATCAACCTGCACTCACATAAGGCCAGAGACCCTCATTTCTAATTTCAGTTCTATTCTAACATAATATTTAATAAAGACTGTATCTCTATGCAGATCAATCAGTAATTTTAAATCTAAAACTCAATCCTTGACATTATGACTGCCTATGACATAACATCCAAAAGTTGTAAAAAAGCAAACATTACAAAAAGTCTGTACATATTCTTCTTACCAAATGAAAGCCATAGTCATCTGTTTTACATTTACATGTGCACATGGTTTTTGCAGTAAGTCTTGCACAAATGCTTTGTTTTTGAGATATGTCAATGTTGTTGCATTCTTAGTGACAGAAGGATATTTAAGTAAGAATTAAAAAGAGGTAGGTTTTTTTTGTTGTGCAAGATCATAAGCACTGAAATGAAGATGCTGATGCTTTTTCTTTATGTGTACCATAAGGAAACTGTCTGACTTAGGGTACTTGGCATCAATGGCTTGACTCTTTGAAGCACACAACTTCCACTAGGGCCTGACACAATATGACTTGGCAACATTCCTTTCGCTCAGACCCTAGCTATGCTCAGTCATGCATTGCAAATCATGGGAGCAATGTATTATTTATGCTTCAAAACATTTGAGGGAATGGAGGGGTGCTTATTGCCATAAAGCAAGTGTGAAATCATTAAACATGTCACAACTGGGTTTGCAGAGGTCCGATCAAATGGAAGGAGCTCTTGGCAGAGGGGGCTAAATAGGATGTTGGACAGGCTAGCCATGACCAATGTCAATCAAAACCTCTCAGTGTCTCCTATTGAGTCAGACCACAGCTGGACATTCCACCGACTCAACCCTAAATAACCAACTAGGACTCTGTAGTGGCAGTTGTTTCAAAGAAATTGTGCATTCATCAAAAGCTATGGTAAGGCTAGATTTCAAGGGGCACCTTTGAAACTTGCCCCCTTCTTCAGAAGACAAGAAACAAAACGTCGATCTAATAATCAATCACTGTGTGACTCAATAACCTTTACTTCTTTCAGATGGATTCCTCTTTAATTGGCCGGGGTGAAATGCCGCATTCTTTCACATAACCCTCCCACATTTTTAAGGTATTTATGCGTAATGCTCAAAATGAGCCCGTAATCATAGGAATCTGAAGTTTGAACTATTTGCCCAACTATAAGGGGTCCGTTAAAACGGTTCCACTTAACCTTTAACACTTGGGCAGGGTCACTGCAATGGGTGGCCCATACATCCTTTGATATCCCCATCCCTATGTACTTCCTGTGGTCAGTGGCCCTGGTCAACCTCTGTCGACAGACCACCGGCAGTCCACTCTTCGGATTAGCAGATTACATGCAGCTGGTAAAAGGCAGGAGAACCTTGCCTTCCCAGCCTTCTATACTCATACCGACGCATTCCCTGTTGCTACACCTTTGAAGCTCTTTTTCCCATGACTGGATGCACAAAGAGCTAGCGTTTAAAAAAAGAGCCTTAGGCTAGACACACAGCACCTTCCACCTAGGTGGGGGGCTTTTATGTTCCCACTCTGCGGGCTGCTGCCTTTGTCAGGCTGGCTAGCTGTTAGTGCAGGAAACCAGAAGTGAATGAAAAATTATCCACAATTACAGCTGAATATAGGAAATGCATTATGTTAAGTTTGGTATGGAGGAATACACAGTATAACCACATAATGCAAACTTCAGTAAAAAAACATCTGATCAGGAATTGACAATTATCCAGGGGAAACACTGCTAAAATAACTCAAAATCTCTTTCTAGACAACAGACACATTTACCCCTGGATATTTCTCTCTTTAGTCCTTCGCATATAAATGAGATACCCAGTGTGGAGTGAGGAATTTGTTTTTCCCCCTCTTTCATTTCTCTGTGGAGCTGTCTGTCACAGTGAGGAAAGACAGGCAACCTTTCTCTATGGTTATCCCCCCCCCCACATCACCACCACAACCACCACCACCGCCGCCTACTGTTGATGCAAAGCTCTGAAGGCTGGCATTCCAACGATGCTTTCTTTAAGAGAAACTGCAAATCCCCCCACCGTGCAACCTCTAGCTGGCAGCTAAACTGGTCAGGAATTAGGATGAAGAGACTACAGTTGCTCCCCAAGCTCTATAATGTAGGCAAAGGAACATCAGCAGGCCAGAGCTGTCCAACAAGAACAAAGACGGGCCCCTTTAGTACACCTGTCAAGGGGCAGAAGTGGGAGGTAAGGTGGCTGAGGTTGGGGGGCAAACACTGCACTGAGAACAAGAGGACACTGTTTAGTTTTAGTTGCATCCTAATCCTAAAGAGAAAGGGCTTTGTGTGATGAAAAGCTTGCAGTAGAAAACTTAGTCTGATAATTGTCATTTAGTAAGTTGTACAAAAAACAACTTCTTCTAATTCTATACATCTCCCAACTCTGGGCAACGTCAATGGTTTAAAGAAGACAAAGGTTTTTTTTAAAGCATACAACTACAACAATGCTGATTATTATCAAACATTTAATTGAGATGGATGATAAAGAAGAACATCTCTAGGCCTTCACACAAACCAGGGTGCCCTGTGAGCACAAGGCACTGTTTTGCGTCTTTCCATGGTTACAGCTTGAGCAGACAGGCCAAACATGGTGGTGAAAGTATTCTGGGCTGTGGAAGCTCTGCTGCTCTACACCTGGAAGTCCTGTAAAAGGTACTTAACATGTTAATGCCAAGGGGCCTCCTGCATATGTGGGCCCCCCTTCTAATGGAAACCATTATCAGTTTGGAGAAGCCAATTCACCAGACTTGTGTGCTGTATGCTTTGGCAAGTTCAATAACGCCCCAATAGCTCCCCTTTCCTCCCATGCCCCTTTTACACCTCAGTGGGGCCTAATTTGAGTCTCACAAGACAGGGCAGACCCCAATTGGTCCTGGCTATGCTTCACGCTCAGTCTGTTTACCTCCACATCAAACAGCGTCCCTGTTCCTTTCACTGAGCACAGCAACCAAGTTCCTTAACCTAAAATGTTGTGGACAAAGACAGTAGCCGGTTATCCTTCTTGCTCCCATCAGCTGCATTGGCCTTTAACAAGTTATGAGCTCTGCCCAGCATGGGGCTGACCCAGTCACATGCAAGAATGCCATAAGGTTGGCTCTGACAGAAAAACAAGGCCAATTATGTGTAAACACTGTTAGTCACTGTGCTGTTAGAAGTATCCACATGACAGAAACAGAATGCTATAACCTATTACTTACCTTGATGACATGTTGACTGAAACTGAAATGAGCACCTGTCCTTGCAGCATCTAACCAGTTCACTGTGGCTGCCTCTTCTTTGAAAATTCTGCCTTGCAAATCTGACATGCTACATTTTAAGCACAGCGCACTTCCCTCACCGCACAGATACGCTCTTACACATCCAAACTCTTGAGGCAGTCCATGTTGATTTCCATCTTGATATAGGGATTTGTGATTGACTTACGAACAGACTTTGTAAGTAATCCAATTGAGTGTCTGCTAATTTATCAAGAAAATCCTGAGTCTTCCATAAAAATCTTTTAATTTTGGATGGCCAGTTGTTGAGTAACAACAGACAGAACAAGCATTTGTTTGTTTTATTTAGATTCAAATTACTTGGCACAATGTATTTAATATATGATTCATATAGTATTCCTTATCAACTACAGTACATTTAATGATTCTATTAGCTCGTAAAATAAATGTCATTAAATATATTCAAAAAATATTATCATTACATAATAATAAATGGGGAAAATCAATTAAGGGTATTTCATATCGTCATCTAAGCTGAATGACTGTATTAATCAATCAATAATTAGTCCCGAACTTGTGAAATAAAGGATGTCAAATGAATGCTGCCTTGTCTAATGTCTAATGACTTTAATCCAATGCAGGGCTAAAGGCTACAGATTCAAGGGCTACTTAAGCTTATTCAGAGGATAAATTTGTCATCTTCGTTCCAAAGACTTAATCTGAGAAGGCTGAGGCGAGTCTCTTGATCTGATCTTCTGATCACCAAGTTATATGCCCAACTGCAACAGTCGGACAGGAAACCTCAACTCTGCGTATAAGAAGTCTCCAGTAAGAGTTTCTAAAGTACAGCCCCTCATCAGAGAGCCCACAGTCCTTGGTTTCTCATGTGTAGTGTGGGAATCCTGGAGTTCTATCCAAGTGTGTGGCAGACATCGACAGCCTCCTGGAACAAAGTCGCCCCAGCGAAAACAGGGCCCATAACCATAAATTTCACCAGAGGGGAGGAAGGGGAGATACACACAGAGAAGGAGCTCCCTCGGGTTTCAACTTAAAAACAGCATACAAATCTTAAAGTGCAGCCGGGCTATCAAACTTGACAGGTCAGCATGGTTTTGCCACTGGTATACAGCGTGACATCATTGTGTGTCACCAAATGATTGATTTTAAGTTAATGGTGCTCTGTACAGTATATGATCCATGTTTTGTTTCTTCAGGCAGAGGGGATAAATGGACCTGCCATATGTCACAATACCTTTAATCCCAGGGGGTAACAATCCAAAGATCTAACCCTCGTGCCTCATCAAATAATGCTAAAACATTAGCTGTGCTTTTCAACAAAGATCACCCAAAACAATTAAGGTAATGCAATAAATCCTGTTAGGCAGCTTAGTCTTATAGTTAGTGAGATAAGGTTACAGTACGATTAAATGGAGATCTCTGGAAAATTTAATTTGGAGAATGCAACATGAGATGACTTTGAAGTAAAGAAGGCTAGTTGTCTTGTGCTTGTGATAATTTACAGTGGCTTTACAAATGGACACACTAAAAGAACCATAAAAGGAACTTTTTGGAGCTTGCAATGCTTTATAGTGGATCCCAGACCCAGTGGGATAGACTGTCTAAACACAGCCCAGTTACAGCCATTAAGAAAGTCTGGAATGGTTTGTGAAAAGCCCAAGTAGGGCTAATTTTAGGCTGGTATTTCACAAGGGGTGATATGTAATACAAATCACTAAAATAGCATTTAGGCTTTCTCTGAGGACCCGGACCAGAATAACTTTCCCACAAAGCTTCAGCATCACGGTAGAGTACTCAACAAGTTTCCAAAAAAGAGAAAAAGCATATCATACAGCATCTTCCAACTGAAGTCACAAACATGAAGCCAAAATGCAGCTCAGAGAAGTTTAACATCAGCGCGACCACTGAACCATACTCATTACTGCCAACGATTTGAAGAAAAATAACACAGTAACTTTAAAAACATATTTGGCTATTCGGCACAAAACTCTGAGTGGAAATGTGTCATTACAGTGCATAACTGAACACTACACAACACCTGCAGAACATTTTTAGTAGGGAGTTGTTAATCATTAAAACCCCCAAACCACGCATTCACTGAGAGAAGAGAGCCTCCAACAGTAATCAAAACTGATTAACTAAGGACACCTATGACTCAACGCTTATGACTCAAAACACACAGCTCACATGAGGAAAGGGGGGGGTACCAGTCATACATCAACACCAAAAGTGTGACTTATGATGATGGAGCTGTGACACCAACCAGTGTAGTTACCAGAAAGAAGACAAAGAAAAGAAGAGAAATCCTTATGTTTTTGCTGCTCTAATAGCTGGCAAATCAGCATACAAAATTAACTTTTTTTCCACTGGCCAAATGACTGGTGAATGTTCAATTTTTACCAGCTACTCAACAGGATTACAACATTCTATACAATATTTTGCTGGAGTTTAAAGCAGATCTGTCAGCCATGTGTATATTTTTACAGTATTTGGTTGTTGGTTGGTGTTAATTTTGTGCCCTGCTGGCAAATAATTTGCTTTCAGTCGACTACCTAACTAATCGTTTCATTAAATAATCACTGCAGCTCTACATGATTTTAAAACTCATTCATGTTCCAACTGTGAGCATGTTTTACAACTGTTGATTTACAGACTAAAGGAAGAAGCGGGCATTTGCTGTTGCTGTTTGTCTGGCAGAAAAAGGAGCGGTAACAGAGAGATGAAATGAGTGAAGCAGTGTATGCGTATTTTACTTAATTCTAAGCCATATTTTAGGAAAGCTGTGTTCTTATTGTTGATAATATGTCTGCAAAAGCCATCAACAACACAAGACAAACACAAACTGTTCGGCAACTGACAGCATATAGTTATCAGAAAGAAATAATAACTGTTTCACAGCAACATCAATCTTCTGTAATTAGACAGTTCCAGATGCTGTTTAGAAAATTGCAGATAATCGTTCACTGTTATTAATGAATTAGGAAGCCCTTCTGTAAGCCGTTCTCCTCACCTTCACTCAGTGAATAGCTTGCTGGTGCAGTTTTCCTTCCTAAGCAGCTGACGCACAAAATTGGCCATCATTCTGCTCGGCAGCAACAGAGCACGAAAACAATGATGACACACCTGGGCCAGTCAGGCAGGCGGCCACAACAATACACCATCAATCCTAAAATAGATGATGAGATGAACAACAATCCTCTGCACAGCTCCTGCAAAACACGATGGCTACAAAACAATTTCAGAGTCTGTTGGTTGTTGAACGGAGACACAGTAGGGCCAAATGTTTGCTACGCTAATCTTAGGATGAAGAGCTTCAGGGGCCCCCATCACCGTCACTAACACAAAAGGGCCACAGGGACCACCTCCACTGCATCATCTGGTCTCCAAACGTCCTTGCTGACCCCGGGTTGAGACCAACCTTCAAAATAATAATCCCTTCCAATTACTGACATCTCTTTCACAAGTGGCCACTGGACACGGTTGACCTTAAAGGAGGATGTAACCATGTGTCACACTGTGTGAAGAGGGCTCAGCGCTGACCTGACGGCAATCAAGCCACGTAAACAAGAATGTCTTCTCAGGCACTAGTAAAAAACAAGATGCAGTCATGCGTCATTGACTCAAACCACAACCACGATACAATGACCATTTATGGTTGATGTGCATTGCAAGAAAATAAACTTTTTTTTTTTTTTATAAACACTGTCATAATGGAATTGGCTGAAGAGATTCCTCAGGGACCAATCCCACAGGCCGCAGCTATTCTTGACTTGGGAAAGTATCATTTCTGTAAAAGCTGCCAGTTAGCAGCAGCATGCTAGTCTATGGATGCCTCCTGGGACAATGGGTGTCAGACTCACATCGTTGACTGTGAATGCAGGCACTGTTGCGAGGGCTCTAAGCCTAATATTGCTCTTGACTATTGGCCCTGCGTGGTAAAAAAAAAAAAAAAAAAAAAAAAAGGGGGGGGGGGTCACTTAGGTTTCAGTGAGTGGCCGGGGTGATGAAAGGTTTGAACTATTGTGAAGCACTGCAGAGACAATATGGCCATAAATTAGAGGGGGATTTAAATCGCATCCAATCACAGCGCAGGTCAGTGACTCCCAACAATCTGTTAGCAAGCTCTGCTAAAGCTAAAGGGCGCTAAAACTCAACAATAGCACTTGGAAGATGTGTCAAGCACAAACCATCTTGATACGACCAACAAAATGAAATCCAAACACCTTAATATGAGGTCTGTGTTTGAATGCACTGGAGTGAAATTGCTGATTTGTCAAAGATTCTCCTTACAGGGTTCCTACAACTATTTCAGAGTCAAATTGAAGCATTTTCACAGTGCATTTTTCAAGTATTTCCAGTACCTTTCAACTGTAGTCAATTACATATCTTTAAAAACTATACACTTTAAGTGATTATTTTGATTTTTTTACATTAAATCTGATGTTACGGTACTATAAGCAACCAAAATTATGTTTGATTTCAGCGTTCTACAGAGGGGTGACGAACACAAAAAGTTGCATGTGTTTGAACATGTCACCTGTCTTTAGACTTGGCACCATTTGTAGGCTGGCTGAGTCAATATAAAACAAGGTAATACAATTTATTATAAAAGTAAGGCAATTACAATTTCAGGCACTTGATCAGAAGGCCAAGTGCTTCCCAAATCCCGAAAACACCACATTAAAATTCAAGCATTTTCAACGATTTCCATCCGAGCACACCCTGAACTTAACTTTTTCCTGGAATTCGAGGCACAATGGTCTCTTTGCTTGTTTCCTCACCAGTGGAGAAGAGGTCTGTTTTCTACATCCTAATCAGCCTAATTTCCCAAATCTGCCCTTTCCTGTATTTAGCCCAAATAAGCCCTCTAATGGGAATACTTTGCTTTACAATCACGTGTTGGCATCTCAGTGACTCTATTTGCATAATTGAGCCTGCGCTTACTGGACCTGTAAATTGTGTGCAGTTACATTAGCAGCAGAGTGGGCAGACACTCACTGAATTATATTCCCGAGAGTTCGTTTTTAGGCCCATTTAAGGTCTCGTGTTCTGACGTTCTGCTCAGTCTACGCAGTTGTTATTTGGAGAGAACACAGATTATAAACCGGTTTCTTTATGGCAAACAGCAAGGGCAAAAAGTCTAGTATGACAGTTATGCAACCTTGTAACATTGCAAGAACCTGTGTGTACATGCCATGTATTTATTTGCTATTAAACAGACCAAAATTACAACTGTATCCGCCGTTAGACACAAAAAATGCGCAGCCATTAAAGCTCTAGCCATATCTCACTTTTAAATCAAGCCTCAACTCCAAAAAGCTGCAGGCATCGACCTCCTGAACATGATTATTTACCGCTTTGATCCTCAGCATGCTGACAGGTCACCAAAGTCTCTCGAGCTTAAAAAGTGCCTGCCGCATGGCCCACTCTGACATGTCCAGACGGGTCAAGCACCTTTACTGACCCCTCCAGACAAAAAAACAAAGACTGGGATTCCTTTTTCCCGGGCTTGGGTGTCATGGCACAGTGGTAAGGGAGTGGAGGGAAAAAAAAAAAAAAGCTATCATCTGCACCTTCACCTCATCTTATTCAGACCTTCCTTAAAACTGGTATGGGGATTAACAAATCTGGGACTGAGCCAAAAGCCAACGCAACACACAGAGTCAGGAATGTAATAACCGCCCACAAAAAAAAAACAAAAAACACACACACACAGTCACACACACACACACAGTCAGGAGGACATCTCTGTGTCAACACTTCCCTATTGTTTGGAAACAGTCCATTTCATCACTGATGAAGCCGGTTAATTACAGACCTTGAGGCTGTTTTATACCATCTTAAAAAGTGTCAGCTGGAATGTTGCTGTTGTTTAATGTGGCCACAGAGCAATGTTGAGGCATTAAATGAGGGAATCCTTATCATATCAGGTTAAAATGTCCTTCCAAGGTACTTTACTCTTTCTAAACCCAGAATCTTTGGCAATAAACACCCTTTTACCTGAAAACTTCAGAGAACAATAAGATTTTCCTGTAATAGCAATCTATTAAACCGAGACGAGTAAAGGCACTGCCTTTGCAGAAGGGAGGGCAAGAACCAAACTAAAAGTGAGATAAGGCTGGTTGACTGACCGAGCAGCCAAGGCCACAGCGGGACAAAACAGGTAGATGGACCTGGGTCTGTGTACATTGTGGTACAAGCAACAGTGTGTACACAAAGAGCTGACAGGCAGCTTCGGTCCGTTACAAATCCCTTTGGCTGTGTTTACACTATTCATATTTTCTCTCCCCCCCCCCGCCCCATTACACTGCTGCAGCAACTTGAGAAATCAAATGACGCACACGCCTTTTAAAATAATAATCATGTAGCAGAAAGGGCTGGGTTTAAACACAACGATGTGTTCGTGTCATCACAGGAAATGTGACGACATGTCATGGCTAATTCCTAGAAGCAACTTTATGTGTAACGCACTAAAAAGTCCATATTCACTATGGCCAATTGTTGTGGCCACAACTCATTAACAGGTGACCCCCAGAGACACTGGAGATACAAAATAGCAGAAGATAAATTTACTCAAGTAACTGTTTCAATCCATTAGTGGGAATATGACTGATAGGATTCATTAAACCAGGACACCAGTTCCCCAAAAAAGTATTGCTTAGTTAGATGAGAATGGTGATAAAGCAACTCACACAGTAGAAATTTACAAGACAGTGTGTCTTTTGCAACATTTCTGTCCAAACATACCTTTGGAGTTGAAAACTTCTTTGAGTTGCAGAAGCACATCAGCAAACTTGCGCACATCGCTGACCAGCTGCATAATATAGTTCGGATCGGAGGTGGGAACGTCTGGACTGTCCGAGCTCACCGAGCCGCTCTTGGACACCCTGCCTGGCACCCAGGAGCCTGCGCTGGCAGGGCTTGCTGAGCCCAAGCTGGAGCTGGAGAGTCGGGAGATGCCCAGGGGAAGTTTGGTTCCACCGCCGCCGCTGCCCGTCCCGCCGCCTCCTCCTGATCCCCCGCCTGTACTCTGGCGCAGCATGGCAGCCAGCATGTCTTATTGGTCCAGCGGCCCTCGGGCCTGGTGGCTGTTACTGGCAGTTCAGCTCCGGCTCAGGCCCAGCAATGCAGCACAACAGGGATGGAGGAAGCTGCCAAGGAGAGTAAAATACTTAATTCTCACAGGAACCATGTAAAATGCCATGACAGTACTGTTTTATACAGGTGTGGCACACTACCAGCTGGACTTTAGCAGGACATCCACCCTGACAGGTGTAAACAAGTAAACTGGAGTCTTCTTCATTCAGAAGCTCTACTACATATGTTCTTCATTGTGTACAGACGACTATGACATGTTTTATTCTCTGCCATTTGTTGGTAATAATTAACATGTGGATTATCCATATATCCTGTTGAAATTGACAACAGTGAATCTCCAGGTAGTCTGAATGGGTCGATCAGAAGAAAATGTTGAGTGTGTGTGTGTGTGTAGCTGGACAGTTCCTGAACAGTGCTGCTGTCTTGTCTGCAATGTTTCACAAGCAGTGCACTGTTTTGGACAATTTGTGAGGTAATTCAATCGAGTAATTGTTGGAGGGCTGAACAGGTCTCAGTAGTCTTGAGCTTAATACAATAATGATACAAATTACAACCCAAAACATAATCTGACAGACCAAAGCAGTCTTTAACTGTGACATCCCAAACATGGAGCTATCCTTCAGAAGCAACACGTCATGTAGGACATGAAATGTATAGACACATGATATATTCAATCAGTATTCGATCACAGTGTGTGATGACAGCTTTCACACTTGCAAATGCCCCTTTCAGTATTAATCTACATCATCGCAGTACGCGTAAGTGATTCAATTCTTTGGTGTTTGAAATATAAACAGTAGAGAAAGAGTTGAAGTCACGCTGTCCCAGCTACGCTGCGCCCGGGCGCCTGTCCCCGCTCACAGGTCATCATAGGACACGACATTGCCGGTCAAATCTCTCAAAGTGTGATGACTTTATCGCATATAGCTGAATAAAACATGACGAGTTTAAGCCTGGTTAAGAATACGGGGTGATAAATGTCCACTACTTAGTTCGGCATTCATAGAATCTACAAAGCAGCACTGCTTGTCATAAAATCTCGACTTTTGCAAGCAGTTCAGAGCGCTAAACCGCGGAGACCGTTTGTGTGTTTACGTCAGAAACGTTAGCTCGGCAGAAATCTGAACTCTGGGGTTTTGATGAAGTCATACAAGCTTCGCGAGTTGAAGGTGTGTTAAAAGAACAGAAAGGGGTTAAAACTGAATAAAGATCCAGAACAAGTAACGTTAGGCGGTCTGCCGGCAAACTGCAGCATTAAGTTAAATGGCTAAATGTGGACGGAGCTCGCGTTAACTTACATTTCAGAGTAAAACGTAGCGTTCCGCAGCTAACTTCTCCTCTTGATTAGACGTCAGCTAACATGATTTATCAACGGAAACTTCACTTTAGTCGCTGCTCAAACAAATGTCCAGTTCTCAGACACAAGTACACACCTGCTGTTGGATTCTGAAACATTTCAGCCCGAAGACAAAAAAGAACTGAAACGTGAGAAATGGCCAGTCTTGAGAAAGACAAATTAATCCACAGACGCAGCGCCGTGTGTCCTTATCTTTCACCGCCGTGTCCCCCGGAGCCCCTCACTGTCTGTCCGCCTCAGCCCCGCTCCGTTCAATCACCTCCTCTCTCCATGTGATGTAGGATGGAACTTGTGATTGGTGTGTGTGTGTGTACGCGTGTGTATTCCTCCCATAACAACAGGTGTCTAGAGTTTTAAAGTGTCAAGCCATACATATTTAACCGTCACACATCCGGCTGTTCCTTTCAAAATAAATCCATCCGGCTGGCATCTGAATTAGTTAGTGTAAATCCCGAACACAATTGCAATCTACTTCCGGTATCATTCTGACGGACTTGTCCTCATGCGACCGATCTGAATTAACAACGTGAAATATCGTGACCACGTCACTCCGTTAAAAGATAACAGGCCCAATAAAAATTCAGCGACTTCCATAAAGTGGCCTGATGAGTTTGTATTTAACTGTGCACAAGAAGCACAGTGATAGAGATCAAATGCACTACTGCCGCAGAGGCTGCACGGTCTTTATTAACGTTTGCCCGGGCTGTAAATCCCCGCAGTTTATATAGAGGCTTACTTGAATAGCTAGTGTGTTTTGCAGGCATAGTTTGCACTCGTCTGCTGCCTGCGGTATGTTTCTGTGGAGCAGGGACTTTGGGACTTTCTCCTGAGAAACACACACACAACCCCTCAGTCCTTTTTGAGTAAGAAAAAGTAGTGTTTTTTGTCAGTGGTTCTCAAATTTGGGGTTTCTTGAGCGTGTTGTTGGGAGCCCCCAGCTGCAGGGGACAACAAGAGGACATGGTGTTTTAGTTGTTTTGAGTTTTTGTGATATTTAATGATCCTAGTTTGATCCTAATGATCCTACTTTTGTTAAAAGACACTCAAAATCCACTCAAATTGGGGGTCTGTGGTCTAATGTGCATCCATCCTGAGGGGGTCCTTGACATGAAATAGGGGGAAGTGAATCGGTGAATCGATGCCATAAGAAAAGTAGGCCTCAAAAGTTGTATCTCACTTTATTTTAAGCACACACAAACAAAAATCTTTGATCAGTTTAATAATTATACTGTTTGTTTAACTAGTGTAAATCTCAATGGTGTTTTATCTCCATTATATTTCCAGAGAAAATGGGATTATAAAAGATTTGTCCTGCACGATGGGCCAGGATCGTACTCAGCAGATGGGACTTAAAGTTTGCATTCATTATTAAACGTAAATGGCACCACAAAAAAAAGACGTGAAACTTGCAGATTAGACCACAATGACACTATTGACGAGCGCCTGTGCTGGTGGAGGAGCTCACTAGCTGGAAAATTGTGAGTATTTAGTGCCCCCCAGTGGTGAGAGTGAAGAACTGCGACATGTTACACTCATCAAGCTCGCGTTAATGCAGCCATATTAGCACGGTAGTACTTCTGGTGAATAGTTCCAAAATAAAGTTGCAGAATAAGAAGCGAATAATCAATGAACATAAATGATTATTTTAATCTCTCTCAAGACATTAGAAACAGACTACGGTGATGATAGTCAAGTACAACTACCACTGTATGCTACAAGTGAAATGTACTAATAATGCGTTGACTTTTTGACTTTGATTTTGTATTTTGCTTTAAACAATATTGGGCAATGGCATAATAATAATCAAAAATCAAATCATTCAAATAAACAGCCCTGAAATTAATGTCCCTGTCCCTTTAAGACTGTTACTGGATTTAGGACATCGACTGACAATGTGCAGAATGAACAATGATACTGTTTTTATGGTTATAATGAGGAAGTCAGCAGTTTCGATCCAAATGGGACAGGTGTGTATACAGCCATGGGCTTTTATTTTGAAGCGCACACGGCGTAGATCCTATCCTGATTCTTCCTGATGTGCTGATAACTTCAGATTGAATGCGCTGGCTAGCTTGACAGTGTGCTGCATTTTAGCTAGGTGTGTTGAGACGGCGCGCTGTTGTTCTGTGAATGTTGTACATGTTGTACAGTGACGTGGTGCTCGGGATGCTAATGTTAGTTTAACTTTGTTCCGCGCTGCAGCCATGTCTTCTCCCGACAGCAGCACTGCCGGGGGGACTCACGGGCTTCTTCTCAAACTTCACGAATCCCTTTCAGACGAAGACACTCGAGCTGCGGCTTTGAAATGTCACGATATTGTCGGTGACTTGGGACAGGAGTGCATGCTAGCCCCGACCGAGAATGAACTTGGTAAGGCAACGGGTGCTCCTCTCAATGCCTCACTGGAAGGGGTCGAATCCGCGCCAAACTCCATTTAAAATCTGGCAATTTATTGTTAGTAAAGCTGCTCTTGTTGACGAGCGCTAAACACCTCGCTCGAAACGGTGGTGTGTGGATATTTAGAAGCTACTTATCAGTTCCTCTTGCAGAAATGATTCCAGTGACGTCGATAAATCGTGTTTTTGTTTAGTTTATCCGTGTCATGTCAGCGCCTTCCGCCAAAACTCTCTGTTTTGGGGGGCGGGGACACTTTCTCACAGTACAATAAAAAAGCCATGTGATTCTTGTTCAGTAAATAGAGGTTGAAATAAGATATTATAACTACATTATTTGTCTTGGCTATTGTACTAGTGAAACTATCAAAATGCAAGGATGAAGTGTTGTGTATTAATAAAGGGTGTAGGATGTTGTTCAGACCACAGGTTCCCTCCATGGCACCTTATTCCTCAGGGGGATTCACTCTGAAGTTCATGCTGTATGCAACATGCGGTCGTACTGTCACATTACAAGCACAAGCTGTGCCTTCTGCTAAACTTAAATATTCTTTACAATAATCACTGCCGAGAAACCTTTTAGTTCTACTAAAACTCTGATCAGGTAGTTTTCTTTGCAGTTGCAGGATAGTGCATAAGTAATAATGTGTAATCTGTGGAGTGAGTAGCAACAGATCATTAAGTTAATAGAGGCTTGCATGTTGCACAGATGTGTTTATAATTCATATTCTGTTGTTTGTTGGTCATTTGATGTATATGCGTCTGATCCCACCTTTGCGTTTTCACCTTGAAGCTTTGCAGACATCCCTGTTGTTCTCGAAAGACTACGGACTGCTCAGCTTTCTCAGGAAGTCCCTGGCATCAGATGAGGTAGGAAAACGAAAAGTCGAACAATAATCGAGTGAATTTAAAGTTCTCCCGCTGACGGAAGCATCTCTTTTCCAGTTGCGGGAGACCCGGGTTGATATCTTGTGTTTTTTGGAGAAGTTTTTGGACCGAGTCACACCTAGAGTCAAAGGTTGGGAGAAGACGTACGCCATTGACATAAGAGTAAGTCCTCCTTTCGAGCGAAAGCGTCATTCTGCAGCCAGTGAAAACAGTGGAAAGGTGGCTACACAAAAGAATGCATCCATTCATTCTAAGCAAACTGATTCGTCATCAGACCAAAACTGAGGCTGACATTAAGGAGCCTCTGTTTCTCTTTATGTCAGCAATTACAAACTTCAACACACAAGACACTTGGACCAGTACAACAAACATAAGGAGAAACACATTTGCTTGCATACATGTCTCTACAAATAAAATGTGTTTCTTTTTGTTTCTTCTTTTTTATGCAGGACACATGCATGGTTGTGTATACGAAGGACAAAGTGGCCAAATGTAGGACTCCAGTGCTGGACCTCCTCATTAAGGTTGGTTTCTTTTTCCATTTAGTGTATTTTCTTTAACATAAACCTAAGCATGCAAGGTGAGGAGGACATTGTGCATTCAGACCAAAAGCAAAGATCCGCTGTTGCCCTAATTCCTTATTCATATCTTGTGAAAATCTGTCTAATATGTTTGTGAACATGGACTTAAATATGGACTTGTCAAATACTCGCCACAGGTTCTCCAAACAACAAAGTCGTCCAGCGTGGCTGCTGAGCTTCGAATCGGTGAAATATTCAACAGATATTACAGCGAGCTTTGTCAGAAGAGCAAACTACCAGATTCAGGTGAGTCGGCCCTTGCTGACTGAAACCTAAGCACCAGAATTGAGATTGTCTTAATAAAGGCATATTTGTCATACCTGTGTTACTGTTTTTACAGTCCTTGGCAAAATCTATGAGTTGCTGGGAGTTCTTGCAGAGGTTCACCCCAGCGAGATGGTCAACAACTCCGACAAACTCTACAGAGCCTATCTAGGAGAGCTAAAAGAACAGGTGTGTACAGATGAAATAGCGATGACGTAAAAAAAAAAAAAAACTAAAGAAAGAGATTATCATGATATTTTGTTTGGGCTGTGCCAAGTGTTGAACTGTGATGAGCAAATGCAGCCAGTTGAAAACAGCTGGTGAGATGTGTGTTCATTCACTTGGGGTTTTCTGGTTTTTGTTTCAGATGACATCCTCAACGAAGGAACCCAAACTTTTTGTCGTAGCTGGATGTTTGAGAGGAATCACTGCTCTGATGGCCAACTTCACAAAAACCATGGAAGAAGGTGGGATGTGTGTGTGTGTGTGTGTTTCTCAATTCATCTCACATTTCCCAATAAAATTAATGGAATAGCATGATTAATGTGTCTCTCTGATTTCAGATCCAGCAACGTCTAAAGACATTTTTCAGTATGCCCTGAAGGCAATCAGTCCCCAGGTAAATGTCTTTGCCTCAGCTATCCAACTGTCATTAACGGTTGGCGCACCCACTTGGCAAGGAAAGTGTACATGTAATGTGCAGTGCTGTGTATTGAACCTCAATTCATTTATGGTACCAACAGAAATGTGTCAGTGTCACAGCATTACAGTGTAATATATCATATTGACCCTTACATTTGTGCGTACTGTGTCAGTGCATGCTGAACTGTGTATAGATTGTATTTTACTTACTATACCGATCAAACATTATTTAATGTTGACATTGGAATTCTAAAATTCTAAAAAATTCCAAAACTCAAGAGTGTTGTAAAGTCCAAGTTTATTGAAGTTGATGCAGTATTTTCCAAAGTTCACAACAGGTTTTCATCGACAAAATACTGAGGTTCTGTCCATTTTTGTTGGTGTTCAGACTTTCAGAAATGACATTTTCAGTGCAGTCAAAAAAACTGTGTAGTCTCCTGCTTGCTGCGCACAACATGAGGCCTGCACTTGTATTAATGGGCTGGTCTAGCAGCAATCAAACAGCACCATAAATGACATTTGTATACCCACGTCAACAAAAAATCAGTTTCAGCCTATAGCTAACACTATTATAGTATATTACATCATACATACCTATATTATCATCACTTTCATATCACTTACGAGAGATGTTTAAAGCTTCATTTGCGATCAATCTCAGTAGAAGCTTTGAATGTGAAAAAAAGATCTCCAGTCCAGCTCTGTATTTAAATTTAATGTGTAACCATGCGACAAGCCTCCTCTGACAGTATGTTTTCCCTTTTTTTTTTTTTTTTTTTTTCTTGCGCTGTAGATGGAAATGAATCGCTATGCAGTCACATTTGGTAAGGCCTGCCATTTCCATCGCAGAATAATAAGATAAGAGAAACCTCCCTAAAAATCTAATATCTCTTTGACTCTGTTTCTTAAACAGCTGGGCTTAGACTAATTGCCAGACATGCATCCCAGTTCAGCAGCTGCCTTATGGACCACTACAGAGCTTTGTTTGAGGTCATGTCTAAACTCTGTGGACACATCAATGCTGAGATGAAGAAGACCAGCTACTATGCACTTGAATCCTTCCTCAAACAGGTGAACACTTCAAGGGTTTTCCAGACAAATGTGATGAAAAGTGAAGTTGATAGTAAGCATATTTCCCCAAATCCAAAAACCAATGTTTGTATGATCATCTGAAGGTTGCGATGCTGGTGGCAGAGAATATTGAGGAGCACAAAAGCAAACTGAAGTTCTTCATGCAGAAGTTCTGCGGCATCATTAAGACCATGGACTCTACGCATAAAGAACTGTCCATTGCCATACGAGGATATGGATTCTTTGCAACTGTATGTTAATTGCCTTTGTTTGCTTTAATCACAGTTTGGTTTCCTGTGTAATCCACTAAATAATCTTAAATGTAATCTTCTGTTGTTCATGTACAATCCAGACTTCTTAATAAAAAACTCTTTTTCTGTAGCCATGCAAGAAAGTCTGCCCACAAGACGTGGACTTGATGTACACAGAGCTGATTCAGCGCTGTAAGCAGATGTATCTGACTGAGTCTGACGGGGAGGACGACAGTCTCTACCAGCTGCCAAGCTTCCTGGACTCTATTGCAAGTGTCCTGATTCACCTGGACAAGGTAACAAACTCAGTCTGTCATTAAAGTCTGACCACAGCTGAATGACAACAATACCCATAGACTGTCAGCGTTACCTGTGCATCCATGTATGCACTTGTCTCCCACTGATTGTCTTATTTCAACATCTGCTCTGTGTGCTTGCTCTCAGATCCCAGAAGTGTATACACCTCTACTGGAGCGCCTCCTCGTAGTGCAGATTGACAGCTTCCCTCAGTACAGCGAGAGAATGCAGACTGCGTGTTGCAGGTCCATCCTTAAGGTGCTGGTGGCCATGGCCTCTAAAGGACCCGTCCTGTGGACTTTCATAAGCTCAGTGGGTATGTCGATCATGAACACATTGCACCTTAAAGCCGTCATAGTGTTTATTAAAGGAAATAGAAGTGAATATAATCTGCTTGCTCTTGTATTGACTTGTCTGTGATGATATCTTCTAAAACCTTAACCATTGTTTTTTCAGTGCACCAGGGCTTGATTCGCGTCTGTTCGAAACCCATCATGCTTGCTGAGGTCAGATGCATGTTTGTTGATGTCCAGACACGTGTATATATTTACTCACCTGAATGTTTTGTTTGCAATCACACTTTTCTTTCATTTGCTCAGGACAAAGACGGTGGTCCATCTGAGTCTGCCCAAATTCGTGTTGGAAAGTGGAAAGTTCCGTCGAGTCAGAACTATCTTGCTCTGTATAAAAGCCTTCTGGACTGTGATCGGCTTAAGGTACAGCTATCCTCTTTTTGGTTTTGTCTTTTAAAGATATGAAAAAAAAAGCTCAACTAATTTCAGCAGGTTTGCCTCTCATGCCTTCCGTCATTACAGGAAGCAGCTACAAGGGAGATTGTTTTCATCAACATTTAATGAGCAAATAAGTTTTATTTTTTGTCCATTTTTGGCATCCTGCAGGATTCAGGATTGCTGGATGGAGCTTTTGAAAGTCACAATGCTGCTCTGGTATCTCTGAGCCGTCTCCTTTATGATGAGTTGGTGAGATCGATTCTCCGAATTGTGGATAAATTGGACTTGTCAGTGCAGAAAGTGACGACAGGAGAAGAGGTGAGGTCTCACTCTTAGGTTCTACTGCAGTTTAGTTCTTTGACACTTTTAAAAGATAGTTGACAGATGCACATGTCAAAAACAACACCATGTGCATGTTTTTGTTTTTTAATGGTGAGAAAAATGTCAACGTTGAATTGAATTCAAGTATGTTTATTAGGATAAAACCCATTGAGATGTACCATCAACATATTTTTTCCTTTCTGTTGGAAGTATAACTTTGACCATAATTCAATTGATCTTCAGATGTCTGTCTTTTGAACACTAATCCACGGCACTTGCCTCCCCCTCTGTAAGGCTCCGGATGATGCAGCTCACGTCCTTCCCTCCTCTGACCCAGCAGCTCATCTTTTGCCCAATAAGATCAAAGATTTCACTGCCTTTATCAACCTGGTTGACTTCTGCAGGTAACTGATACAACACAAGATACTCCAAGGTATCTGAATATGAACTGAACGGTGCTGGATACTTTATATATGACACTCTTTGATCTTTTGGTCCTTCATTCTCTTACATCCACATTTCAACCTGGGAGCTCAATCTGTTTGGCATTGTAGGGCCGTAACAAGTGTACATATTCTGTATTTTAACACAAATTTGTGGTTCATTGTCCATCACACTGTTTTCTTGTGTTTTGCAGTGAGTTGTTGCTGAATAAGCATGTGGAGTACTTTCAGTCCTGGGTGTATCCTTTAAGCCATGAACTCATCCTTCACTCCATACGAAACCCGCTCGTCAGTGGCTTCTACAAGCTGCTGTCTGTCGCTATGAAGATTGCCAAGAAAATCAATTACTACCAGGTACTGTTCTGCTAGTGCAAAGCATTTTGTAAGCTCAGTCACACAAGTTATAGGATAATGGCTTTGAGTTGAGGAAACAGAAATAAAAAACTAAGTTGTGAAGTACACTTGAATTGAACATTGAATATATCATACAAATATCATATCAAATCTGTTTTTTAACAGGGAGTTGGCCTGAGAAGCTCTTCAAACCCCCAGAGCGACACAGTGAAAAGTGCTAGCTTTGCAGTCTTCTCTAAGTTTGGAAAAGAGGTACCTGCTCTCCACAATTTTTACTGGGAGTGTTATAAGCTTGCTTGCTGGTGTAAATTAACTAATATGAGGCATTACTGTTGAATTTAATATGTCGGAGGTGTGGATGACACATGTTTCCCACTAGGTGTGCGTGAGAATGAAGCAGTATAAAGATGAGCTGTTGGCGTCCTGCTTGACATTTGTCCTCTCGCTGCATCACAACATCATAGCTTTGGACATCAAGGCCTACTGTCCTGCTCTTGAGGTGGGTCCTTTCATTTGTTTTATTGTGAAACGTGATTATGAAGATGAATAAATACAGCTTAAATACAGTGTGCGTGTGTGTGGTGCTTCTAGGCGGCTCTGAAGTTGGGTTTGAGCCATGTTCCTCTGGCCAACATAGCCCTAGACGCTCTTGAGGACTGGTCCTCCCACATCCCCTCTGAGACAATGCAGCACTGCTACACTATTGTCCTTCCTCTTCTGGATGGATACCTCAAAACCACATCCACCGACAGTAAGACCATAATACTGAGCGGTCAAGTTGATGGACGGTTTGGTCCCATTTTAAATGGTTTTCAGTTTAATAAAAGAAGATATCAGCCAATAAGCATAAAGTCTGATTCAGATGTTGTTGCCTTTAGACAAAGACGACAGCAACTGGGAAGTGATGTCATCTATGTCTTCAAGACGTGACAAAGGATACAGCCGAGTGATGACAAGGCTCCTGAAAAAATCTAACCAGCTCAGCATGGTGGGAAAACATCTTTCAACAGAGCGATTTGTCTTTAGTGGCTTTTACCTTTTCCAGCCACTATTGATGCAGGATGATAACACTGAACAGTGAAGCCCTTCATTTGAATGTACTGATTTCTTCTATGTGAATGCAGGAAGATGCTCCACTTGACATTGTGAGGCTCAGGGTGGTGAAGTTGCTCGGTCACCTGGGAGGAAAGCTGAACAGGAACCTTGTAACTGGTGAGGATTTATATAACCAACCCACTGTGTTAATCTATTTTCCACTGACATTTTCAGTATTTTAGCAATGTTCCAGATTGATGATTTTTAAACACTTGACACATGTGTGAATAGAAATACTTGCTGTTTTTGTTGGTCAAAGGCCTCTATTTGTATACATTTAGTGGTGTCATCAGAAGAGATGATGAAGAAATTTGTTGCCTGGGATTCTGAGAAAAGGCTCAGCTTTGCAGTGCCGTTCGCTGATATGAAGCCAGTCATCTACCTCGACCCATTTCTGCCTCGAATTAGTGAGCTGGCTCTGTCCACCAGTGACAGACACACTAAAGTATGTCATCTCATATGGAAGGGTTTCCCCCTTCAGTGGCTGTTCACAAAATGAATTTGAGGCAATCATTTGGTTGTAATTAACACAGCTTAGATATGATGGCAAGAAAAACAAACTACAGTTGACATCAAGTTTCCCCTGTGTTTGATGCAGGTAGCAGCTTGTGAGCTGCTCCACAGCTTGGTGGTCTACATGGTTGGGAAGAGTGCTCAGATGGTTGAAGGGGAGAACAGTTTGCCACCAATGTACAAGCTGCACAAGAGGCTGTTTCCTGTGCTCCTGCGTCTAGCTTGTGACGTGGATCAGGTGTGTGCACTCCACTAAGATAGTTATTTTAAACTGGTCAAGGAGAGACATGTATGTTAATAAACACTTCTCTCATTTAAATGTAGGTGGTTTTAATCAACTAATTTGTCAAGGGAATTTTCGATCTCGACCCTTTCACTCAGTAATGTCTGACAAACCAGGAAAGAAGGATATTTGTAGCAAAAGTATATTTGTTTCAGGAAACATAAATTTTGCCTCATTTTAACAGGAGGTGTGTGACCCATAGGGATCCTTAGAGTTACTGCCAAATTATTGTAATAAACAGTAACATTTTGAAAGTTTTTATTTTTTTCAAAAATGTAAATGTGCTTGAAAATACACATTAACGTGAATGAATTAAAAACTATCTCAGACATAACAAAACAAAAAAAGTCAAATTAGTTCAACAAATAATTATTATAAAATTAAAAGCATGTTGCCAAGTATATTCTATTAACAAGCATCGACATGGCTGAAAAGTACTTATTTAATCCTTCCCGTTCTCCATAACTCAGTAATTAATCATAATCAGTTTACTTACATGAATCCAACATATTAACAACAAATAAATAAAATAAAAATAACAAATAGAACATTGATGAAAGACAGGTAATTTAAAGTGCTTGAATTTATATTTTATGCAATAATTTTTTTTTTTTTTTAACCTTTACTTAACTTTTTATTACTTAATAGGCTACATTCCATTGTCTGCATGTGTGTAGCCTCCTTTTCTTTTTAATTGTTTTCTGTGATCTTCTCTTAAGACTGCAAGTTGTCATTATAAATATTCTCAGTGTTGTACCATTATTGACATTGAATCGGGCCTTGAGTCTCCTACAAAACCCTACAATTTCATTTAAGGTGCATGAACGCTGGGTATATGATGATGTCTAAGGCATTGTTAATGAATGAAAAAATGTTTTACTAGGTGACCAGACAGCTCTTTGAACCGCTGGCTATGCAGCTGATTCATTGGTTTACCAACAACAAGAAGTTTGAAAGCCAAGATACAGTAGCTGTTCTAGAGGCCATTATGGTAAGTGTGTATACTCCATAGGCTAGAAGTTATTTTTTTCTGCCTCACTTTGGTCAGCTAATTTTCTTTTGTGCGTGCTTTTCTGTTCAGGACGGTGTGGTCGACCCAATGGACAGCACTCTCAGAGACTTCTGCGGCCGCTGCATTGAAGAGTTTGTCAAATGGTCGATCAAACAAACCACCCCCAAGCAGCAAGAGAAGAGCCCCACTAATATGAAATCCTTGTTTAAGCGCATCTACAGCTTGGCTCTCCACCCCAATGGCTTCAAAAGACTTGGTGCAGCCTTGGCATTCAACAGCATCTACAGACTTTTCAGGTACGATTCTTTACTCTCTGTTGGGACACATTTATTTGATTTCTGTAGTACCTAAAGAAGCAAGCTGTATCTTGCTTTTGATAGTTAAGATTTGACTGATTTGGTAAATGACAGCTGTAGTATTAATGTTTTGTTATAATTCTATTTAAATAACATTTTTATGCCAAGAAAATATGTATAACAAGTTGTTCCCAATGCCTTGTTTGAATGACAAAATTAATCATGAGAAATGCTATTTTATAAGTACATTTTTGGGTTATTTTACTGTGTTTTATTTGACTTTAGAGAGGAAAGTTCCTTGGTGGAGCAGTTTATCTTCGAAGTTCTCGTCATATTCGTGGAAAGTCTGGCTCTTGCGCACTCAGATGAGCGATCTTTGGGTAATTGTTCTTCCACTTCAGATTTATGGACAGGACAGGTTTTAAAAATCATTTTGAATGTGTTCGTGTTATAAGATATATAAATAGGTTGATGTGAAATGTGTGAGCAATAACTAGCAATTATGTTTTAAGCCTCAGGAACAGATATTTCTTTGAAGATGATATATCGCTGTGTGACAATTTTGTCATATTATGTTTCAAGTGCAACACAATGTTTCGAGACACTTTATGGTTGTTTCTACTGTGCATTAAAGGAGGATTATAATTGAAAGCTCATTTAGTTTTCAAAAAGGTATGAAGCTGTTATTGCTGCTCCTCCATCCTCAGGTACATTGCAGCAGTGTGGAAGTGCCATTGATCACCTGAAAAGAATCATTAAAGCCAAGGCCCCCAGTCTCAATCAGAACAATGCCAAGCGACGCATCCCAAGGTCAGTACTTTATGGACAAGAATGTAATGCATCCCAAAGTCAATTTAACATAAAAAGATACAAGATATAGTTGCTTTGAAATGAAAATAAGCAGTCAGATACATTTTGTATATTAAGTATCACATTTCATAGATATACACATAGTTTTAGTGTGTGTGCACTCTCCATATTAGTGCAAAAAGGATAAAGCTAAGACTAAAGTAATATTTATGATATTAAGAGATATTATAATGAATATTTGAAAATCTCTTCATACAGGGGCTTTCCCCCTGATGAAAAGTTGTGCCTCTCTGATGTGGTTTTATGGCTCCTTGAACAATGTGGCCGCCCTCAGACTGAGTGTCGCCACAAATGCATGGAACTCTTCTACGAGTTTATACCCCTCCTCCCAGGTGAGCAATCCAGCCGAGGGCCATTTGAGAGAAAGAATCCAATCATATCATCTCAGTATTACTGCATTCATTTTGATGTGAAATAAACTCTTTGTCTGTGACCGAACTTAGGAAAGAAGTCTCCACCTCAGTGGTTGGATGGCATGCTGAAGGATCATGGTATAAGTTTCCTGATCTCTCGGTTTGAGGGCGGGGGTCTCCTCTCCCAGCCCACTCTCAGGGACCTGTCTAGTCCTTTCAGCGTCAGAGCCACCCTGCAGTGGATGGACCTACTGCTGGCTTCCCTGGACTGCTACAACACCTTCATCAAGTTACACATAATCAAACCTCATCACATGTTTGGTAAGACTTGTCTGTGAAACCCTTGACAATTATAGTGTGTTTTTGCTACCCATACCATTTTTATACTGGGATAGTGAGATAATGAGCCAGTAGTTGTAAGTGGGATCATGCAGTGACATACATTTTGTCATATTGGAACTGCTGTAACTTAGCAAATTGATCCAACTATCTGTTTCTCTAACAGAATCTGCTCAGAGGCCTTTGCTTGATCGTCATTTTACTCAGCATGCGACAACACAGATGTATACTGTGTATCTTACATTTGTTGTCATGTATTTTATCAGCATGTAAAAGGGAAAAAATGTTTCAGCTTTGTTGTATTGTCCATAAGCATTAACACATTCCTAAAAAAACAAAAAAAGATGTATTTTCAGTTTGAAATCAGTGTCAGTTATTCCATCCGTACATTCTAGCATTAAATGTCATTGAACATTGCATTGGCCCTGCAGTGATCCCAATGAATAATATTCTTAATCTTCCCCTATTGTTCACCAAAGGCTCCAAAGAGAAGTCAAGCTTTCTGAAAGCTATCAGTTTCTTTCTGACTGAGTTGGCAACTCATGAACTGGCAGCAGCGGAGAGCTGTTTCCCTCTGGGTGACAGGACCTCTCACTTCAGCCCGAGAGAGGTGGACCAGTACAACTTCTGCAAGTGCACCATAATTGTCCGCCTGCTGGAGTTCGCCACTATGATTCTTGAGAAAGGAGACCAGGAGTTTTGGAAGGTATCACTGGATTTAAGAAAAGGCATGATATTTTCCTTTGAAAGCTGTTTTTTGTTTTGCTTTGTTTGCTAACTTTCTCGCAATTAATTCACAGCTTCTGGAACAAGACATTTTGGTCTCGGCTTTTTTTGAGCTGACTGCGCTGGTGGTGTGTGAGCCATCCACTGTTGGTTTCAACATGGCAGATGTGGAGGTAATGAAGAACCTACCAGATGTGTGTGTTCCTTTACTGAAGACACTGCTGACCTCACCATACCACACTCGTATTGAAGGCAGTTTGCGGACAAAAATCTCACGTAAAAGGTATGTTGATTATCTTTGAGTTCACTATGTGAGTTCCACATACAGTGGCTATCATTACAAAAAATGGTTTGAGAATAGTCCATTAAATATTGTCAGAAAGTGATGATTAGAATTTGTTTAAATAATAAAATGATATCTGCTGCAAATTGAAAACTGAGAGGAATTGAAATTTCACATTTTATAAATCACAAATTTAGACATCACATAAGTTTCGATAAACAAACTTTCCCATCTGTGTGATGTATGATATATTATGCTAGAAGAAAAGAAAATACAAACTTGGACTGAGCTAATTGAGGCCTGAATAGACAACTAGCTAGTTGAACAGCCACAAACATAGTTATGAAATCTCAAAAAATAAATAGCATGTCAGTTGTAACTTGTAAGAAACAATCTCGCATTCTCTTCTGTGGCATTACTTTTGATTGCAATTTCTGAAAAACATATTTATATATTGTGATAATAGTAAGTTGTCTAAACCAGCCATTTATTTCTTAATTTCTTAAATGATCTCTCTAGTGTGGAGGACTTGTGTGCTGTAGACCTCTACCATTCCAGCACTCTGATCCACCACGACCAGATGGAAATGGTTCTGTCCTCCTGTAAGCAGATCCACAAAGCAGACTTCCTCAGCTCCATTCTGCACAGCCAGGTATTTTGCATTTTGCATAATCATTTGATAGTCAAAATGAACTGGAATAGACTAATGCTTTTCTGTGCACTGATGTAATGCAGTATCTTCGTTATTTTATTACACTGCTTGTTGCATATGAAAACTTTAGCCACACGTATTTTTTGTCGTTCTCTATGTGTTAAAGGATGCAGCCTATGCCAAATCCCTTGGGTCCCGTCTTCTAATGACAGTGTACAAAGGTATAGCACCCGGTGAGGAGAGGAAGGCACTTCCATCCTTGGATATAAACACAAAGAGGCTAGCAGATGGCCTGCTTCAGTTGGCCTTCTCCCTAAGTCAACAGGTCAGTGCTAGATTGAATACAATTAGATGAAATTGAAACTATCCCTGGTGAGCTGCAGTCAACTGACAGAAAATAACAGTTTTTCAGAACTGACAGTGGATGTATTGACACAATGAAACTCGGTTTAAACACTGTAAAAACATGAATAGCTTTCCAATGTATAGTTTGTTAAAAAATGTATTTAGATCATTACGTCAATTAAAAACACATTGAGTATGATGCAGTTCTTTAGTGTTTCACTGCTCCCTGCCTGCTGTTGTTTGTTGCTGTTTCTCTGCAGAGTGAGCAGCTGGTGGACTTGTTGTTGAACACCATCATGCTCTCTGTGCCGATATCTGGAAGCCATAGCCATAACTTCCTGAGCTTCTCGCATGGCGAGTATTTCTACAGCCTCTTCCAGATGACCATCAACACTGAGCTGCTGAGAAGTCTGGACACTACAGTATCACGCCTCATGGCAGCTTCCTCTCAAAACCCCAGCATGGTAGCTCTTTCTCTCTTTCTTTCCCCACACTTTTAAATCAGTTAATAACAAAGGTTATGATACAAAAGATTTGGAGTTGGAGTTAACTGTTCTGATGTTGAATTTTGTCATCAGGTGAGTGTGTTGCTGAATGGCATGCTGGACCACAGCTTTAGAGAGCGCTCTGTGAGGAAGACTCAGGGAAAACTGTTGGTTGAAGAGGTGCTGAGAAGATGGAAAAGTCTGCAGTCGTGGTGGGAAGGACAATCCTCAACTCCTGAGAGCAAAACCGCCACCCTGCTGCTGCTCTCTAAGCTCCTGCAGGTATTATAAAGCTGAAGTTACTAGCAAAACAAATGTTTGTGAATAATGGAATAACCCTGAATTCTCTGTAAACTAACAAAACACAATATAGAATGGTACAGTACAAATTTACTCAGTGTATTTTTTTTTTTCAAATGTCATCTAATGTCTAACTTAGCCCCTCTCTCATCAGATTGACTCCTCGGTCTGCTCTGATAGCAACCATGAAGCATTCAGAGCGGTGTTTTCCACTTTCACTCTGCTGCTGGTTGACATGAATTTGCCTCTGAATCTCAAGGTAAAGGAGAGGGCATTTGGTGGATTTTTCATTCTTCTTTTACAGTTCTTATTTGAGTTGCTTAAACAAGTACACAAAGCTGACATTTAAGTTTATTTTGTTGGATTCTCTCAACTCTTCAGAGTCAGGCCCTGTTGGTTTTACCCTTCTTCACAACCCTCCCAGAGGAGCCACTGGCTGAGCTGCAGAAAGCCCTGGACACCCTGGTAGCTTCCCACTTCCCCATGCAGTCAGATGAGTTTGCTAAGGGCTCGCTTCACCGCAACAACTACATGGACTGTATCCGGAAGGTAAAGTCAGAGTTATGGAGGGAGAGTTGATTTTATAGACGACAACAAGCATACTCCATAAACTCTCTCAGAACTCTTATGTTGCAAATGTTTCTGTTTGGGTTAATCATGTTATCTTTGTTGGTATCTGGGAGGTTGTAATCTACATTTTCTTCCTGTCTTTTAGTTGCTGGATGCCCTTGAGCTTTCTCAGAGCCCCCTCCTGCTCAAACTGATGGCAGAGATTCTGTGTCGAGATAGAAAACACATAATGGAGGATCAATTCCAAAACTGTTTCCAGAGAATCGCTAAGAGGTTAGTAAAGTTAAACAAGGTATCTTTCTTTCTTCCTAATCTAAAGTGTAGATGTTTTGAAGTGATAGATTAAACATTAAACATTAAACTTGTTCAGCTTATGTTATCAAGTGCAGTTGTAGATACACATGTATTTTAATGTATGACATCCATGTTAAGATCCATTGCAGGGCCATTTTACCATATTGCAGTAGATCACACAGAAGTCCTTTTTTTGTGGTGACTCCCTGTGTTTATCTAGGTCAAGTACTGAGCGGCAGCTGAAGCTGCTGTGTACAGTTTATGTGGTGGTCCAGCAGGGTGATGTGCCCATGAACTCGATGCTGCAAGCCATGATGGAAAGGGTTCTGCTGCCTCTTGCCACTCACTGTAGCATCACGGCTCTCAGTGACTTCTTTGTGGCAAATGTCTCTGACATAACTGCTTTGCTGCTCAGCCGCTTCACTAAGGTTTGCTTCTTAATCTTGTTACTTTTAGGGAAGTATGCGATGATGAAAAATGAACAGTTTAATGGTGTTTTATTGGAAACTTCTATGATATTAACGTATTTCTGGCACATTTATCTTTTGAATAAACATTTGGCAGTTAGATGCAACTTTTGTCCTCACAGCCCAAAGCTAGTACTGTCTTATGTAAATGGAAGGAGAACGTTGAAAATCAGATGCATTATTTCTTTATCAATTTTAGTCAAATGAAACTGAATTTGAGATCCAGTTGCTGAAGAAGATTGGCTGCTTCAAACTGATGGAGCTCCTGTATTCTCGGCTTCCCAAAGAAGAGGTTTACTCCAAGGAGTCCCGCATTAATCAAGCCTTCTGTCATTCAGACAGAACAGAGGGGAATGAGCTGTCCAAGGCCATGATTAAGTAAGAAATGACATGAGAGTGATGTAAATGTCCTTATTCAACCATGAGTAAATGTTAACAATTGTTGTAATCTCCATCAGGTCATGTTTTGAAGAGTTCACTGAGAACATGGCTGGTGAGACTCAGCTCCTTGGCCTTCGGAGACTCTATCACTGTGCTGCATACAACTGTGCCATTGCTGCCATCAGCTGCAGCTTCAACGAGCCCAAATTCTACCAGGGCTTCCTCTTCAGTGAGAAACCAGAGAAGGTACTGGCTGCCTTTTTTAAATTTAATCCAACTCACTTCACTGCAGTCTTCTTTCATTTTGGAACAATAGACTACAATGAATTACACAATTTCCTTTTTTCTTCCTTATCCAGAATCAGTTAATTCTAGAAAACATCATTGATGTTGAAAGGACCTACAATTTTCCAGTTGAAATTGAGGTATGTTTTTTTTTGTGTTTTTTACATAGCTGTTTGTCTAAGTATACACTGAGTTGTAGTGATGGTTTATCCATTTATTTATTTCATCAATTTAGGTCCCACTTGAGAGAAAGAAAAAATATGTCATGATTCGCAAAGAAGTGAGCGAGGAGAATGGAGGTATTTTACTACTCGCGTCAATGTTTTGTTTTTTTAACGACACATTTTATTTAAATGCACACTCGATGTTGATCCTAAATTGTGCCTTGTTATAGCTTATTTATAACACTTGCCTTATTAAGTCCAATAAAAATGTCCAGCTCTTTTCAACAAAATCAGATGGGATGTGAATTTATCATAGGTAAATACATAAAATGTATCCAAAGTTTATTTTAAGTCTTTTATATTTGTTCATGAGATTTGTGTTGTGGTTTTCATAGAAGCGCCAGTGTATCTGTCCTCCCAGTCCTACATGGCTGACAGCAGCCTTAGCGAGGAGATGAGTCAGTTTGATTTCTCCACCGGAGTCCAAAGCTTCTCCTACAGCTCTCAGAACCCTGAAGGACAGAGACGCACCGTTGCAAAAAGAGTCAGTCCTGATTTGTTTCTCCCATATGCACAATTGCTCTAAGTTTATTTTAGCTTCATCTGATGGTTTAAATGTTGTCTCAAATGATTGTCCACCCTTACCAATGGTCCAAGTCCTTTGAGGCAACTAAATGCAATTTCAACAATTAGTCGATTGATCCATTAGACGATCAAAAGAAAATTAATCATCAACTATTTTGATAATAATTGTTTCAGTCATCTTTAAAGCAAAATGTCACACGCTTGCTGGTTCTAGCTTCATAAATGTAAGAATTTGCAGCTTTTCTTTTTTGATATGATGGTAAATTAAAAATCTTTTGGTTTTGGACTAAAGAAGCTATTTGAAAACTCTATTTTGAAATATATTTTTTTTCCTATAATGTTTTTGAGATTTTATAAACCAAAGGAAGTTAAGGAAACAGAAGTTTGTTGCTATGTTTGTACATCTAGGAGACAGAGGAGACAAATCCCTCACAGGATGCACTGGTGGATCTAGAGATGGATGAGCTGAATCAGCATGAATGCATGGCATCCATGACTGGTCTTATTGGACACATGCAAAGGAACAACATAACCCCCAAAATTGAGCAGGTGAGTGGCATTGAAGAGCGGATGTTCTTTTTATACAACTGTCATTTTCATTATGTTTTTTCAGGTTTAAGTGACAATTATGTGTGAAGCCATTTAAACATCAACAAACTGTCATTCTAATTGCTCTCTCCTCTTTATGACACAGGGAAACGTGCCTAGTGATCTTCCTCCATGGATGAAATTTCTTCATGCAAAATTGGCTAATCCAGCAACACCTCTGAATATAAGACTCTTCATCTCAAAGTTGATCACCAACACAGAGGAGGTAAATGTCCCTTAATACAAATGCGTAGTCTGACAATGAATGATTACGATGCAACTACTTTATATACACTCATATGTGTCACCTCGTTTTCTGCTCCACTTATGGATTTGGACTGTGTTGTCCATCTTTCCAGGTTTTTCGACCATATGCCAAACATTTGTTGGGGCCGCTCCTGCAGCTTGTCGTCTCTGGAAACAATGGTGGAGAGGGAATCCATTTTATGGTGGTGGACATTGTGGTCACAGTGCTGTCTTGGACAAGCCTGGCCAGCCCCAAGGTTTTTTTAATTCTTACCTTTGAAAAAATTGCAAATATAAATAATTAGTACAATTTTGTCATGATCTTTGCATATGTCAAGAGTTTCATATAAACATTCACACTGTATGTCCATCCTAAATTGTGCCTTATTATAGCTTATTTATAAGACTTGCCTTATTATGTCCAATAATAAATGTCCTTAAAAGAAATGGTAGCAAATTGTAGGATGTAAGAATTGGATAAAGTTAAAGTTTTATTTATCATTAGTAATTTAGATGTGTTGTCCCAGGGTAACCCCAGAGATGAAGTGCTAGCCAACCGCCTGTTGGAGTTCCTGATGAAGCACAGCTTCCACCCCAAGAGGGCAGTTTTCCGCCACAACTTGGAGATCATTCGCACTCTGGTAGAGTGCTGGAAAGACTGTCTGCATGTGCCTTACAGGTAGTACTTGAACACTCTCACTGGACAATGTTCATTATACACAAAGGCTATGGATATGGCCACAAACAGTCAGGACACAGACTCCTCACACCATGCAACATGAAGGTTAAAAACTCAACAGGAAGAGAAACACCCTGAAATTGAAATTGGAGATATACGTGAAGCAGGCTTTCTGGAATTAGCTTACCACCAAAGTGGCACATGAAGTTGTCTTATCTGTTGGTCTATAATTTTTCATAGTGGGTGACTTGACTTTAATTCATTGGTTTAGCCTATGGGATCACCATGTAGTAGAAATATAGCTAAAGAAGCCCCCAAATCAGTTTTGTATATTCAAAATCCTTTACAAACTTTGACAAAATGGGAAATTTAAATAGTGTGAAAACAAATTTCTATAAAATGTTGGTCTGGAGAAGTATAGAGAAAGGGGGAAAAAACATTTCATGGCTGGCATTTGAATTTTCACTTTGTTCCAAAGATGCCAAAAGAAAGCACACCAGGTGTATTTGCTTCCATTGGGCATTATGGCCTATGAGTGTTTGATGGTTGAATGTTCCTTAAAACTTAGTAGTAATAAGTAAATTTCAACCTGACTGCCCTTACCTCTATTTAACTCTTAGAAGTTAGAAAAAGGCTGAAAAAAACAAATTGTAATGGTCTGCAAGTCAATGTTCAGCCCTCAATAGCAAGAAGCAAGTTGGAAATACTGACGAATCTGATTTTATATGAATATACATCCTGTTTTTATTATAATTTTATTTTTTGTATTATAAATGAAATGGAATTGAACTGGTCCTCTTGCTTTATCTAATTTCTTACCCTTCTAGTCTGATATATGAGCGATTTTGTGGCACTGACCCAAACAGTAAGGACAACTCTGTTGGACTACAACTGCTGGGAATCATCCTGGCCAACAACCTCCCTGTTTACGATGCCTCATGTGCAGTTGAATATGAGAGGTACAATATACAGTCTAGATGAATGGCAACACACTGTGCACTATGTTGCCCCATAACTGTGTTGTTTTTTAACATACTGTTTTCCCCTGTTGTTAAAGGTACATCCAGTCCCTCACCAACAACTTGTCCTTTGTAAGATACAAAGACGTATATGCAGCTGCTGCTGAAATTATTGGCCTCATCCTGAAGAATACGACTGAAAAGGACGAAGTATGAGATTTTCCCCACTGTGGTTTAATGACAGTTGTACTCAGTTATGTTTATGTCTGAAAGGACCTCAAAGCACCTTTAGTAGAAAAAATACTTATGCTGGCAATGATAAAACCTTCTTCCAATGTTATTTATTGTCCAACATTTTCCATTTCAAATTCATTCATTATATGAAAGTCAAATCTGTTTTCATGATTCTGTTCTTTTCTCAGTGTCATCAAGAACTCCTCAATCATGCTACAAGTAAGATAAACTATCTGAAGAAAAAAGAAATGGATGACAAGTTCATAATTTGCTTGAACAAAGTGTCGAA